>NC_091064.1:143581507-143909539 GCF_000393655.2 Nicotiana sylvestris | reverse complement strand
GTTTTAAAACCTAATGCTGACTAAAGGAAAAGTTCAGTTTAGGGTTTAATACCCTAATGCTGACTAAATGGAAAGAGTTCAGTTTAGGGTTTAAAACCCTAATGCTGACTGAAAGGAAAAAGTTTAGTTTAGGGTTTAAAACCCTAATGCTGACTGGATGGAAAAAGTTCAGTTTAGGGTTTAAAACCCTAATGCTGACTAAAGGAAAAATTCAGTTTAGGGTTTAAAACCCTAATGCTGACTAAATGGAAAGAGTTTAGTTTAGGGTTTAAAACCCTAATGCTGACTAAATGGAAAAAGTTCAGTTTACGGTTTAAAACCCTAATGCTGACTAATGGAAAAGTTCAGTTTAGGGTTTAAAACCCTAATGCTGACTAAATGGAAAGAGTTCAGTTTAGGGTTTAAAACCCTAATGCTGACTGAAAGGAAAAAGTTCAGTTTAGGGTTTAAAACCCTAATGCTGACTAAATGGAAAAAGTTCAGTTTAGGGTTTAAAACCCTAATGCTGACTGAAAGGAAAAAGTTCAGTTTAGGGTTTAAAACCCTAATGCTGACTGGATGGAAAAAGTTCAGTTTAGGGTTTAAAACCCTAATGCTGACTAAATGGAAAGAGTTCAGTTTAGGGTTTAAAACCCTAATGCTGACTGAAAGGAAAAAGTTCAGTTTAGGGTTTAAAACCCTAATGCTGACTGGATGGAAAAAGTTAAATTTAGGGTTTAAAACCCTAATGTTGACTGAAAGGAAAAAGTTCAGTTTAGGGTTTAAAACCCTAATGCTGACTGGATGGAAAAAGTTCAGTTTAGGGTTTAAAACCCTAATGCTGACTAAATGGAAAAAGTTCAGTTTATGGTTTAAAACCCTAATGCTGACTGAAAGGAAAAAGTTCAGTTTAGGGTTTAAAACCCTAATGCTGACTGGATGGAAAAAGTTCAGTTTAGGGTTTTAAAACCTAATGCTGACTAAAGGAAAAGTTCAGTTTAGGGTTTAATACCCTAATGCTGACTAAATGGAAAGAGTTCAGTTTAGGGTTTAAAACCCTAATGCTGACTGAAAGGAAAAAGTTCAGTTTAGGGTTTAAAACCCTAATGCTGACTGGATGGAAAAAGTTCAGTTTAGGGTTTAAAACCCTAATGCTGACTAAAGGAAAAATTCAGTTTAGGGTTTAAAACCCTAATGCTGACTAAATGGAAAGAGTTCAGTTTAGGGTTTAAAACCCTAATGCTGACTAAATGGAAAAAGTTCAGTTTAGGGTTTAAAACCCTAATGCTGACTAATGGAAAAGTTCAGTTTAGGGTTTAAAACCCTAATGCTGACTAAATGGAAAGAGTTCAGTTTAGGGTTTAAAACCCTAATGCTGACTGAAAGGAAAAAGTTCAGTTTAGGGTTTAAAACCCTAATGCTGACTAAATGGAAAAAGTTCAGTTTAGGGTTTAAAACCCTAATGCTGACTGAAAGGAAAAAGTTCAGTTTAGGGTTTAAAACCCTAATGCTGACTGGATGGAAAAAGTTCAGTTTAGGGTTTAAAACCCTAATGCTGACTAAATGGAAAGAGTTCAGTTTAGGGTTTAAAACCCTAATGCTGACTGAAAGGAAAAAGTTCAGTTTAGGGTTTAAAACCCTAATGCTGACTGAATGGAAAAAGTTCAATTTAGGGTTTAAAACCCTAATGTTGACTGAAAGGAAAAAGTTCAGTTTAGGGTTTAAAACCCTAATGCTTACTGGATGGAAAAAGTTCAGTTTAGGGTTTAAAACCCTAATGCTGACTAAAGGAAAAGTTCAGTTTATAGTTTAAAACCCTAATGCTGACTAAATGGAAAGAGTTCAGTTTAGGGTTTAAAACCCTAATGCTGACTGGATGGAAAAAGTTCAGTTTAGGGTTTAAAACCCTAATGCTGACTAAAGGAAAAGTTCAGTTTAGGGTTTAAAACCCTAATGCTGACTAAATGGAAAGAGTTCAGTTTAGGGTTTAAAACCCTAATGCTGACTGAATGGAAAAGTTCAGTTTAGGGTTTAAAACCCTAATGCTGAATGGAAAATTTCAGTTTAGGGTTTAAAACCCTAATGCTGACTGAAAGGAAAAAGTTCAGTTTAGGGTTAAAAACCCTAATGCTGACTGAAAGGAAAACGTTCAGTTTTGGGTTTAAAACCCTAATGCTGACTGGATGGAAAAAGTTCAGTTTAGGGTTTAAAACCCTAATGCTGACTAAAGGAAAAGTTCAGTTTAGGGTTTAAAACCCTAATGCTGACTAAATGGAAATAGTTCAGTTTAGGGTTTAAAACCCTAATGCTGACTGAAAGGAAAAAGTTCAGTTTAGGGTTTAAAACCCTAATGTTGATTGGATGGAAAAAGTTCAGTTTAGGGTTTAAAACCCTAATGCTGACTAAAGGAAAAGTTCAGTTTAGGGTTTAAAACCCTAATGCTGACTGAATGGAAAGAGTTCAGTTTATGGTTTAAAACCCTAATGCTGACCGAATGGAAAAGTTCAGTTTAGGCTTTAAAACCCTAATGCTGACTAAATGGAAAGAGTTCAGTTTAGGGTTTAAAACCCTAATGATTGAATAGAAAAGTTCAGTTTAGGGTTTAAAACCCTAATGCTGACTGAAAGGAAAAAGTTCAGTTTAGAGTTTAAAACCCTAATGCTGACTGAAAGGAAAACGTTCAGTTTAGGGTTTAAAACTCTAATGCTGACTGGATGGAAAAAGTTCAGTTTAGGGTTTAAAACCCTAATGCTGACTAAAGGAAAAGTTCAGTTTAGGGTTTAAAACCCTAATGTTGACTAAATGGAAAGAGTTCAGTTTAGGGTTTAATACCCTAATGCTGACTAAATGGAAAGAGTTCAGTTTAGAGTTTAAACCCCTAATGCTGACTGAAAGGAAAAAGTTCAGTTTAGGGTTTAAAACCCTAATGCTGACTGGATGGAAAAAGTTCAGTTTAGGGTTTAAAACCCTAATGCTGACTAAAGGAAAAGTTCAGTTTAGGGTTTAAAACCCTAATGCTGACTAAATGGAAAGAGTTCAGTTTAGGGTTTAAAACCCTAATGCTGACTGAATGGAAAAAGTTCAGTTTAGGGTTTAAAACCCTAATGCTGACTAAAGGAAAAGTTCAGTTTAGGGTTTAAAACCCTAATGCTGACTAAATGGAAAGAGTTCAGTTTAGGGTTTGAAACCCTAATGCTGACTGAAAGGAAAAAGTTCAGTTTAGGGTTTAAAACCCTAATGCTGACTAAATGGAAAGAGTTCAGTTTAGGGTTTAAAACCCTAATGCTGACTGAAAGGAAAAAGTTCAGTTTAGGGTTTAAAACCCTAATGCTGACTGGATGGAAAAAGTTCAGTTTAGGGTTTAAAACCCTAATGCTGACTAAATGAAAAGTTCAGTTTACAGTTTAAAACCCTAATGCTGACTAAATGGAAAGAGTTCAGTTTAGGGTTTAAAACCCTAATGTTGACTGAAAGGAAAAAGTTCAGTTTAGGGTTTAAAACCCTAATACTGACTAGATGGAAAAAGTTCAGTTTAGGGTTTAAAACCCTAATGCTGACTAAAGGAGAAGTTCAGTTTAGGGTTTAAAACCCTAATGCTGACTAAATGGAAAGAGTTCAGTTTAGGGTTTAAAACCCTAATGCTGACTGAAAGGATAAAGTTCAGTTTAGGATTTAAAACCCGAATGCTGACTGGATGGAAAAAGTTCAGTTTAGGGTTTAAAACCCTAATGCTGACTAAAGGAAAAATTCAGTTTAGGGTTCAAAACCCTAATGCTGACTAAATGGAAAAGTTCAGTTTAGGGTTTAAAACCCTAATGCTGACTGAAAGGAAAAAGTTCAGTTTAGGATTTAAAACCCGAATGCTGACTGGATGGAAAAAGTTCAGTTTAGGGTTTAAAACCCTAATGCTGACTGAAAGGAAAAGTTCAGTTTAGGGTTTAAAACCCTAATGCTGACCGGCTGGAAAAGTTCAGTTTAGGGTTTAAAACCCTAATGCTGGCTAAAAGGAAAAATTCAGTTTAGGGTTTAAAACCCTAATGCTGACTAAATGGAAAAAGTTCAGTTTACGGTTTAAAACCCTAATGCTGACTGAAAGGAAAAAGTTCAGTTTAGGGTTTAAAACCCTAATGCTGACTGGATGGAAAAAGTTCAGTTTAGGGTTTAAAACCCTAATGCTGACTAAAGGAAAAGTTTAGTTTAGGGTTTAAATCCCTAATGCTGACTAAATGGAAAGAGTTCAGTTTAGGGTTTAAAACCCTAATGCTGACTGAAAGGGAAAAGTTCAGTTTAGGGTTTAAAACCCTAATGCTGACTGGATGGAAAAAGTTTAGTTTAGGGTTTAAAACCCTAATGCTGACTAAAGGAAAAGTTCAGTTTAGGGTTTAAAACCCTAATGCTGACTAAATGGAAAGAGTTCAGTTTAGGGATTAAAACCCTAATGCTGACTGAAAGGAAAAAGTTCAGTTTAGGGTTTAAAACCCTAATGCTGACTGGATAGAAAAAGTTCAGTTTAGGGTTTAAAACCCTAATGCTGACTAAAGGAAAAGTTCAGTTTAGGGTTTAAAACCCTAATGTTGACTAAATGGAAAGAGTTCAATTTAGGGTTTAAAACCCTAATGCTGACTGAATGGAAAAGTTCAGTTTAGGGTTTAAAACCCTAATGCTGACTGAAAGGAAAAAGTTCAGTTTAGGGTTTAAAACCCTAATGCTAACTGAAAGGAAAAAGTTCAGTTTAGGGTTTAAAACCCTAATGCTGACTGGATGGAAAAAGTTTAGTTTAGGGTTTAAAACCCTAATGCTGACTAAAGGAAAAGTTCAGTTTAGGGTTTAAAACCCTAATGCTGACTGAATGGAAAAAGTTCAGTTTAGGGTTTAAAACCCTAATGCTGACTGGATTGAAAAAGTTCAGTTTAGGGTTTAAAACCCTAATGCTGACTAAAGGAAAAGTTCAGTTTAGGGTTTAAAACCCTAATGCTGACTGAAAGAAAAAAGTTCAGTTTAGGGTTTAAAACCCTAATGCTGACTGAAAGGAAAAGTTCAGTTTAGGGTTTAAAACCCTAATGCTGACCGGCTGGAAAAGTTCAGTTTAGGGTTTAAAACCCTAATACTGACTAAAAGGAAAAATTCAGTTTAGGGTTTAAAACCCTAATACTGACTAAATGGAAAAAGTTCTGTTTAGGGTTTAAAACCCTAATGCTGACTCTAATGCTGACTGGATGGAAAAAGTTCAGTTTAGGGTTTAAAACCCTAATGCTGACTGGATGGAAAAAGTTCAGTTTAGGGTTTAAAACCCTAATGCTGACTAAAGGAAAAGTTCAGTTTAGGGTTTAATACCCTAATGCTGACTAAATGGAAAGAGTTCAGTTTAGGGTTTAAAACCCTAATGCTGACTGAAAGGAAAAAGTTCAGTTTAGGGTTTAAAACCCTAATGCTGACTGGATGGAAAAAGTTCAGTTTAGGGTTTAAAACCCTAATGCTGACTAAAGGAAAAGTTCAGTTTAGGGTTTAAAACCCTAATGCTGACTAAATGGAAAGAGTTCAGTTTAGGGATTAAAACCCTAATGCTGACTGAATGGAAAAGTTCAGTTTAGGGTTTAAAACCCTAATGCTGACTAAATGGAAAGAGTTCAGTTTAGGGTTTAAAACCCTAATGCTGACTGGATGGAAAAAGTTCAGTTTAGGGTTTAAAACCCTAATGCTGACTAAAGGAAAAGTTCAGTTTAGGGTTTAAAACCCTAATGCTGACTAAATGGAAAGAGTTCAGTTTAGGGATTAAAACCCTAATGCTGACTGAATGGAAAAGTTCAGTTTAGGGTTTAAAACTCTAATGCTAACTAAATGGAAAGAGTTCAGTTTAGAGTTTAAAACCCTAATGCTGACTGAATGGAAAAGAGTTCAGTTTAGGGTTTAAAACCCTAATGATTGAATGGAAAAGTTCAGTTTAGGGTTTAAAACCCTAATGCTGACTAATGGAAAAGTTCAGTTTAGGGTTTAAAACCCTAATGCTGACTAAATGGAAAGAGTTCAGTTTAGGGTTTAAAACCCTAATGCTGACTGAAAGGAAAAAGTTCAGTTTAGGGTTTAAAACCCTAATGCTGACTAAATGGAAAAAGTTCAGTTTAGGGTTTAAAACCCTAATGCTGACTGAAAGGAAAAAGTTCAGTTTAGGGTTTAAAACCCTAATGCTGACTGGATGGAAAAAGTTCAGTTTAGGGTTTAAAACCCTAATGCTGACTAAATGGAAAGAGTTCAGTTTAGGGTTTAAAACCCTAATGCTGACTGAAAGGAAAAAGTTCAGTTTAGGGTTTAAAACCCTAATGCTGACTGAATGGAAAAAGTTCAATTTAGGGTTTAAAACCCTAATGTTGACTGAAAGGAAAAAGTTCAGTTTAGGGTTTAAAACCCTAATGCTTACTGGATGGAAAAAGTTCAGTTTAGGGTTTAAAACCCTAATGCTGACTAAAGGAAAAGTTCAGTTTATAGTTTAAAACCCTAATGCTGACTAAATGGAAAGAGTTCAGTTTAGGGTTTAAAACCCTAATGCTGACTGGATGGAAAAAGTTCAGTTTAGGGTTTAAAACCCTAATGCTGACTAAAGGAAAAGTTCAGTTTAGGGTTTAAAACCCTAATGCTGACTAAATGGAAAGAGTTCAGTTTAGGGTTTAAAACCCTAATGCTGACTGAATGGAAAAGTTCAGTTTAGGGTTTAAAACCCTAATGCTGAATGGAAAAGTTCAGTTTAGGGTTTAAAACCCTAATGCTGACTGAAAGGAAAAAGTTCAGTTTAGGGTTAAAAACCCTAATGCTGACTGAAAGGAAAACGTTCAGTTTTGGGTTTAAAACCCTAATGCTGACTGGATGGAAAAAGTTCAGTTTAGGGTTTAAAACCCTAATGCTGACTAAAGGAAAAGTTCAGTTTAGGGTTTAAAACCCTAATGCTGACTAAATGGAAATAGTTCAGTTTAGGGTTTAAAACCCTAATGCTGACTGAAAGGAAAAAGTTCAGTTTAGGGTTTAAAACCCTAATGTTGATTGGATGGAAAAAGTTCAGTTTAGGGTTTAAAACCCTAATGCTGACTAAAGGAAAAGTTCAGTTTAGGGTTTAAAACCCTAATGCTGACTGAATGGAAAGAGTTCAGTTTATGGTTTAAAACCCTAATGCTGACCGAATGGAAAAGTTCAGTTTAGGGTTTAAAACCCTAATGTTGACTAAATGGAAAGAGTTCAGTTTAGGCTTTAAAACCCTAATGATTGAATAGAAAAGTTCAGTTTAGGGTTTAAAACCCTAATGCTGACTGAAAGGAAAAAGTTCAGTTTAGAGTTTAAAACCCTAATGCTGACTAAATGGAAAAAGTTCAGTTTACGGTTTAAAACCCTAATGCTGACTGAAAGGAAAAAGTTCAGTTTAGGGTTTAAAACCCTAATGCTGACTGGATGGAAAAAGTTTAGTTTAGGGTTTAAAACCCTAATGCTGACTAAAGGAAAAGTTCAGTTTAGGGTTTAAAACCCTAATGCTGACTGAATGGAAAAAGTTCAGTTTAGGGTTTAAAACCCTAATGCTGTCTGGATTGAAAAAGTTCAGTTTAGGGTTTAAAACCCTAATGCTGACTAAAGGAAAAGTTCAGTTTAGGGTTTAAAACCCTAATGCTGACTGAAAGAAAAAAGTTCAGTTTAGGGTTTAAAACCCTAATGCTGACTGAAAGGAAAAGTTCAGTTTAGGGTTTAAAACCCTAATGCTGACCGGCTGGAAAAGTTCAGTTTAGGGTTTAAAACCCTAATACTGACTAAAAGGAAAAATTCAGTTTAGGGTTTAAAACCCTAATACTGACTAAATGGAAAAAGTTCTGTTTAGGGTTTAAAACCCTAATGCTGACTCTAATGCTGACTGGATGGAAAAAGTTCAGTTTAGGGTTTAAAACCCTAATGCTGACTGGATGGAAAAAGTTCAGTTTAGGGTTTAAAACCCTAATGCTGACTAAAGGAAAAGTTCAGTTTAGGGTTTAATACCCTAATGCTGACTAAATGGAAAGAGTTCAGTTTAGGGTTTAAAACCCTAATGCTGACTGAAAGGAAAAAGTTCAGTTTAGGGTTTAAAACCCTAATGCTGACTGGATGGAAAAAGTTCAGTTTAGGGTTTAAAACCCTAATGCTGACTAAAGGAAAAGTTCAGTTTAGGGTTTAAAACCCTAATGCTGACTAAATGGAAAGAGTTCAGTTTAGGGATTAAAACCCTAATGCTGACTGAATGGAAAAGTTCAGTTTAGGGTTTAAAACCCTAATGCTGACTAAATGGAAAGAGTTCAGTTTAGGGTTTAAAACCCTAATGCTGACTGGATGGAAAAAGTTCAGTTTAGGGTTTAAAACCCTAATGCTGACTAAAGGAAAAGTTCAGTTTAGGGTTTAAAACCCTAATGCTGACTAAATGGAAAGAGTTCAGTTTAGGGATTAAAACCCTAATGCTGACTGAATGGAAAAGTTCAGTTTAGGGTTTAAAACTCTAATGCTAACTAAATGGAAAGAGTTCAGTTTAGGGTTTAAAACCCTAATGCTGACTGAATGGAAAAGAGTTCAGTTTAGGGTTTAAAACCCTAATGATTGAATGGAAAAGTTCAGTTTAGGGTTTAAAACCCTAATGCTGACTAATGGAAAAGTTCAGTTTAGGGTTTAAAACCCTAATGCTGACTAAATGGAAAGAGTTCAGTTTAGGGTTTAAAACCCTAATGCTGACTGAAAGGAAAAAGTTCAGTTTAGGGTTTAAAACCCTAATGCTGACTAAATGGAAAAAGTTCAGTTTAGGGTTTAAAACCCTAATGCTGACTGAAAGGAAAAAGTTCAGTTTAGGGTTTAAAACCCTAATGCTGACTGGATGGAAAAAGTTCAGTTTAGGGTTTAAAACCCTAATGCTGACTAAATGGAAAGAGTTCAGTTTAGGGTTTAAAACCCTAATGCTGACTGAAAGGAAAAAGTTCAGTTTAGGGTTTAAAACCCTAATGCTGACTGAATGGAAAAAGTTCAATTTAGGGTTTAAAACCCTAATGTTGACTGAAAGGAAAAAGTTCAGTTTAGGGTTTAAAACCCTAATGCTTACTGGATGGAAAAAGTTCAGTTTAGGGTTTAAAACCCTAATGCTGACTAAAGGAAAAGTTCAGTTTATAGTTTAAAACCCTAATGCTGACTAAATGGAAAGAGTTCAGTTTAGGGTTTAAAACCCTAATGCTGACTGGATGGAAAAAGTTCAGTTTAGGGTTTAAAACCCTAATGCTGACTAAAGGAAAAGTTCAGTTTAGGGTTTAAAACCCTAATGCTGACTAAATGGAAAGAGTTCAGTTTAGGGTTTAAAACCCTAATGCTGACTGAATGGAAAAGTTCAGTTTAGGGTTTAAAACCCTAATGCTGAATGGAAAAGTTCAGTTTAGGGTTTAAAACCCTAATGCTGACTGAAAGGAAAAAGTTCAGTTTAGGGTTAAAAACCCTAATGCTGACTGAAAGGAAAACGTTCAGTTTTGGGTTTAAAACCCTAATGCTGACTGGATGGAAAAAGTTCAGTTTAGGGTTTAAAACCCTAATGCTGACTAAAGGAAAAGTTCAGTTTAGGGTTTAAAACCCTAATGCTGACTAAATGGAAATAGTTCAGTTTAGGGTTTAAAACCCTAATGCTGACTGAAAGGAAAAAGTTCAGTTTAGGGTTTAAAACCCTAATGTTGATTGGATGGAAAAAGTTCAGTTTAGGGTTTAAAACCCTAATGCTGACTAAAGGAAAAGTTCAGTTTAGGGTTTAAAACCCTAATGCTGACTGAATGGAAAGAGTTCAGTTTATGGTTTAAAACCCTAATGCTGACCGAATGGATAAGTTCAGTTTAGGGTTTAAAACTCTAATGCTGACTAAATGGAAAGAGTTCAGTTTAGGGTTTAAAACCCTAATGATTGAATAGAAAAGTTCAGTTTAGGGTTTAAAACCCTAATGCTGACTGAAAGGAAAAAGTTCAGTTTAGAGTTTAAAACCCTAATGCTGACTGAAAGGAAAACGTTCAGTTTAGGGTTTAAAACTCTAATGCTGACTGGATGGAAAAAGTTCAGTTTAAGGTTTAAAACCCTAATGCTGACTAAAGGAAAAGTTCAGTTTAGGGTTTAAAACCCTAATGCTGACTAAATGGAAAGAGTTCAGTTTAGGGTTTAATACCCTAATGCTGACTAAATGGAAAGAGTTCAGTTTAGAGTTTAAACCCCTAATGCTGACTGAAAGGAAAAAGTTCAGTTTAGGGTTTAAAACCCTAATGCTGACTGGATGGAAAAAGTTCAGTTTAGGGTTTAAAACCCTAATGCTGACTAAAGGAAAAGTTCAGTTTAGGGTTTAAAACCCTAATGCTGACTGAATGGAAAAAGTTCAATTTAGGGTTTAAAACCCTAATGTTGACTGAAAGGAAAAAGTTCAGTTTAGGGTTTAAAACCCTAATGCTTACTGGATGGAAAAAGTTCAGTTTAGGGTTTAAAACCCTAATGCTGACTAAAGGAAAAGTTCAGTTTATAGTTTAAAACCCTAATGCTGACTAAATGGAAAGAGTTCAGTTTAGGGTTTAAAACCCTAATGCTGACTGGATGGAAAAAGTTCAGTTTAGGGTTTAAAACCCTAATGCTGACTAAAGGAAAAGTTCAGTTTAGGGTTTAAAACCCTAATGCTGACTAAATGGAAAGAGTTCAGTTTAGGGTTTAAAACCCTAATGCTGACTGAATGGAAAAGTTCAGTTTAGGGTTTAAAACCCTAATGCTGAATGGAAAAGTTCAGTTTAGGGTTTAAAACCCTAATGCTGACTGAAAGGAAAAAGTTCAGTTTAGGGTTAAAAACCCTAATGCTGACTGAAAGGAAAACGTTCAGTTTTGGGTTTAAAACCCTAATGCTGACTGGATGGAAAAAGTTCAGTTTAGGGTTTAAAACCCTAATGCTGACTAAAGGAAAAGTTCAGTTTAGGGTTTAAAACCCTAATGCTGACTAAATGGAAATAGTTCAGTTTAGGGTTTAAAACCCTAATGCTGACTGAAAGGAAAAAGTTCAGTTTAGGGTTTAAAACCCTAATGTTGATTGGATGGAAAAAGTTCAGTTTAGGGTTTAAAACCCTAATGCTGACTAAAGGAAAAGTTCAGTTTAGGGTTTAAAACCCTAATGCTGACTGAATGGAAAGAGTTCAGTTTATGGTTTAAAACCCTAATGCTGACCGAATGGATAAGTTCAGTTTAGGGTTTAAAACTCTAATGCTGACTAAATGGAAAGAGTTCAGTTTAGGGTTTAAAACCCTAATGATTGAATAGAAAAGTTCAGTTTAGGGTTTAAAACCCTAATGCTGACTGAAAGGAAAAAGTTCAGTTTAGAGTTTAAAACCCTAATGCTGACTGAAAGGAAAACGTTCAGTTTAGGGTTTAAAACTCTAATGCTGACTGGATGGAAAAAGTTCAGTTTAAGGTTTAAAACCCTAATGCTGACTAAAGGAAAAGTTCAGTTTAGGGTTTAAAACCCTAATGCTGACTAAATGGAAAGAGTTCAGTTTAGGGTTTAATACCCTAATGCTGACTAAATGGAAAGAGTTCAGTTTAGAGTTTAAACCCCTAATGCTGACTGAAAGGAAAAAGTTCAGTTTAGGGTTTAAAACCCTAATGCTGACTGGATGGAAAAAGTTCAGTTTAGGGTTTAAAACCCTAATGCTGACTAAAGGAAAAGTTCAGTTTAGGGTTTAAAACCCTAATGCTGACTAAATGGAAAGAGTTCAGTTTAGGGTTTAAAACCCTAATGCTGACTGAATGGAAAAAGTTCAGTTTAGGGTTTAAAACCCTAATGCTGACTAAAGGAAAAGTTCAGTTTAGGGTTTAAAACCCTAATGCTGACTAAATGGAAAGAGTTCAGTTTAGGGTTTGAAACCCTAATGCTGACTGAAAGGAAAAAGTTCAGTTTAGAGTTTAAAACCCTAATGCTGACTAAATGGAAAAAGTTCAGTTTAGGGTTTAAAACCCTAATGCTGACTGAAAGGAAAAAGTTCAGTTTAGGGTTTAAAACCCTAATGCTGACTGGATGGAAAAAGTTCAGTTTAGGGTTTAAAACCCTAATGCTGACTAAATGAAAAGTTCAGTTTACAGTTTAAAACCCTAATGCTGACTAAATGGAAAGAGTTCAGTTTAGGGTTTAAAACCCTAATGTTGACTGAAAGGAAAAAGTTCAGTTTAGGGTTTAAAACCCTAATACTGACTAGATGGAAAAAGTTCAGTTTAGGGTTTAAAACCCTAATGCTGACTAAAGGAGAAGTTCAGTTTAGGGTTTAAAACCCTAATGCTGACTAAATGGAAAGAGTTCAGTTTAGGGTTTAAAACCCTAATGCTGACTGAAAGGAAAAAGTTCAGTTTAGGATTTAAAACCCGAATGCTGACTGGATGGAAAAAGTTCAGTTTAGGGTTTAAAACCCTAATGCTGACTAAAGGAAAAATTCAGTTTAGGGTTCAAAACCCTAATGCTGACTAAATGGAAAAGTTCAGTTTAGGGTTTAAAACCCTAATGCTGACTGAAAGGAAAAAGTTCAGTTTAGGATTTAAAACCCGAATGCTGACTGGATGGAAAAAGTTCAGTTTAGGGTTTAAAACCCTAATGCTGACTGAAAGGAAAAGTTCAGTTTAGGGTTTAAAACCCTAATGCTGACCGGCTGGAAAAGTTCAGTTTAGGGTTTAAAACCCTAATGCTGGCTAAAAGGAAAAATTCAGTTTAGGGTTTAAAACCCTAATGCTGACTAAATGGAAAAAGTTCAGTTTACGGTTTAAAACCCTAATGCTGACTGAAAGGAAAAAGTTCAGTTTAGGGTTTAAAACCCTAATGCTGACTGGATGGAAAAAGTTCAGTTTAGGGTTTAAAACCCTAATGCTGACTAAAGGAAAAGTTTAGTTTAGGGTTTAAATCCCTAATGCTGACTAAATGGAAAGAGTTCAGTTTAGGGTTTAAAACCCTAATGCTGACTGAAAGGGAAAAGTTCAGTTTAGGGTTTAAAACCCTAATGCTGACTGGATGGAAAAAGTTTAGTTTAGGGTTTAAAACCCTAATGCTGACTAAAGGAAAAGTTCAGTTTAGGGTTTAAAACCCTAATGCTGACTAAATGGAAAGAGTTCAGTTTAGGGATTAAAACCCTAATGCTGACTGAAAGGAAAAAGTTCAGTTTAGGGTTTAAAACCCTAATGCTGACTGGATAGAAAAAGTTCAGTTTAGGGTTTAAAACCCTAATGCTGACTAAAGGAAAAGTTCAGTTTAGGGTTTAAAACCCTAATGTTGACTAAATGGAAAGAGTTCAATTTAGGGTTTAAAACCCTAATGCTGACTGAATGGAAAAGTTCAGTTTAGGGTTTAAAACCCTAATGCTGACTGAAAGGAAAAAGTTCAGTTTAGGGTTTAAAACCCTAATGCTAACTGAAAGGAAAAAGTTCAGTTTAGGGTTTAAAACCCTAATGCTGACTGGATGGAAAAAGTTTAGTTTAGGGTTTAAAACCCTAATGCTGACTAAAGGAAAAGTTCAGTTTAGGGTTTAAAACCCTAATGCTGACTGAATGGAAAAAGTTCAGTTTAGGGTTTAAAACCCTAATGCTGACTGGATTGAAAAAGTTCAGTTTAGGGTTTAAAACCCTAATGCTGACTAAAGGAAAAGTTCAGTTTAGGGTTTAAAACCCTAATGCTGACTGAAAGAAAAAAGTTCAGTTTAGGGTTTAAAACCCTAATGCTGACTGAAAGGAAAAGTTCAGTTTAGGGTTTAAAACCCTAATGCTGACCAGCTGGAAAAGTTCAGTTTAGGGTTTAAAACCCTAATACTGACTAAAAGGAAAAATTCAGTTTAGGGTTTAAAACCCTAATACTGACTAAATGGAAAAAGTTCTGTTTAGGGTTTAAAACCCTAATGCTGACTCTAATGCTGACTGGATGGAAAAAGTTCAGTTTAGGGTTTAAAACCCTAATGCTGACTGGATGGAAAAAGTTCAGTTTAGGGTTTAAAACCCTAATGCTGACTAAAGGAAAAGTTCAGTTTAGGGTTTAATACCCTAATGCTGACTAAATGGAAAGAGTTCAGTTTAGGGTTTAAAACCCTAATGCTGACTGAAAGGAAAAAGTTCAGTTTAGGGTTTAAAACCCTAATGCTGACTGGATGGAAAAAGTTCAGTTTAGGGTTTAAAACCCTAATGCTGACTAAAGGAAAAGTTCAGTTTAGGGTTTAAAACCCTAATGCTGACTAAATGGAAAGAGTTCAGTTTAGGGATTAAAACCCTAATGCTGACTGAATGGAAAAGTTCAGTTTAGGGTTTAAAACCCTAATGCTGACTAAATGGAAAGAGTTCAGTTTAGGGTTTAAAACCCTAATGCTGACTGGATGGAAAAAGTTCAGTTTAGGGTTTAAAACCCTAATGCTGACTAAAGGAAAAGTTCAGTTTAGGGTTTAAAACCCTAATGCTGACTAAATGGAAAGAGTTCAGTTTAGGGATTAAAACCCTAATGCTGACTGAATGGAAAAGTTCAGTTTAGGGTTTAAAACTCTAATGCTAACTAAATGGAAAGAGTTCAGTTTAGGGTTTAAAACCCTAATGCTGACTGAATGGAAAAGATCAATTTAGGGTTTAAAACCTTAATGTTGACTGAAAGGAAAAAGTTCAGTTTAGGGTTTAAAACCCTAATGCTGACTGAAAGGAAAAGTTCAGTTTAGGGTTTAAAACCCTAATGCTGACCGGCTGGAAAAGTTCAGTTTAGGGTTTAAAACCCTATTGCTGGCTAAAAGGAAAAATTCAGTTTAGGGTTTAAAACCCTAATGCTGACTAAATGGAAAGAGTTCAGTTTAGGGTTTAAAACCCTAATGCTGACTGAAAGGAAAAAGTTCAGTTTAGGGTTTAAAACCCTAATGCTGACTGGATGGAAAAAGTTCAGTTTAGGGTTTAAAACCCTAATGCTGACTAAAGGAAAAGTTCAGTTTAGGGTTTAAAACCCTAATGCTGACTGAAAGGAAAAAGTTCAGTTTAGGGGTTTAAAACCCTAATGCTGACTGGATGGAAAAAGTTCAGTTTAGGGTTTAAAACCCTAATGCTGACTAAAGGAAAAATTCAGTTTAGGGTTTAAAACCCTAATGCTGACTGAAAGGAAAAAGTTCAGTTTAGGGTTTAAAACCCTAATGCTGACTATATGGAAAGAGTTCAGTTTAGGGTTTAAAACCCTAATGCTGACTGAAAGGACGAAGTTCAGTTTAGGGTTTAAAACCCTAATGCTGACTAAATGGAAAAAGTTCAATTTAGGGTTTAAAACCCTAATGTTGACTGAAAGGAAAAAGTTCAGTTTAGGGTTTAAAACCCTAATGCTGACTGGATGGAAAAAGTTCAGTTTAGGGTTTAAAACCCTAATGCTGACTAAAGGAAAAGTTCAGTTTAGAGTTTAAAACCCTAATGCTGACTAAATGGAAAGAGTTCAGTTTAGGGTTTAAAACCTTAATGCTGACTGGATGGAAAAAGTTCAGTTTAGGGTTTAAAACCCTAATGCTGACTAAAGGAGAAGTTTAGTTTAGGGTTTAAAACCCTAATGCTGACTAAAGGAGAAGTTCAGTTTAGGGTTTAAAACCCTAATGCTGACTAAATGGAAAGAGTTCAGTTTAGGGTTTAAAACCCTAATGATTGAATGGAAAAGTTCAGTTTAGGGTTTAAAACCCTAATGCTGACTGAAAGGAAAAAGTTCAGTTTAGGGTTTAAAACCCTAATGCTGACTGAAAGGAAAATGTTTAGTTTAGGGTTTAAAACCCTAATGCTGACTGGATGGAAAAAGTTCAGTTTAGGGTTTAAAACCCTAATGCTGACTAAAGGAAAAGTTCAGTTTAGGGTTTAAAACCCTAATGCTGACTAAATGGAAAGAGTTCAGTTTAGGGTTTAAAACCCTAATGCTGACTGAAAGGAAAAAGTTCAGTTTAGGGTTTAAAACCCTAATGCTGACTGGATGGAAAAAGTTCAGTTTAGGGTTTAAAACCCTAATGCTGACTAAAGGAAAAGTTCAGTTTAGGGTTTAAAACCCTAATGCTGACTGAATGGAAAGAGTTCAGTTTACGGTTTAAAACCCTAATGCTGACCGAATAGAAAAGTTCAGTTTAGGTTTTAAAACCCTAATGCTGACTGAAAGGAAAAAGTTCATTTTAGGGTTTAAAACCCTAATGCTGACTCAATGGAAAATGTTCAGTTTAGGGTTTAAAATACTAATGCTGACTGAAAGGAAAAAGTTCAGTTTAGGGTTTAAAACCCTAATGCTGGCTGGATGGAAAAAGTTCAGTTTAGGGTTTAAAACCCTAATGCTGACTAAAGGAAAAGTTCAGTTTAGGGTTTAAAACCCTAATGCTGACTAAATGGAAAGAGTTCAGTTTAGGATTTAAAACCCTAATGCTGACTGAAAGGAAAAAGTTCAGTTTAGGGTTTAAAACCCTAATGCTGACTAAATGGAAAGAGTTCAGTTTAGGGATTAAAACCCTAATGCTGACTGAATAGAAAAAGTTCAGTTTAGGGTTTAAAACCCTAATGCTGACTGGATGGAAAAAGTTAAGTTTAGGGTTTAAAACCCTAATGCTGATTAAAGGAAAAGTTCAGTTTAGGGTTTAAAACCCTAATGCTGACTAAATGGAAAGAGTTCAGTTTAGGGTTTAAAACCCTAATGCTGACTGAATGGAAAAGTTCAATTTAGGGTTTAAAACCCTAATGCTGACTGAAAGGAAAAAGTTGAGTTTAGGGTTTAAAACCCTAATGCTGACTAAAGGAAAAGTTCAGTTTAGGGTTTAAAACCCTAATGCTGACTAAATGGAAAGAGTTCAATTTAGGGTTTAAAACCCTAATGCTGACTGAATGGAAAAGTTCAGTTTAGGGTTTAAAACCCTAATGCTGACTGAAAGGAAAAAGTTCAGTTTAGGGTTTAAAACCCTAATGCTAACTGAAAGGAAAAAGTTCAGTTTAGGGTTTAAAACCATAATGCTAACTGAAAGGAAAAAGTTCAGTTTAGGGTTTAAAACTCTAATGCTGACTAAATGGAAACTGTTCAGTTTAGGGTTTAAAACACTAATGCTGACTGAAAGGAAAAAGTTCAGTTTAGGGTTTAAAACCCTAATGCTGACTAAAGGAAAAGTTCAGTTTAGGGTTTAAAACCCTAATGCTGACTGGATGGAAAAAGTTCAGTTTAGGGTTTAAAACCCTAATGCTGACTAAAGGAAAAGTTCAGTTTAGGGTTTAAAACCCTAATGCTGACTAAATGGAAAGAGTTCAGTTTAGGGATTAAAACCCTAATGCTGACTGAATGGAAAAGTTCAGTTTAGGGTTTAAAACTCTAATGCTAACTAAATGGAAAGAGTTCAGTTTAGGGTTTAAAACCCTAATGCTGACTGAATGGAAAAGATCAATTTAGGGTTTAAAACCTTAATGTTGACTGAAAGGAAAAAGTTCAGTTTAGGGTTTAAAACCCTAATGCTGACTGAAAGGAAAAGTTCAGTTTAGGGTTTAAAACCCTAATGCTGACCGGCTGGAAAAGTTCAGTTTAGGGTTTAAAACCCTATTGCTGGCTAAAAGGAAAAATTCAGTTTAGGGTTTAAAACCCTAATGCTGACTAAATGGAAAAAGTTCAGTGTAGGGTTTAAAACCATAATGCTGACTGAAAGGAAAAAGTTCAATTTAGGGTTTAAAACCCTAATGCTGACTGGATGGAAAAAGTTCAGTTTAGGGTTTAAAACCCTAATGCTGACTAAAGGAAAAGTTCAGTTTAGGGTTTAAAACCCTAATGCTGACTGAAAGGAAAAAGTTCAGTTTAGGGGTTTAAAACCCTAATGCTGACTGGATGGAAAAAGTTCAGTTTAGGGTTTAAAACCCTAATGCTGACTAAAGGAAAAATTCAGTTTAGGGTTTAAAACCCTAATGCTGACTGAAAGGAAAAAGTTCAGTTTAGGGTTTAAAACCCTAATGCTGACTATATGGAAAGAGTTCAGTTTAGGGTTTAAAACCCTAATGCTGACTGAAAGGACGAAGTTCAGTTTAGGGTTTAAAACCCTAATGCTGACTAAATGGAAAAAGTTCAATTTAGGGTTTAAAACCCTAATGTTGACTGAAAGGAAAAAGTTCAGTTTAGGGTTTAAAACCCTAATGCTGACTGGATGGAAAAAGTTCAGTTTAGGGTTTAAAACCCTAATGCTGACTAAAGGAAAAGTTCAGTTTAGAGTTTAAAACCCTAATGCTGACTAAATGGAAAGAGTTCAGTTTAGGGTTTAAAACCCTAATGCTGACTGGATGGAAAAAGTTCAGTTTAGGGTTTAAAACCCTAATGCTGACTAAAGGAGAAGTTTAGTTTAGGGTTTAAAACCCTAATGCTGACTAAAG
This sequence comes from Nicotiana sylvestris, assembly GCF_000393655.2. Classification (NCBI taxonomy): domain Eukaryota; kingdom Viridiplantae; phylum Streptophyta; class Magnoliopsida; order Solanales; family Solanaceae; genus Nicotiana; species Nicotiana sylvestris. The sequence continues at coordinate 143,891,176 of NC_091064.1, read as the reverse complement.
GAGAAGTTCAGTTTAGGGTTTAAAACCCTAATGCTGACTAAATGGAAAGAGTTCAGTTTAGGGTTTAAAACCCTAATGATTGAATGGAAAAGTTCAGTTTAGGGTTTAAAACCCTAATGCTGACTGAAAGGAAAAAGTTCAGTTTAGGGTTTAAAACCCTAATGCTGACTGAAAGGAAAACGTTTAGTTTAGGGTTTAAAACCCTAATGCTGACTGGATGGAAAAAGTTCAGTTTAGGGTTTAAAACCCTAATGCTGACTAAAGGAAAAGTTCAGTTTAGGGTTTAAAACCCTAATGCTGACTAAATGGAAAGAGTTCAGTTTAGGGTTTAAAACCCTAATGCTGACTGAAAGGAAAACGTTCAGTTTTGGGTTTAAAACCCTAATGCTGACTGGATGGAAAAAGTTCAGTTTAGGGTTTAAAACCCTAATGCTGACTAAAGGAAAAGTTCAGTTTAGGGTTTAAAACCCTAATGCTGACTGAATGGAAAGAGTTCAGTTTACGGTTTAAAACCCTAATGCTGACCGAATAGAAAAGTTCAGTTTAGGTTTTAAAACCCTAATGCAGACTGAAAGGAAAAAGTTCATTTTAGGGTTTAAAACCCTAATGCTGACTCAATGGAAAATGTTCAGTTTATGGTTTAAAACACTAATGCTGACTGAAAGGAAAAAGTTCAGTTTAGGGTTTAAAACCCTAATGCTGGCTGGATGGAGAAAGTTCAGTTTAGGGTTTAAAACCCTAATGCTGACTAAAGAAAAAGTTCAGTTTAGGGTTTAAAACCCTAATGCTGACTAAATGGAAAGAGTTCAGTTTAGGATTTAAAACCCTAATGCTGACTGAAAGGAAAAAGTTCAGTTTAGGGTTTAAAACCCTAATGCTGACTAAATGGAAAGAGTTCAGTTTAGGGATTAAAACCCTAATGCTGACTGAATAGAAAAAGTTCAGTTTAGGGTTTAAAACCCTAATGCTGACTGGATGGAAAAAGTTCAGTTTAGGGTTTAAAACCCTAATGCTGACTAAAGGAAAAGTTCAGTTTAGGGTTTAAAACCCTAATGCTGACTAAATGGAAAGAGTTCAGTTTAGGGTTTAAAACCCTAATGCTGACTGAATGGAAAAGTTCAGTTTAGGGTTTAAAACCCTAATGCTGTCTGAAAGGAAAAAGTTGAGTTTAGGGTTTAAAACCCTAATGCTGACTAAAGGAAAAGTTCAGTTTAGGGTTTAAAACCCTAATGCTGACTAAATGGAAAGAGTTCAATTTAGGGTTTAAAACCCTAATGCTGACTGAATGGAAAAGTTCAGTTTAGGGTTTAAAACCCTAATGCTGACTGAAAGGAAAAAGTTCAGTTTAGGGTTTAAAACCCTAATGCTAACTGAAAGGAAAAAGTTCAGTTTAGGGTTTAAAACCATAATGCTAACTGAAAGGAAAAAGTTCAGTTTAGGGTTTAAAACTCTAATGCTGACTAAATGGAAACTGTTCAGTTTAGGGTTTAAAACACTAATGCTGACTGAAAGGAAAAAGTTCAGTTTAGGGTTTAAAACCCTAATGCTGACTAAAGGAAAAGTTCAGTTTAGGGTTTAAAACCCTAATGCTGACTAAATGGAAAGAGTTCAGTTTAGAGTTTAAAACCCTAATGCTGACTGAAAGGAAAAAGTTCAGTTTAGGGTTTAAAACCCTAATGCTGACTAAATGGAAAGAGTTCAGTTTAGGGTTTAAAACCCTAATGCTGACTGAAAGGAAAAAGTTCAGTTTAGGGTTTAAAACCCTAATGCTGACTGGATGGAAAAAGTTCAGTTTAGGGTTTAAAACCCTAATGCTGACTAAAGGAAAAGTTCAGTTTAGGGTTTAAAACCCTAATGCTGACTAAATGGAAAGAGTTCAGTTTAGGATTTAAAACCCTAATGCTGACTGAAAGGAAAAAATTCAGTTTAGGGTTTAAAACCCTAATGCTGACTGGATAGAAAAAGTTCAGTTTAGGGTTTAAAACCCTAATGCTGACTAAAGGAAAAGTTCAGTTTAGGGTTTAAAACCCTAATGCTGACTAAATGGAAAGAGTTCAATTTAGGGTTTAAAACCCTAATGCTGACTGAATGGATAAGTTCAGTTTAGGGTTTAAAACACTAATGCTGACAGAAAGGAAAAAGTTCAGTTTAGGGTTTAAAACCCTAATGCTGACTGAAAGGAAAAAGTTCAGTTTAGGGTTTAAAACCCTAATGCTGACTGAAAGAAAAAGTTCAGTTTAGGGTTTAAAACCCTAATGCTGACTGAAAGAAAAAGTTCAGTTTAGGGTTTAAAACCCTAATGCTGACTGGAAGGAAAAGTTCAGTTTAGGGTTTAAAACCCTAATGCTGATTGCATGGAAAAGCTCAGTTTAGGGTTTAAAACCCTAATGCTGGCTGAAAGGAAAAAGTTCAGTTTAGGGTTTAAAACCCTAATGCTGACTGAAAGAAAAAGTTCAGTTTAGGGTTTAAAACCCTAATGCTGACTGAAAGAAAAAAGTTCAGTTTAGGGTTTAAAACCCTAATGCTGACTAAAAGGAAAAGTTCAGTTTAGGGTTTAAAACCCTAATGCTGACTGAAAGAAAAAGTTCAGTTTAGGGTTTAAAACCCTAATGCTGACTAAAAGGAAAAGTTCAGTTTAGGGTTTAAAACCCTAATGCTGACTAAATGGAAAAAGTTCTGTTTAGGGTTAAAAACCCTAATGCTGACTGAAAGGAAAAAGTTTAGTTTAGGGTTTAAAACCCTAATGTTGACTGGATGGAAAAAGTTCAGTTTAGGGTTTAAAACCCTAATGCTGACTAAAGGAAAAGTTCAGTTTAGGGTTTAATACCCTAATGCTGACTAAATGGAAAGAGTTCAGTTTAGGGTTTAAAACCCTAATGCTGACTGAAAGGAAAAAGTTCAGTTTAGGGTTTAAAACCCTAATGCTGACCGGCTGGAAATGTTCAGTTTAGGGTTTAAAACCCTAATGCTGACTAAAAGGAAAAATTCAGTTTAGGGTTTAAAACCCTAATACTGACTAAATGAAAAAAGTTCTGTTTAGGGTTTAAAACCCTAATGCTGACTGAAAGGAAAAAGTTTAGTTTAGGGTTTAAAACCCTAATGCTGATTGGATGGAAAAAGTTCAGTTTAGGGTTTAAAACCCTAATGCTGACTAAAGGAAAAGTTCAGTTTAGGGTTTAATACCCTAATGCTGACTAAATGGAAAGAGTTTAGTTTAGGGTTTAAAACCCTAATGCTGACTGAAAGGAAAAAGTTCAGTTTAGGGTTCAAAACCCTAATGCTGACTAAATGGAAAAGTTCAGTTTAGGGTTTAAAACCCTAATGCTGACTGAAAGGAAAAAGTTCAGTTTAGGATTTAAAACCCGAATGCTGACTGGATGGAAAAAGTTCAGTTTAGGGTTTAAAACCCTAATGCTGACTAAAGGAAAAATTCAGTTTAGGGTTCAAAACCCTAATGCTGACTAAATGGAAAAGTTCAGTTTAGGGTTTAAAACCCTAATGCTGACTGAAAGGAAAAAGTTCAGTTTAGGATTTACAACCCGAATGCTGACTGGATGGAAAAAGTTCAGTTTAGGGTTTAAAACCCTAATGCTGACTGAAAGGAAAAGTTCAGTTTAGGGTTTAAAACCCTAATGCTGACCGGCTGGAAAAGTTCAGTTTAGGGTTTAAAACCCTAATGCTGGCTAAAAGGAAAAATTCAGTTTAGGGTTTAAAACCCTAATGCTGACTAAATGGAAAAAGTTCAGTTTACGGTTTAAAACCCTAATGCTGACTGAAAGGAAAAAGTTCAGTTTAGGGTTTAAAACCTTAATGCTGACTGGATGGAAAAAGTTCAGTTTAGGGTTTAAAACCCTAATGCTGACTAAAGGAAAAGTTCAGTTTAGGGTTTAAAACCCTAATGCTGACTAAATGGAAAGAGTTCAGTTTAGGGTTTAAAACCCTAATGCTGACTGAAAGGAAAAAGTTCAGTTTAGGGTTTAAAACCCTAATGCTGACTAAAGGAAAAGTTCAGTTTAGGGTTTAAAACCCTAATGCTGACTAAATGGAAAGAGTTCAATTTAGGGTTTAAAACCCTAATGCTGACTGAATGGAAAAGTTCAGTTTAAGGTTTAAAACCCTAATGCTGACTGAATGGAAAAAGTTCAGTTTAGGGTTTAAAACCCTAATGCTGACTAAAGGAAAAAGTTCAGTTTAGGGTTTAAAACCCTAATGCTGACTGGATGGAAAAAGTTCAGTTTAGGGTTTAAAACCCTAATGTTGACTAAAGGAAAAGTTCAGTTTAGGGTTTAAAACCCTAATGCTGACTAAATGGAAAGAGTTCAGATTAGGGTTTAAAACCTTAATGCTGACTGAATGGAAAAAGTTCAGTTTAGGGTTTAAAACCCTAATGCTGACTGGATTGAAAAAGTTCAGTTTAGGGTTTAAAACCCTAATGCTTACTAAAGGAAAAGTTCAGTTTAGGGTTTAAAACCCTAATGCTGACTGAAAGAAAAAAGTTCAGTTTAGGGTTTAACACCCTAATGCTGACTGAAAGGAAAAGTTCAGTTTAGGGTTTAAAACCCTAATGCTAACTAAATGGAAAGAGTTCAGTTTAGGGTTTAAAACCCTAATGCTGACTGAATGGAAAAGATCAATTTAGGGTTTAAAACCCTAATGTTGACTGAAAGGAAAAAGTTCAGTTTAGGGTTTAAAACCCTAATGCTGACTGAAAGGAAAAGTTCAGTTTAGGGTTTAAAACCCTAATGTTGACCGGCTGGAAAAGTTCAGTTTAGGGTTTAAAACCCTAATGCTGACTAAAAGGAAAAATTCAGTTTAGGGTTTAAAACCCTAATACTAACTAAATGGAAAAAGTTCTGTTTAGGGTTTAAAACCCTAATGCTGACTGAAAGGAAAAAGTTTAGTTTAGGGTTTAAAACCCTAATGCTGACTGGATGGAAAAAGTTCAGTTTAGGGTTTAAAACCCTAATGCTGACTAAAGGAAAAGTTCAGTTTAGGGTTTAATACCCTAATGCTGACTAAATGGAAAGAGTTCAGTTTAGGGTTTAAAACCCTAATGCTGACTGAAAGGAAAAAGTTCAGTTTAGGGTTTAAAACCCTAATGCTGACTGGATGGAAAAAGTTCAGTTTAGGGTTTAAAACCCTAATGCTGACTAAAGGAAAAGTTCAGTTTAGGGTTTAAAACCCTAATGCTGACTAAATGGAAAGAGTTCAGTTTAGGGTTTAAAACCCTAATGCTGACTGAATGGAAAAGTTCAGTTTAGGGTTTAAAACCCTAATGCTAACTAAATGGAAAGAGTTCAGTTTAGGGTTTAAAACCCTAATGCTGACTGAATGGAAAAGATCAATTTAGGGTTTAAAACCCTAATGTTGACTGAAAGGAAAAAGTTCAGTTTAGGGTTTAAAACCCTAATGCTGACTGAAAGGAAAAGTTCAGTTTAGGGTTTAAAACCCTAATGCTGACCGGCTGGAAAAGTTCAGTTTAGGGTTTAAAACCCTAATGCTGGGTAAAAGGAAAAATTCAGTTTAGGGTTTAAAACCCTAATGCTGACTAAATGGAAAGAGTTCAGTTTAGGGTTTAAAACCCTAATGCTGACTGAAAGGAAAAAGTTCAGTTTAGGGTTTAAAACCCTAATGCTGACTGGATGGAAAAAGTTCAGTTTAGGGTTTAAAACCCTAATGCTGACTAAAGGAAAAGTTCAGTTTAGGGTTTAAAACCCTAATGCTGACTAAATGGAAAGAGTTCAGTTTAGGGTTTAAAACCCTAATGCTGACTGAAAGGAAAAAGTTCAGTTTAGGGTTTAAAACCCTAATGCTGACCGGCTGGAAATGTTCAGTTTAGGGTTTAAAACCCTAATGCTGACTAAAAGGAAAAATTCAGTTTAGGGTTTAAAACCCTAATACTGACTAAATGAAAAAAGTTCTGTTTAGGGTTTAAAACCCTAATGCTGACTGAAAGGAAAAAGTTTAGTTTAGGGTTTAAAACCCTAATGCTGATTGGATGGAAAAAGTTCAGTTTAGGGTTTAAAACCCTAATGCTGACTAAAGGAAAAGTTCAGTTTAGGGTTTAATACCCTAATGCTGACTAAATGGAAAGAGTTTAGTTTAGGGTTCAAAACCCTAATGCTGACTAAATGGAAAAGTTCAGTTTAGGGTTTAAAACCCTAATGCTGACTGGATGGAGAAAGTTCAGTTTAGGGTTTAAAACCCTAATGCTGACTAAAGGAAAAGATCAGTTTAGGGTTTAAAACCCTAATGCTGACTAAATGGAAAGAGTTCAGTTTAGGGTTTAAAACCCTAATGATGACTGAAAGGAAAAAGTTCAGTTTAGGGTTTAAAACCCTAATGCTGACTGGATGGAAAAAGTTCAGTTTAGGGTTTAAAACCCTAATGCTGACTAAAGGAAAAGTTCAGTTTAGGGTTTAAAACCCTAATGCTGACTGAAAGGAAAAAGTTTAGTTTAGGGTTTAAAACCCTAATGCTGACTGAAAGGAAAAGTACAGTTTAGGGTTTAAAACCCTAATGCTGACCTGTTGGAAAAGTTCAGTTTAGGGTTTAAAACCCTAATGCTGACTAAAAGGAAAAATTCAGTTTAGGGTTTAAAACCCTAATGCTGACTAAATGGAAAAAGTTCTGTTTAGGGTTTAAAACCCTAATGCTCACTGAAAGGAAAAAGTTCAGTTTAGGGTTTAAAACCCTAACGCTGACTGGATGGAAAAAGTTCAGTTTAGGGTTTAAAACCCTAATGCTGACTAAAGGAAAAGTTCAGTTTAGGGTTTAAAACCCTAATGCTGACTAAATGGAATGAGTTCAGTTTAGGGTTTAGAACCCTAATGCTGACTGAAAGGAAAAAGTTTAGTTTAGGGTTTAAAACCCTAATGCTGACTGAAAGGAAAAGTTCAGTTTAGGGTTTAAAACCCTAATGCTGACTAAAGGAAAAGTTCAGTTTAGGGTTTAAAACCCTAATGTTGACTAAATGGAAAGAGTTCAGTTTAGGGTTTAAAACCCTAATGCTGACTGAAAGGAAAAAGTTTAGTTTAGGGTTTAAAACCCTAATGCTGACTGAAAGGAAAAGTACAGTTTAGGGTTTAAAACCCTAATGCTGACCTGTTGGAAAAGTTCAGTTTAGGGTTTAAAACCCTAATGCTGACTAAAAGGAAAAATTCAGTTTAGGGTTTAAAACCCTAATGCTGACTAAATGGAAAAAGTTCTGTTTAGGGTTTAAAACCCTAATGCTCACTGAAAGGAAAAAGTTCAGTTTAGGGTTTAAAACCCTAACGCTGACTGGATGGAAAAAGTTTAGTTTAGGGTTTAAAACCCTAATGCTGACTAAAGGAAAAGTTCAGTTTCGGGTTTAAAACCCTAATGCTGACTAAATGGAAAAAGTTCTGTTTAGGGTTTAAAACCCTAATGCTCACTGAAAGAAAAAAGTTCAGTTTAGGGTTTAAAACCCTAACGCTGACTGGATGGAAAAAGTTTAGTTTAGGGTTTAAAACCCTAATGCTGACTAAAGGAAAAGTTCAGTTTAGGGTTTAAAACCCTAATGCTGACTAAATGGAATGAGTTCAGCTTAGGGTTTAGAACCCTAATGCTGACTGAAAGGAAAAAGTTCAGTTTAGGGTTTAAAACCCTAATGCTGACTGGATGGAAAAAGTTCAGTTTAGGGTTTAAAACCCTAATGCTGACTAAAGGAAAAGTTCAGTTTAGGGTTTAAAACCCTAATGCTGACTAAATGGAAAGAGTTCAGTTTAGGGTTTAAAACCCTAATGCTGACTGAATGGAAAAGTTTAGTTAAGGGTTTAAAACCCTAATGCTGACTGAAAGGAAAAAGTTCAGTTTAGGGTTTAAAACCCTAATGCTCACTGAAAGGAAAAAGTTCAGTTTTGGGTTTAAAACCCTAATGCTGACTGGATGGAAAAAGTTCAGTTTAGGGTTTAAAACCCTAATGCTAACTAAAGGAAATGTTCAGTTTAGGGTTTAAAACCCTAATGCTGACTAAATGGAAAGAGTTCAGTTTAGGGTTTAAAACCCTAATGCTGACTGAAAGGAAAAAGTTCAGTTTAGGGTTTAAAACCCTAATGCTGACTGGATGGAAAAAGTTCAGTTTAGGGTTTAAAACCCTAATGCTGACTAAAGGAAAAGTTCAGTTTAGGGTTTAAAACCCTAATGCTGACTAAATGGAAAAAGTTCAGTTTAGGGTTTAAAACCCTAATGCTGACTGAATGAAAAAGTTCAGTTTAGGGTTTAAAACCCCAATGCTGACTGAAAGGAAAAAGTTCTATTTAGGGTTTAAAACCCTAATGCTGACAGGAAGGAAAGAGTGCAGTATAGGGTTTAAAACCCTAATGCTGACTGGAAGAAAAGTTCAGTTTAGGGTTTAAAACCCTAATGCTGACGAAATGGAAAGAGTTCAGTTTAGGGTTTAAAACCCTAATGCTGACTGAATTGAAAGAGTTCAGCTTAGGGTTTAAACCCCTAATGCTGACCGGTTAGAAAAGTTCAGTTTAGGGTTTAAAACCCTAATGCTGACTAAAAGGAAAAATTCAGTTTAGGGTTCAAAACCCTAATGCTGACTAAATGGAAAAGTTCAGTTTAGGGTTTAAAACCCTAATGCTGACTGAAAGGAAAAGTTCAGTTTAGGGTTTAAAACCCTAATGCAGACATGGCTGGAAAAGTTCAGTTTAGGGTTTAAAACCCTAATGCTGACTAAAAGGAAAAATTCAATTTAGGGTTTAAAACCCTAATGCTGGATGGCTGGAAAAGTTCAGTTTAGGGTTTAAAACCCTAATGCTGACATGGCTGGAAAAATTCAGTTTAGGGTTTAAAACCCTAATGCTGACTAAAAGGAAAAATTCAGTTTAGGGTTTAAAACCCTAATGCTGGCTGACTGGAAAAGTTCAGTTTAGGGTTTAAAACCCTAATGCTGACTAAAAGGAAAAATTCAGTTTAGGGTTTAAAACCCTAATGCTGACTAAATGGAAAAAGTTCAGTTTAGGGTTTAAAACCCTAATGTTGACTAAAGGAAAAAGTTCAGTTTATGGTTTAAAACCATAATGCTGACTGAAAGGAAAAGTTCAGTTTAGGGTTTAAAACCCTAATGCTGACTGGAAGGAAAGAGTTCAGTTTAGGGTTTAAACCCCTAATGCTGACCGGCTGGAAAAGTTCAGTTTAGGGTTTAAAATCTTAATGCTGACTAAAAGGAAAAATTCAGTTTAGGGTTCAAAACCCTAATGCTGACTAAATGGAAAAGTTCAGTTTAGGGTTTAAAACCCTAATGCTGACTGAAAGGAAAAAGTTCAGTTTAGGATTTAAAACCCTAATGCTGACTGGATGGAAAAAGTTCAGTTTAGGGTTTAAAACCCTAATGCTGACTAAAGGAAAAGTTCAGTTTAGGGTTTAAAACCCTAATGCTGACTAAATGGAAAGAGTTCAATTTAGGGTTTAAAACCCTAATGCTGACTGAATGGAAAAGTTCAGTTTAGAGTTTAAAACCCTAATGCTGACTGAAAGGAAAAAGTTCTATTTAGGGTTTAAAACCCTAATGCTGACTAGAAGGAAAGAGTGCAATTTAGGGTTTAAAACCCTAATGCTGACTGGAAGAAAAGTTCAGTTTTGGGTTTAAAACCCTAGTGCTGACTAAAAGGAAAGAGTTCAGTTTAGGGTTTAAAACCCCAATGCTGACTGAATGGAAAAGTTCAGTTTAGGGTTTAAAACCCTAATGCTGACTAAAGGAAAAAGTTCAGTTTAGGGTTTAAAACCCTAATGCTGACTAAATGGAAAGGGTTCAGTTTAGGGTTTAAAACCCTAATGCTGACTGAATGGAAAAGTTCAGTTAAGGGTTTAAAACCCTAATGCTGACTGAAAGGAAAAAGTTCAGTTTAGGGTTTAAAACCCTAATGCTCACTGAAAGGAAAAAGTTCAGTTTTGGGTTTAAAACCCTAATGCTGACTGGATGGAAAAAGTTCAGTTTAGGGTTTAAAACCCTAATGCTAACTAAAGGAAATGTTCAGTTTAGGGTTTAAAACCCTAATGCTGACTAAATGGAAAGAGTTCAGTTTAGGGTTTAAAACCCTAATGCTGACTGAAAGGAAAAAGTTCAGTTTAGGGTTTAAAACCCTAATGCTGACTGGATGGAAAAAGTTCAGTTTAGGGTTTAAAACCCTAATGCTGACTAAAGGAAAAGTTCAGTTTAGGGTTTAAAACCCTAATGCTGACTAAATGGAAAAAGTTCAGTTTAGGGTTTAAAACCCTAATGCTGACTGAATGAAAAAGTTCAGTTTAGGGTTTAAAACCCTAATGCTGACTGAAAGGAAAAAGTTCTATTTAGGGTTTAAAACCCTAATGCTGACTGGAAGGAAAGAGTGCAGTATAGGGTTTAAAACCCTAATGCTGACTGGAAGAAAAGTTCAGTTTAGGGTTTAAAACCCTAATGCTGACGAAATGGAAAGAGTTCAGTTTAGGGTTTAAAACCCTAATGCTGACTGGAAGGAAAGAGTTCAGTTTAGGGTTTAAACCCCTAATGCTGACCGGCTAGAAAAGTTCAGTTTAGGGTTTAAAACCCTAATGTTGACTAAAAGGAAAAATTCAGTTTAGGGTTCAAAACCCTAATGCTGACTAAATGGAAAAGTTCAGTTTAGGGTTTAAAACCCTAATGCTGACTGAAAGAAAAAGTTCAGTTTAGGGTTTAAAACCCTAATGCAGACATGGCTGGAAAAGTTCAGTTTAGGGTTTAAAACCCTAATGCTGACTAAAAGGAAAAATTCAATTTAGGGTTTAAAACCCTAATGCTGGATGGCTGGAAAAGTTCAGTTTAGGGTTTAAAACTCTAATGCTGACATGGCTGGAAAAATTCAGTTTAGGGTTTAAAACCCTAATGCTGACTAAAAGGAAAAATTCAGTTTAGGGTTTAAAACCCTAATGCTGGCTAAATGGAAAAAGTTCAGTTTAGGGTTTAAAACCCTAATGTTGACTAAAGGAAAAAGTTCAGTTTATGGTTTAAAACCATAATGCTGACTGAAAGGAAAAGTTCAGTTTAGGGTTTAAAACCCTAATGCTGACTGGAAGGAAAGAGTTCAGTTTAGGGTTTAAACCCCTAATGCTGACCGGCTGGAAAAGTTCAGTTTAGGGTTTAAAATCTTAATGCTGACTAAAAGGAAAGAGTTCAGTTTAGGGTTTAAAACCCTAATGCTGACTGAATTGAAAGAGTTCAGCTTAGGGTTTAAACCCCTAATGCTGACCGGCTAGAAAAGTTCAGTTTAGGGTTTAAAACCCTAATGTTGACTAAAAGGAAAAATTCAGTTTAGGGTTCAAAACCCTAATGCTGACTAAATGGAAAAGTTCAGTTTAGGGTTTAAAACCCTAATGCTGACTGAAAGGAAAAGTTCAGTTTAGGGTTTAAAACCCTAATGCAGACATGGCTGGAAAAGTTCAGTTTAGGGTTTAAAACCCTAATGCTGACTAAAAGGAAAAATTCAATTTAGGGTTTAAAACCCTAATGCTGGATGGCTGGAAAAGTTCAGTTTAGGGTTTAAAACCCTAATGCTGACATGGCTGGAAAAATTCAGTTTAGGGTTTAAAACCCTAATGCTGACTAAAAGGAAAAATTCAGTTTAGGGTTTAAAACCCTAATGTTGACTAAAAGGAAAAATTCAGTTTAGGGTTCAAAACCCTAATGCTGACTAAATGGAAAAGTTCAGTATAGGGTTTAAAACCCTAATGCTGACTGGAAGAAAAGTTCAGTTTAGGGTTTAAAACCCTAATGCTGACGAAATGGAAAGAGTTCAGTTTAGGGTTTAAAACCCTAATGCTGACTGAATTGAAAGAGTTCAGCTTAGGGTTTAAACCCCTAATGCTGACCGGCTAGAAAAGTTCAGTTTAGGGTTTAAAACCCTAATGTTGACTAAAAGGAAAAATTCAGTTTAGGGTTCAAAACCCTAATGCTGACTAAATGGAAAAGTTCAGTTTAGGGTTTAAAACCCTAATGCTGACTGAAAGGAAAAGTTCAGTTTAGGGTTTAAAACCCTAATGCATACATGGCTGGAAAAGTTCAGTTTAGGGTTTAAAACCCTAATGCTGACTAAAAGGAAAAATTCAATTTAGGGTTTAAAACCCTAATGCTGGATGGCTGGAAAAGTTCAGTTTAGGGTTTAAAACCCTAATGCTGACATGGCTGGAAAAATTCAGTTTAGGGTTTAAAACCCTAATGCTGACTAAAAGGAAAAATTCAGTTTAGGGTTTAAAACCCTAATGCTGGCTGACTGGAAAAGTTCAGTTTAGGGTTTAAAACCCTAATGCTGACTAAAAGGAAAAATTCAGTTTAGGGTTTAAAACCCTAATGCTGACTAAATGGAAAAAGTTCAGTTTAGGGTTTAAAACCCTAATGTTGACTAAAGGAAAAAGTTCAGTTTATGGTTTAAAACCATAATGCTGACTGAAAGGAAAAGTTCAGTTTAGGGTTTAAAACCCTAATGCTGACTGGAAGGAAAGAGTTCAGTTTAGGGTTTAAACCCCTAATGCTGACCGGCTGGAAAAGTTCAGTTTAGGGTTTAAAATCTTAATGCTGACTAAAAGGAAAAATTCAGTTTAGGGTTCAAAACCCTAATGCTGACTAAATGGAAAAGTTCAGTTTAGGGTTTAAAACCCTAATGCTGACTGAAAGGAAAAAGTTCAGTTTAGGATTTAAAACCCTAATGCTGACTGGATGGAAAAAGTTCAGTTTAGGGTTTAAAACCCTAATGCTGACTAAAGGAAAAGTTCAGTTTAGGGTTTAAAACCCTAATGCTGACTAAATGGAAAGAGTTCAATTTAGGGTTTAAAACCCTAATGCTGACTGAATGGAAAATTTCAGTTTAGAGTTTAAAACCCTAATGCTGACTGAAAGGAAAAAGTTCTATTTAGGGTTTAAAACCCTAATGCTGACTAGAAGGAAAGAGTGCAATTTAGGGTTTAAAACCCTAATGCTGACTGGAAGAAAAGTTCAGTTTTGGGTTTAAAACCCTAGTGCTGACTAAAAGGAAAGAGTTCAGTTTAGGGTTTAAAACCCCAATGCTGACTGAATGGAAAAGTTCAGTTTAGGGTTTAAAACCCTAATGCTGACTAAAGGAAAAAGTTCAGTTTAGGGTTTAAAACCCTAATGCTGACTAAATGGAAAGGGTTCAGTTTAGGGTTTAAAACCCTAATGCTGACTGAATGGAAAAGTTCAGTTAAGGGTTTAAAACCCTAATGCTGACTGAAAGGAAAAAGTTCAGTTTAGGGTTTAAAACCCTAATGCTCACTGAAAGGAAAAAGTTCAGTTTTGGGTTTAAAACCCTAATGCTGACTGGATGGAAAAAGTTCAGTTTAGGGTTTAAAACCCTAATGCTAACTAAAGGAAATGTTCAGTTTAGGGTTTAAAACCCTAATGCTGACTAAATGGAAAGAGTTCAGTTTAGGGTTTAAAACCCTAATGCTGACTGAAAGGAAAAAGTTCAGTTTAGGGTTTAAAACCCTAATGCTGACTGGATGGAAAAAGTTCAGTTTAGGGTTTAAAACCCTAATGCTGACTAAAGGAAAAGTTCAGTTTAGGGTTTAAAACCCTAATGCTGACTAAATGGAAAAAGTTCAGTTTAGGGTTTAAAACCCTAATGCTGACTGAATGAAAAAGTTCAGTTTAGGGTTTAAAACCCTAATGCTGACTGAAAGGAAAAAGTTCTATTTAGGGTTTAAAACCCTAATGCTGACTGGAAGGAAAGAGTGCAGTATAGGGTTTAAAACCCTAATGCTGACTGGAAGAAAAGTTCAGTTTAGGGTTTAAAACCCTAATGCTGACGAAATGGAAAGAGTTCAGTTTAGGGTTTAAAACCCTAATGCTGACTGGAAGGAAAGAGTTCAGTTTAGGGTTTAAACCCCTAATGCTGACCGGCTAGAAAAGTTCAGTTTAGGGTTTAAAACCCTAATGTTGACTAAAAGGAAAAATTCAGTTTAGGGTTCAAAACCCTAATGCTGACTAAATGGAAAAGTTCAGTTTAGGGTTTAAAACCCTAATGCTGACTGAAAGAAAAAGTTCAGTTTAGGGTTTAAAACCCTAATGCAGACATGGCTGGAAAAGTTCAGTTTAGGGTTTAAAACCCTAATGCTGACTAAAAGGAAAAATTCAATTTAGGGTTTAAAACCCTAATGCTGGATGGCTGGAGAAGTTCAGTTTAGGGTTTAAAACTCTAATGCTGACATGGCTGGAAAAATTCAGTTTAGGGTTTAAAACCCTAATGCTGACTAAAAGGAAAAATTCAGTTTAGGGTTTAAAACCCTAATGCTGGCTAAATGGAAAAAGTTCAGTTTAGGGTTTAAAACCCTAATGTTGACTAAAGGAAAAAGTTCTGTTTATGGTTTAAAACCATAATGCTGACTGAAAGGAAAAGTTCAGTTTAGGGTTTAAAACCCTAATGCTGACTGGAAGGAAAGAGTTCAGTTTAGGGTTTAAACCCCTAATGCTGACCGGCTGGAAAAGTTCAGTTTAGGGTTTAAAATCTTAATGCTGACTAAAAGGAAAAATTCAGTTTAGGGTTCAAAACCCTAATGCTGACTAAATGGAAAAGTTCAGTTTAGGGTTTAAAACCCTAATGCTGACTGAAAGGAAAAAGTTCAGTTTAGGATTTAAAACCCTAATGCTGACTGGATGGAAAAAGTTCAGTTTAGGGTTTAAAACCCTAATGCTGACTAAATGGAAAGAGTTCAATTTAGGGTTTAAAACCCTAATGCTGACTGAATGGAAAAGTTCAGTTTAGAGTTTAAAACCCTAATGCTGACTGAAAGGAAAAAGTTCTATTTAGGGTTTAAAACCCTAATGCTGACTAGAAGGAAAGAGTGCAATTTAGGGTTTAAAACCCTAATGCTGACTGGAAGAAAAGTTCAGTTTTGGGTTTAAAACCCTAGTGCTGACTAAAAGGAAAGAGTTCAGTTTAGGGTTTAAAACCCCAATGCTGACTGAATGGAAAAGTTCAGTTTAGGGTTTAAAACCCTAATGCTGACTAAAGGAAAAAGTTCAGTTTAGGGTTTAAAACCCTAATGCTGACTAAAGGAAAAGTTCAGTTTAGGGTTTAAAACCCTAATGCTGACTAAATGGAAAAGTTCAGTTTAGGGTTTAAAACCCTAATGCTGACTGAATGGAAAAGTTCAGTTTAGGGTTTAAAACACTAATGCTGACTGAAAGGAAAAAGTTCAGTTTAGGGTTTAAAACCCTAATGCTGACTGAAAGGAAAAAGTTCAGTTTAGGGTTTAAAACCCTAATGCTGACTGGATGGAAAAAGTTCAGTTTAGGGTTTAAAACCCTAATGCTAACTAAAGGAAAAGTTCAGTTTAGGGTTTAAAACCCTAATGCTGACTAAATGGAAAGAGTTCAGTTTAGGGTTTAAAACCCTAATGCTGACTGAAAGGAAAAAGTTCAGTTTAGGGTTTAAAACCCTAATGCTGACTAAATGGAAAGAGTTCAGTTTAGGGTTTAAAACCCTAATGCTGACTGAAAGGAAAAAGTTCAGTTTAGGGTTTAAAACCCTAATGCTGACTGAATGAAAAAGTTCAGTTTAGGGTTTAAAACCCTAATGCTGACTGAAAGGAAAAAGTTCTATTTAGGGTTTAAAACCCTAATGCTGACTGGAAGGAAAGAGTGCAGTATAGGGTTTAAAACCCTAATGCTGACTGGAAGAAAAGTTCAGTTTAGGGTTTAAAACCCTAATGCTGACGAAATGGAAAGAGTTCAGTTTAGGGTTTAAAACCCTAATGCTGACTGAATGGAAAGAGTTCAGCTTAGGGTTTAAACCCCTAATGCTGACCGGCTGGAAAAGTTCAGTTTAGGGTTTAAAACCCTAATGCTGACTAAAAGGAAAAATTCAGTTTAGGGTTCAAAACCCTAATGCTGACTAAATGGAAAAGTTCAGTTTAGGGTTTAAAACCCTAATGCTGACTGAAAGGAAAAGTTCAGTTTAGGGTTTAAAACCCTAATGCAGACATGGCTGGAAAAGTTCAGTTTAGGGTTTAAAACCCTAATGCTGACTAAAAGGAAAAATTCAATTTAGGGTTTAAAACCCTAATGCTGGATGGCTGGAAAAGTTCAGTTTAGGGTTTAAAACCCTAATGCTGACTAAAGGAAAAGTTCAGTTTAGGGTTTAAAACCCTAATGCTGACTAAATGGAAAGAGTTCAGTTTAGGGTTTAAAACCCTAATGCTGACTGAATGGAAAAGTTCAGTTTAGGGTTTAAAACCCTAATGCTGACTGGAAGGAAAGAGTTCAGCTTAGGGTTTAAACCCCTAATGCTGACCGGCTGGAAAAGTTCAGTTTAGGGTTTAAAACCCTAATGCTGAGTAAAAGGAAAAATTCAGTTTAAGGTTCAAAACCCTAATGCTGACTAAATGGAAAAGTTCAGTTTAGGGTTTAAAACCCTAATGCTGACTGAAAGGAAAAGTTCAGTTTAGGGTTTAAAACCCTAATGTAGACATGGCTGGAAAAGTTCAGTTTAGGGTTTAAAACCCTAATGCTGACTAAAAGAAAAAATTCAATTTAGAGTTTAAAACCCTAATGCTGGCTGACTGGAAAAGTTCAGTTTAGGGTTTAAAACCCTAATGCTGACATGGTTGGAAAAGTTCAGTTTAGGGTTTAAAACCCTAATGCTGACTAAAAGGAAAAATTCAGTTTAGGGTTTAAAACCCTAATGCTGGCTGGCTGGAAAAGTTCAGTTTAGGGTTTAAAACCCTAATGCTGACTAAAAGGAAAAATTCAGTTTAGGGTTTAAAACCTTAATCCTGACTAAATGGAAAAAGTTCAGTTTAGGGTTTAAAACCCTAATGCTGACTAAAGGAAAAAGTTCAGTTTATGGTTTAAAACCCTAATTCTGACTGGAAGGAAAGAGTTCAGTTTAGGGTTTAAACCCCTAATGCTGACCGGCTGGAAAAGTTCAGTTTAAGGTTTAAAACCCTAATGCTGACTAAAAGGAAAAATTCAGTTTAGGGATCAAAACCCTAATACTGACTAAATGGAAAAGTTCAGTTTAGGGTTTAAAACCCTAATGCTGACTGAAAGTAAAAGTTCAGTTTAGGGTTTAAAACCCTAATGCTGACATGGCTGGAAAAGTTCAGTTTAGAGTTTAAAACCCTAATGTAGACATGGCTGGAAAAGTTCAGTTTAGGGTTTAAAACCCTAATGCTGACTAAAAGGAAAAATTCAGTTTAGGGTTTAAAACCCTAATGCTGGCTGGCTGGAAAAGTTCAGTTTAGGGTTTAAAACCCTAATGCTGATTAAAAGGAAAAATTCAGTTTAGGGTTTAAAACCCTAATTCTGACTAAATGGAAAAAGTTCAGTTTAGGGTTTAAAACACTAATGCTGACTTAAAGGAAAAAGTTCAGTTTAGGGTTTAAAACCCTAATGCTGACTAAATGGAAAGAGTTCAGTTTAGGGATTAAAACCCTAATGCTGACTGAATGGAAAAAGTTCAGTTTAGGGTTTAAAACCCTAATGTTGACTGGATGGAAAAAGTTCAGTTTAGGGTTTAAAACCTTAATGCTGACTGAATGAAAAAGTTCAGTTTAGGGTTTAAAACCCTAATGCTGACTGAAAGGAAAAAGTTCTATTTAGGGTTTAAAACCCTAATGCTGACTGGAAGGAAAGAGTGCAGTATAGGGTTTAAAACCCTAATGCTGACTGGAAGAAAAGTTCAGTTTAGGGTTTAAAACCCTAATGCTGACGAAATGGAAAGAGTTCAGTTTAGGGTTTAAAACCCTAATGCTGACTGAATGGAAAGAGTTCAGCTTAGGGTTTAAACCCCTAATGCTGACCGGCTGGAAAAGTTCAGTTTAGGGTTTAAAACCCTAATGCTGACTAAAAGGAAAAATTCAGTTTAGGGTTCAAAACCCTAATGCTGACTAAATGGAAAAGTTCAGTTTAGGGTTTAAAACCCTAATGTTGACTGAAAGGAAAAGTTCAGTTTAGGGTTTAAAACCCTAATGCAGACATGGCTGGAAAAGTTCAGTTTAGGGTTTAAAACCCTAATGCTGACTAAAAGGAAAAATTCAATTTAGGGTTTAAAACCCTAATGCTGGATGGCTAGAAAAGTTCAGTTTAGGGTTTAAAACCCTAATGCTGACATGGCTGAAAAAATTCAGTTTAGGGTTTAAAACCATAATGCTGACTAAAAGGAAAAATTCAGTTTAGGGTTTAAAACCCTAATGCTGGCTGACTGGAAAAGTTCAGTTTAGGGTTTAAAACCCTAATGCTGACTAAAAGGAAAAATTCAGTTCAGGGTTTAAAACCCTAATGCTGACTAAATGGAAAAAGTTCAGTTTAGGTTTTAAAACCCTAATGTTGACTAAAGGAAAAAGTTCAGTTTATGGTTTAAAACCATAATGCTGACTGAAAGGAAAAGTTCAGTTTAGGGTTTAAAACCCTAATGCTGACTGGAAGGAAAGAGTTCAGTTTAGGGTTTAAACCCCTAATGCTGACCGGCTGGAAAAGTTCAGTTTAGGGTTTAAAACCCTAATGCTGACTAAAAGGAAAAATTCAGTTTAGGGTTCAAAACCCTAATGCTGACTAAATGGAAAAGTTCAGTTTAGGGTTTAAAACCCTAATGCTGACTGAAAGGAAAAAGTTCAGTTTAGGATTTAAAACCCTAATGCTGACTGGATGGAAAAAATTTCAGTTTAGGGTTTAAAACCCTAATGCTGACTAAAGGAAAAGTTCAGTTTAGGGTTTAAAACCCTAATTCTGACTAAATGGAAAGAGTTCAATTTAGGGTTTAAAACCCTAATGCTGACTGAATGGAAAAGTTCAGTTTAAAGTTTAAAACCCTAATGCTGACTGAAAGGAAAAAGTTCTATTTAGTGTTTAAAACCCTAATGTTGACTGGAAGGAAAGAGTGCAATTTAGGGTTTAAAACCCTAATGCTGACAGGAAGAAAAGTTCAGTTTTGGGTTTAAAACCCTAATGCTGACTAAATGGAAAGGGTTCAGTTTAGGGTTTAAAACCCTAATGTTGACTGAATGGAAAAGTTCAGTTTAGGGTTTAAAACCCTAATGCTGACTGAAAGGAAAAAGTTCAGTTTAGGGTTTAAAACCCTAATGCTGACTGAAAGAAAAAAGTTCAGTTTAGGGTTTAAAACCCTAATGCTGACTGGATGGAAAAAGTTCAGTTTAGGGTTTAAAACCCTAATGCTAACTAAAGGAAAAGTTCAGTTTAGGGTTTAAAACCCTAATGCTGACTAAATGGAAAGAGTTCAGTTTAGGGTTTAAAACCCTAATGCTGACTGAAAGGAAAAAGTTCAGTTTAGGGTTTAAAACCCTAATGCTGACTGAAAGGAAAAAGTTCAGTTTAGGGTTTAAAACCCTAATGCTGACTGGAAGGAAAGAGTGCAGTATAGGGTTTAAAACCCTAATGCTGACTGGAAGAAAAGTTCAGTTTAGGGTTTAAAACCCTAATGCTGACGAAATGGAAAAAGTTCAGTTTAGGGTTTAAAACCCTAATGCTGACTGAATGGAAAGAGTTCAGCTTAGGGTTTAAACCCCTAATGCTGACCGGCTGGAAAAGTTCAGTTTAGGGTTTAAAACCCTAATGCTGACTAAAAGGAAAAATTCAGTTTAGGGTTCAAAACCCTAATGCTGACTAAATGGAAAAGTTCAGTTTAGGGTTTAAAACCCTAATGCTGACTGAAAGGAAAAGTTCAGTTTAGGGTTTAAAACCCTAATGCAGACATGGCTGGAAAAGTTTCAGTTTAGGGTTTAAAACCCTAATGCTGACTAAAAGGAAAAATTCAATTTAGGGTTTAAAACCCTAATGCTGGATGGCTGGAAAAGTTCAGTTTAGGGTTTAAAACCCTAATGCTGACTAAAGGAAAAGTTCAGTTTATGGTTTAAAACCCTAATGCTGACTTAATGGAAAAAGTTCAGTTTAGGGTTTAAAACCCTAATGCTGACTGAATGGAAAAGTTCAGTTTAGGGTTTAAAACCCTAATGCTGACTAAATGGAAAAAGTTCAGTTTAGGGTTTAAAACCCTAATGCTGACTAAAGGAAAAGTTCAGTTTAGGGTTTAAAACCCTAATGCTGACTAAATGGAAAGAGTTCAGTTTAGGGTTTAAAACCCTAATGCTGACTGAATGGAAAAGTTCAGTTTAGGGTTTAAAACCCTAATGCTGACTGAAAGGAAAAAGTTCAGTTTAGGGTTTAAAACCCTAATGCTGACTGGATGGAAAAAGTTCAGTTTAGGGTTTAAAACCCTAATGCTGACTAAAAGGAAAAATTCAGTTTAAGGTTCAAAACCCTAATGCTGACTAAATGGAAAAGTTCAGTTTAGGGTTTAAAACCCTAATGCTGACTGAAAGGAAAAGTTCAGTTTAGGGTTTAAAACCCTAATGTAGACATGGCTGGAAAAGTTCAGTTTAGGGTTTAAAACCCTAATGCTGACTAAAAGGAAAAATTCAATTTAGAGTTTAAAACCCTAATGCTGGCTGGCTGGAAAAGTTTAGTTTAGGGTTTAAAACCCTAATGCTGACATGGTTGGAAAAGTTCAGTTTAGGGTTTAAAACCCTAATGCTGACTAAAAGGAAAAATTCAGTTTAGGGTTTAAAACCCTAATGCTGGCTGGCTGGAAAAGTTCAGTTTAGGGTTTAAAACCCTAATGCTGGCTAAAAGGAAAAATTCAGTTTAGGGTTTAAAACCTTAATCCTGACTAAATGGAAAAAGTTCAGTTTAGGGTTTAAAACCCTAATGCTGACTAAAGGAAAAAGTTCAGTTTATGGTTTAAAACCCTAATTCTGACTGGAAGGAAAGAGTTCAGTTTAGGGTTTAAACCCCTAATGCTGACCGGCTGGAAAAGTTCAGTTTAGGGTTTAAAACCCTAATGCTGACTAAAAGGAAAAATTCAGTTTAGGGATCAAAACCCTAATACTGACTAAATGGAAAAGTTCAGTTTAGGGTTTAAAACCCTAATGCTGACTGAAAGGAAAAGTTTAGTTTAGGGTTTAAAACCCTAATGCTGACATGGCTGGAAAAGTTCAGTTTAGAGTTAAAAACCTTAATGCTGACTAAAAGGAAAAATTCAATTTAGGGTTTAAAACCCTAATGCTGACTGGCTGGAAAAGTTCAGTTTAGGGTTTAAAACCATAATGCTGACATGGCTGGAAAAGTTCAGTTTAGGGTTTAAAACCCTAATGCTGACTAAATGGAAAAATTCAGTTTAGGGTTTAAAACCCTAATGCTGGCTGGCTGGAAAAGTTCAGTTTAGGGTTTAAAACCCTAATGCTGATTAAAAGGAAAAATTCAGTTTATGGTTTAAAACCCTAATGCTGACTAAATGGAAAAAGTTCAGTTTAGGGTTTAAAACACTAATGCTGACTAAAGGAAAAAGTTCAGTTTAGGGTTTAAAACCCTAATGCTGACTAAAGTAAAAAGTTCAGTTTATGGTTTAAAACCCTAATGCTGACTGAAAGGAAAAGTTCAGTTTAGGGTTTAAAACCCTAATGCTGACTGGAAGGAAAGAGTTCAGTTTAGGGTTTAAAACCCTAATGCTGACTAAAGGAAAAAGTTCAGTTTAGGGTTTAAAACCCTAATGCTGACTAAAGGAAAGAGTTCAGTTTAGGGTTTAAAACTCTAATGCTAACTAAAGTAAAAAGTTCAGTTTAGGGTTTAAAACCCTAATGCTGACTGAAAGGAAAAGTTCAGTTTAGGGTTTAAAACCCTAATGCTGACTGGCTGGGGACAAAGTTCGAGAATACTAACCGACCTCTTTTTTTGAATTTTCTTGTTTTAGTAGAAGATAAAAGGGAGTCTCGTGGAAACTTACCTTTCGAGTAAATTCCTTATTGCCAAAATATTTCTTGTACCCATGTACATTCTTCTTTGGGCGACACCTGCTTCTTGCACGGTTGTCTTGGATTATACCTGTTTCAACTTTTCAGACAAAGAACAATTGTTAGTTCGGAAATGACGGTCGGTTCGGTGACCTTGATCGTTCCCAGTTGCTTTGTTGCATCTATATTTCTGTTGCGAAGTCCCGCCACTGATTTGATTCAAATGGCGAAACCCTTTAGACTGCTCATGCTTGTATTTCCAGATTCTGTGGTGATTTGCCTCGTAAGGCTCTTTTTTTTTCTTTTCTTCTTTTTTTTTTTATTTTTTTTTGTTGTCCCGTTTTGCTTGGGGATTCTCAACGGGGATTTTATTGGAGGTATTCTGTGGGGATTTGTACAAAAGGAAGCTCTGTGGCGGAATATTTACAAAGTGGATTCTTTGTGTGGATTTTTGTACAATGGGGCATGCTGGGGATTTGTTTCAAAACGGGCTCTCTAGGATTTGTTGGGGTAAGCTTGTTGGGGAATTTTTTACAAAGGGACTCGCTGGGGATGTGATGGGGATTTGTGTCCCCATTTTTATTAACAAAGGGAAAACCTGTGGGGATTTGTGCGAGGCGGACTTGCTGGGGAAATTTCTCTCTTTCCTCTTTACTTCGAAAGCCATCAGACATCATGATTCATCAGGTTTGGACAGACGTACCAACGAAACGAGGTGCTTTCCTTCATGAAACGGAATTCCGTGAAACCAAACCTGCCACCTGTCCTTTCCGGCATATCTAGAACTTGGGGTTAAACATGAAAGAGATTTGAAGAAAAACAAAGAAAAGATAAAACAAATTTCAGAAAAGGAGTGCCCCCTTCGGGACGAGAGAGACTTATCTGAGGAAGATAATGCTGGCTTTAAATGACATGACATGCTCTTTGGGCTGGACGCCCGACCTTTCATGACTTTGCGTTTCCTGCCGAACCAAAACGGATCTGTGATTCCAAACTGGTGGAACTTTGCCGAGATCTCCTTGGGGTGGAGTCATTCTTTTCGGCCAACAGCGCCCTTTTGCGGGTTTTCGCTGGCTGACCTCTCTCATTTCTCTTACTGTCATCGCCTGATAGCACTCTTTGCGAGTTTTTACTACAAGCTCTCTCATTTTGGTCTCTCTACTCCCGTCTCCTCGTGGTGCCCGAAGGTTTTCACCAACGAGACTCTCTCATTTTTATCTCTCAATTTAGAGCGTGCCGGTCTCCATTCGTGATGCTTATTGGCTTCCCACTATCTTTGGTAATTTGATCTGAAAGCTTGTGCTTGGCAAAGAGAGGCAGATAATACTAACTTCTAGGCCGCTTGACGTGCCCCAGTTTCAATTTCAGGGTGAATGGGATTTTATTGTTGGTGTGACTGAACCTCAGGGAGAGGCTGCTTACGTATCCTTTCGGAATCAAGTCAATCGTAGTTCAGGCCTCAATCAATGCTTTGTTTTTTTTTTAAAGCGGCTCAAAGGCTTGTAGAGAGAGTTGGTAGTGGGAATAAAAACCTTCAGCATTTCAAATGTGTCAGGATCGTCGAGGCGTCACTCAGACGTAGTATCTCTTGACTGCATCTGCATTTACTGCTGTTTCGGGGTCATTTCCTTCGATATCACCTAGATACAATGCTCCTCTCGGTAGTATTTTCCTGATGATGTATGGGCCTTTCCAATTTGGAGCAAACTTCCCTTTTGCCTCCTGGTGATGTGGCAGAATACGCCTCAGTACCAGCTGACCTACTTTGAAATTCCTGGGTCGGACTTTCTTGTTGTAAGCACGGGCCATTCTTCGTTGGTACAACTGTCCGTGACAAACCGCGGCCATTCGCTTTTCATCAATCAAAGTCAATTTCTCTAACCGAGTCTTGACCTACTCGCTGTCTTCGATTTCCGCTTCGACAATGGTTCGAAGCGAAGGAATTACTACCTCTGCTGGTATCGCAGCTTCAGTCCCATAAACCAAGAGATAAGGGGTTGCCCCTACTGATGTGCGTACCGTAGTGCGATACCCCAACAATGCAAATGGTAACTGCTCATGCCACTGTCGGGAACTTTGGATCATTTTCCTCAAAATCTTCTTGATGTTTTTGTTCGCTGCTTCTACAGCACCATTGTCCTTCGGCCGATAAGGAGTAGAATTCCTATGCGTTATCTTGAATTGCTCGCATACATCTCCCATCAAGTGACTGTTCAAGTTTGCTGCGTTATCTGTAATGATAGTCGCAGGAATACCGAAACGACAGATAAGATTTGAGTGTACAAAATCCACTACAGCTTTTTTAGTGACCGACTTGAGAGTGACAGCCTCTACCCATTTTGTGAAGTAATCGATGGCAACCAGTATAAACCTGTGTCCATTCGAAGCCTTTGGTTCGATTGGTCCAATGACGTCCATGCCCCAGGCGACAAATGGCCAAGGTGCAGACATGGGATGCAGCTCCGTGGGAGGTGCATGAATCAAATCACCGTGCACCTGACACTGATGACACTTCCGAACGAAGCTAAAGCAATCCTTTTCCATGGTCATCCAGTAATAACCTGCTCGAAGGATTTTCTTCGCTAAGGCATACCCGTTCATGTGAGGTCCGCACACACCTGCGTGTACTTCGTGCATAATCTTTCTCGCCTCCTCGGCGTCGACACATCTTAGGAGGTTGAGGTCTGGGGTCCACTTGTATAAAAATTCACCGCTCAGAAAGAAACCACTTGCATGTCGCCTAATGGTTCTCTTTTGATCTCCAGTAGCATGCTCGGGGTATTCTTATGTCTTCAGGAATCTCCTGATGTCGTGGTACCAAGGTTGTGTATCTTCTCCTACCCCGATTACGTTGTAGTAACCGTGTCTTTCCTTGATTTGGATTTCCAAAGGATCGACGTGGGCGTTGCCCGGGTAGGGTAGCATTGAAGCCAGAGTAGCAAGTGCGTCCGCCAGTTCATTGTGACACCTCGGGATATACCTGAACTCTATTGATGTAAAGCGCTTGCCGAGGTCCTCCACATGCTGTCGGTAAGGGATAAGCTTGACATCCCGAGTTTCCCATTCACCTTGGACTTGCCGGATAATCAGGTCAGAATCTCCCATAATCAGTAGGTCTTCGACATCCTGATCGATTGCCATATGCATGCCCATGATGCAGGCTTCATACTCAGCTGTATTGTTTGTGTAAAAGAAACGCAGTCTAGCTGTGGCGGGATAATGCTGACTAGAAGGCGAAATCAAAATTGCTCCAATCCCTACACCTTTGGCATTCACGGCTCCATCAAAGAACATCTTCCAAACATGAGCGTCCTCCGAGACCACTTCTACGGTGTTTACTTCTTCATCTGGAAAGTAGGTACTCAATGGTTGGTATTCCTCATCGACCGGATTTTCGGCCAAATGATCTGCTAGCGCCTGGGCTTTCATTGCCGTGCGAGTGACATAGACTATGTCGAATTCAGTAAGCAAGATTTGCCACTTGGCCAGTCTCCCAGTAGGCATCGGTTTCTGAAATATATACTTCAAAGGATCCAGCCTGCTTATGAGGAAAGTAGTGTGGGCTTGGAGATAATGTCTCAGCTTTTGAGCAACCCACGTCAGAGCGCAACATGTCCTTTCCAGCAGAGTGTATTTGGCCTCGTAGCCGGTGAATTTCTTGCTCAAGTAGTAGATTGCTTGCTCCTTCTTTCCGGTTATGTCGTGTTGCCCGAGGACGCAACCGAAAGAGTTCTCCAAGACTGTCAGATACAAGAAAAGTGGCCTCCCTGGTTCTGGAGGGACCAAGACTGGGGGATTCGAAAGGTATTCTTTGACTTTATCAAAGGCTTCTTGACACTCAGTTGTCCATTTGATCGCCGCATCTTTCCTTAACAGCTTGAATATGGGCTCACACGTGCTTGTCAGCTGGGCAATACATCGACTGATGTAGTTCAATCTGCCTAACAGACTCATCACGTCTTTCTTTGTTCTCGGGGGAGGCAGATCTCTGATGGATTTTATCTTAGTTGGATCTAGTTCGATACCTCTCCTACTTACGATGAAGCTCAAAAGTTTGCCCGACGGAACTCCGAAAGCACATTTGGCTGGGTTCAGCTTCAAGTCATACTTCCTTAATCTCTCCAAGAATTTCCTCAAATCTTGGATGTGATTATCCTGCGTCCTGGACTTGACTATCACGTCATCCACGTACACCTCTATTTCTTGATGCATCATGTCATGAAAAATGGCAGTCATGGCTCTCATGTAAGTAGCCCCGGCATTCTTCAGACCAAACGGCATGACCCGATAACAGTAGGTGCCCCAAGGCGTGGTGAAGGCAGTTTTCTCGGCGTCCTCTTCATCCATCAATACCTGATGATACCCAGCGTAACAATCTACGAAAGACTGTATCTCGTGTTTGGCGCAATTATCAACGAGGATGTGGATGTTGGGCAGTGGGAAATTATCTTTGGGACTTGCTCTATTCAAATCTCGGTAATCTACACATACCCGAGTTTCCCCGTCCTTTTTCGGTACTGGAACCACATTTGCCAACCATGTTGTATACTGGACTACCCGAATCACTCCCGTTTTTAGTTGTTTGGTGATCTCCTCTTTAATCTTGTCACTGACCTCTGTTTTGAACTTTCGTTGCTTTTGTTGAACTGGAGGACAATCAGGATGGATCGGCAATTTATG
The DNA here is from genome assembly GCF_000393655.2 of Nicotiana sylvestris. NCBI lineage: Eukaryota > Viridiplantae > Streptophyta > Magnoliopsida > Solanales > Solanaceae > Nicotiana > Nicotiana sylvestris. The sequence goes on along the minus strand of NC_091064.1, from coordinate 143,864,695 downwards.
AACCACTAGATCAACACCTAGTCCCGGCATGTCATCGTATGACCAAGCAAACACGTCTTTAAATTCAAGAAAAAGTTGAATTATTGCATCTCGCGTTTCCTTGTCCGTGTGAATGCTTATTTTGGTCTCCCGGATTTCTTCAGGAGTTCCTAAATTAATCGGTTCAGTGTCATTCAGATTTGGCTTAGGTTTATTCTCAAAATGTTCCAACTCTCGGTTTATTTCCCTAAAAGCTTCTTCTTCATCATATTCTGGTTCTGGGTTCATTAATTCACAGTTAAATAGCTCGTTGTGATCTGGGCGTGAAGTCCGCAAGCATGTCATATTTAAAGCCACATTATTATAACTGAAAGGAAAGATAAAAGGAAAAATAACAAAAATCAGAACAAAAGAAAGAATGGGAAAGCAATGATGATTTTTTTTTCTTTATTTTTTCTTTGGGAAATTGGAAGACAACAATGTTTACAACTCAGGAATTCAAAACAACAATTGAAAGGAAGAAAACGTTCAAGTTATGTCCTGGAGATAACTTGCGACACAGGAAAGGTGGCAGGACAGGTCTACCCGGACTTCCGTCTAGTCGGGAATGGCGTGGCCTCCCAGTTTTGAAGTTTGGCGTTCGGCCCCACGTACAGCATCTCAGCAGTGCTTGTGCCTTCTCCTGGTTGAACCATGTGAGTCTCGTAGAGCATTTCTCTCATTGCCCCACATATCTCCTCGATTTCCTCAGCCGTGAAGACCTTGTCGTCCTCTTCTTCGGTGTATCTTGGCCTGATGAAGGTTTCATACAAATCCGACAATGGTTGAGGTAACTTCCAACCCTCATTTCTCCTTTTCTTTGCCCACTCTTCATCTCCTGGAGTGGGTTTGAAACCTAGTCCAAAAGGTTTCTTGGTGACTGGCAAGGTGATGGGTTCTGTTATTCCTTGCAGGGTTCGTCCAAGCCCTTTCCCTGGCCTAAATCCGTGCCGGATCATCTCTTTGGCCACCATGACCGAGGCATTAGACAAGAAAGGCTGGGGGCAAGGTATTCCCTCTTCATGCTGCTCTGCCAGTACAATCTCGAAAGCTTGATAGACCGTAAGTTCGCTCCCTTCTCATGGTTCAAGGTATGGGATGGATGGATCCCGATAGATAGCATGCTCGTCCTCTCCATGGACCACGATCTCTCGGTCTTCGTACACAAACTTCACCATCTGGTGAAGAGTGGAAGGCACAGCTCCTGCCGCATGGATCCAAGGTCTGCCGAGGAGGAAATTGTAGGATGTATCCATGTCGAGCACCTGGAAGGTTACTTCAAACTCGACTGGTCCTATGACCAACAAAAGGTCTATTTCCCCCATGGTATCTCTCTTGATGCCGTCGAAAGCCCTTATGCAGACATTGTTGGTTTGGATTCTTCCGGTCCCAATTTCCATTCTTTGTAGCGTGGAGAGCGGGCAAATGTCAACACCTGATCCCCCATCCAACATTACCCGCTTGACATAGTAGTCCTCGCATTTAACTGTTAGATGCAAGGCCTTGTTGTGTGCCGCTCCTTCCGGGGGTAAATCATTCTTGCTGAAAGAGATTTGGTTGACGGCGAAGAATCTTTCTGTTATCCGCTCTAGTTGTTCAACCGAGGTTTCAACAGACACGTATGCTTCATTCAGGGTCTTCAGTAAGATTTTTAGATGCTCGGCCGACCTCATCAACAATGATAGCATGGACACTTGCTCGGGGTACTTGCGCAGTTGATCTATCACTTCGTAATCCGGCATTTTCATTTGTTGGAAGAACACTTCCGCTTCTTCAACGCTTACAGGCTTCTTTGGTGGGAAGCGCCTTTGTGTGGCGTTGTTCAGCTCTTGGGTATTTGAATACCTTCCAATGAAAGTATTTTCTGGAAGTTCTCCCATGACCTCTTTACCTTTGTACATTACCAAAGTCTTTTGATAATTCCACGGCACTGTGGACGGGTTGGTCATTGGCTTTTGTGGCACGCGTCCGATAACCACTGGCTCATTCAGCCGAGGTGGTTGAATCGTCCCCCGAACCACATAGGCCCCTTTTGGCACGTACATAAGTTTTGCCTTTTTGATCCCGAAGTTCTGTGTCTTCTCAGCTCGACCTCGTGGTATGTAGAGAACTCCATCCTTTACCGGTACCACTTTTTTCTCCACCTTCTTTTCAAGCTCACTCTTTATAGCCTTGGCCTCCTCCCCCTTTTCTGGTTTCTGGTCTGTCTCAGGCCTTTTCCCCGTGTCGACAATGGTGATTATAGCTTTCAAAGCAAGGTCGAACTCTTTGTCTTTGCAAATCATTCCGATCAGCGGCCCATTGTTGTGAGCAGGTAATGGATTGTTAGTCACATTTGGGATCTCCTCGTCCCTTAGCACTATTTTCCCTTGCTCTATTAAATTCTCGACCACTCTTTTCAATGACCAGCAGTCATTTGTATCATGCCCCTCGGCCCCTAAATGATAGGCGCATCTAACTCCAGCTTTGTAAGAAGGTGACGTTGGGTTTTGCCTCGTTTGAGGGATTGGTTGCAAGAAACCCAACTGGACTAGCTTCGGGAACAAAGTAGAGTATGGTTCACCGATGGGCGTGAAAGTCCGCCTTCTAGGTGGTTCCTGAGGGCGGAAGTTATTCTGCGGAGGTTGTGGGTTATAGTGGTTGCGGTAAGGAGGCTGATTTCTGGGAGGTGGAGCTTGGCCTCGGTTGGCTTGTTGCGGCGGATGGGCATAAGGCTGGGCATTCATGACCATATAGGGTTGATGAGCATATGCCAGATTTGAGTGGGGGTAGTAGGTGTTGTGGGGTTCTTTCCGGAAAATGGGGCCTGGGATGACGATATTCCCTTGCTTCCGAGGCTGCCATGGTCGTTTCTTCCTTTTTCTTCCCTCTTGCCATTCCCCCGGACCCGCTTTGGATGGCTTGGGAGGTCGCCCTTATGGTTGCTTGACTCAGAATCCTACCTGTTTTCAGACCATTTTCCACCATCTCTCTAATCTTAATTGCTTCTGCAAACAGCTTTCCTATGGCTGACATCATGTTTTGGAAATAGTCAGACTCTTGAGCCTGGAGAAAAGTAGTGACCATTTCTACCTCATACATGGGAGGCTTCACCCTAGACGCCTGCTCACGCCACTTAATAGCATATTCTCTGAAGCTTTCTGAAGGTTTCTTCTTCAAATTCGACAGAGAATTTCGGTCTGGTTCAATGTCGATATTATACTGGAATTGTTTCACAAAATCTCTGGCGAGATCATCCCATATATGCCATTGGGTCATTTCCTGGTCCATATACCATTCCGAGGCTATCCCTACTAGACTTTCTCCAAAATATGCCATTAGCAGTTCTTCTTTTCCGCCGGCTCCCCGCAATTGGTTGCAATATTTCTTAAGATGTGCAATGGGGTCACCGTGCCCGTCGTATTTCTCAAACTTTGGGGTCTTGAAACCCACTGGCAGGTGTACGTGAGGGAACATACATAGGTCGGCGTAAGAGACGCTCTTCTGTCCGCTCAATCCTTGCATATTCTTCAAACTTTGTTCAAGGCTTCTCATTCTTTTGGCCATCTCATTTTGTTCTGCAATTCTGGGGTTCTGATCCTGCCCGGGTGCAAGCTCGCACTAAGGCGGTGGAGGATTAGTATTGGTAGCGAACCTAGTTGGTTCTATTGAAAATGAGGGTGCCTGGAATGTAAAAGAGGATGAGTCAAAGCTTGGCTTGTACGTAGCAGGCTGTGCCGTAATCGGGCAGGGCGGTGCAGTAAAGATGTTCATGCTTGCATCGGTGGTTGACATTCGGGGATGAGGCTCAGAAGGCGATCCAGCAGAGAAGGCTGAAGTGGCTGGGTATCCGAATGGGGTAGCGGGATAATTTATGGGGACATTAGAAGTCCCGCTTGACCTGGAGAATAACTCAGGGAATCCGGGGACGACACTTGGCGGTTCTTTTCCGTTATTCCAGTTGTCCAGCATTTCCAACATACGGAGTCGTAGGATTCTATTTTCTTCCACAGTTGCGGATTCAGGTGTGAGGACGGCTGAGATCGAGCTCTCCTCGGAAACAGGGATTGTTTGTAACGGAATTTCTGAAGACATTTCCACACTTCCTTTTGACCTGGTGAAGTAAGTGTGAGTACTGCTTTCGGTCTTATCAACAGGTAGTTGAACACTTCTTTTGACCTCGTGAAGTATGAGTGCGAGGCCAGACTTTCACCAAACCAACCGTCTTTTCCAAAAACCTGGAGAACCTAACGACACACGAGTGGTTAATTCGAAATAAATAACATATAGGCAACCTCACGTTGAGCATGATGCACCTATACAGTTAAGTGAATTCTACATGTTTGCGACGAAAGCATGCGTCATTCCGGCATTCTTTTTAAGCTTCCCTTTTCTTATCATGTTTTCTTCTCTTTTTGTTTTTCTTTTATGTTTTTATTTTGCGGGAAAAAAAATGTGACCGGATCCGATGAGGATTGCCTACGTATCACGATGCCACGTGAATTAGATCATTACGTAGTTCAAAACACAAATGAAAGAAACACACCTTTTATTGTTGAAACGGTCTATTACAAACTACATTTTGCAAAAGAAAGAGCAAACTTTAAAAATAAACCTAGACTCAACCTAGACTAAACAAACTGATGGGAAAAACAGGCAGAAGATGCTAAGATACAGACTTGACTTATGAGTACATTATGGTTTTGAAATTGGTGTCCGGGGGCATCGCTTGGCCTTGCCGCGGTCCTAGGTGCGAGATCCATCTCAAGTTGCTCCAGCTCATGCATAGTCTGCTTGACATAACCCATCACTGTCTAGAGGACGGTAACGCTGGTCATGTTCTCACATCGTAGACATCGTCTGGTGATGGCATGGGCAATGGCCTTGATCCTATCTCTGGTTTGCTTCTTCTCTAGGAGTAGGCGTTTTATCTGATCGCTACATATCTTGAATACCTGAGCATCCTGGATATGCTGATGCTTCAGTTGCCGTACTTCTAACTTCATCTGGGCCAACAAGTCGTACCAGTATCTGCTCTCAATTTGGAAATCCTTGGCCTGATTAGCTGCTTTGATCTCAAGTGTAGCCATCTCTCTCTTCATTTTAGCAACAGTTTTCTCGTGGTCGCCTTCCAATTTATTCAAGTATCGGCGATGCTTATCTGCTCTTGTATCCCACTGTGCCCTGAGCTCTGCTATGACATTTTTAGATTTCTCTAAATCCTCTTGCCATTCCCTGACTTTGCCTTTTAGCCTTTTTATCAACTGCTCATCTGATCGACGCCTTGGCTGTTTATCCGCATCCATCCTTATCTGTTTGATCTGGGCTCTGAACATTTCGTTTTCCTGAATCAACCTGTTCCGTTCTCCCAGGTTGGTAGCAACTTGCACGTTGTGATCATATTTCAGGCTTTCCACTTGTTGCTTTAACCTGCTGATTTCGGCGCAATAGCCTCTTTCTTTTGCTAGCCAATCCCACTGCTTTTTGCGACGATTCAGCGAAATTCAGGATGTGGGGTCTCTTAGCCGGCCTTTCATGCTCAAGTTCCCTTCTATACCATGCAAGATAACCCGGCGCCGTCTCACCTTTGGCTCGATCCCGCATGCAAGTATCTGATTTCAAATATTGACACTCACTCCAGATTTGGCGAATCTTCGCTTCTGGAAACTGTCCGTTCTCAACTGCTTGAGTGCTAAGATCTTCCTCATGAGGTACTGTCTGGCATCTTCCGAGCTGTCTCAAAACTCGGCAGGGCGCGTAAGGTTGAATGCTCTTAAGCCCCATCAGTAAGAAATGAGTTTTAGCTGCCGGCATATATATGACCTCATCAACAGGCAACCATCCCAGCGTCCATTGTATTTGGCTGGCAGTAAGAGCTTGAAAGAACGAGGTCCATGCCAGGACTCCTTTGGGCAAACTGATCTCTTTGGTTCTCGTGTAAAATTCTTCTATGCAAGTCTTTTCCGGGGAACCATGGCTCAAAATCTCGGAACGATGGCAGAGGTGCTCGGTCATCCACATTTGTAGGAGCAAGTTACAACCTTCGAAGAAATTTCCCCCAGCTTTACAAGCTGTGAGAGCTCGGAAGATGTCAGATACCACCATAGGCACGAGAGTACTGTCACTTTGCGTGAGTAGGGTGCTGACGACCCCGGATATCTTCAAATCAATGTTTCCGTCTTTCCTTGGAAATACCAGAAGGCCCAGGAACATCATCATGAAGGCTACCCGTCTGTGTTTGTCCCACTTCTGACGAATACCTTTGCTGCACAGTTTGTTGATTGGATTATTGAATCCCTCTTCATGACCGTACCTATCATATATGAAGCATGAAGTACAAAAAACCGGCAGCCAAATCCGGGTTGTGGACCATTCTGGGTATCTTCAGCGAATCTAGGAACCGATGCACCGTGACAGCTCTTGGGGCAACCAAGTATTTTTGCTTTAACGGAAGTTCAGCAATTCCGATGTACCCAGCCATTTCTTCCAAAGTCGGGGTGAGTTCAAAATCAGAGAAATGGAAAACATTGTGCGCCGGGTCCCAGTAGGTAACCAAAGCTCTTATGATATCTCCCCGAGGCTGGATTTCCAACAAACCCACGAGACCTTTCAGATATTTCTTGACCTCATTTTGTCCTTCAGCACCTCGATCATTCCACCATAGCCGTAACTTGACAGGGATTTTGGTCATTATTGAAAAATGTTCATTTTGCATTGTGCTCATCCTGCACATTTATTAAGGTGTTCTTTAACAAAACTAACTTGACTCAAAATATTTTACAAGGAGGATCAAGTTTTCGAACACGGCCTTTCAGCACTTCGGGGACGAAGATTTTGAGGCTGTGTGGGTCAATTGGATGAAAATCCCAAAAAATGACCCGAGGGTGGTTATTTATGCAAAGTCAGCCTTCCGGCGTCCCTTTCGGGAACATTCGGCTATTTATGACAAAACAACATCACCTGATTTATTCGTGACAAAATTAAAATTTTGACACATTTTTATTATTATTATTATTATTATTATTACTATTTGTTCGTTTTTTTTTAGTAAAAGGTCGGGTTGAACCCGATGGGGGTTGCCTACGTATCTCACATCTGGTGAGAATCAAACCAGCGTAGTTCGGTAAATCGTGAATAGAGGAAATTAATTAAACCCAGAAAGCAAGAATATGTTTTTTTTTTCATTATTTTCTTTTGAAAAGAGATAAAGACTAATTTTTTTTTTCTTTAAAAAAATATTTGGACTATTAGTCTGAAAAAGAGGTACTACGAAAGAAACAACATTTTTTTTTGAATTATGAATTTTCCATTTTTTTTACTTTTAAATAAATACCTTTTTTTTTGATTTTTTAATAAATCAAACTAGGGACAAATCTTTTTTTTTTTAGAAAAATTCTGGCGAGGTTTTGACACTACTTGGACATTGGTTTTATTTTTTCCAAAATAAGTAATTATCTCCCTACGCCGCTATTTTTCCCCTTTTTTAGAAACCGGTCAGCATGCGGAACTGAAGCAAATAAATGCGCAAAACAAATAGGATGCAGCAGGATGATCTTTTCATTTCAGGTTGCCTGTCCTAGACAGACCCAACCCCTGTGTTGAGTCTTCTAAATCAAATGCAACGTGATGCAAATAAACGTTCCTACTAGGGATCCGGCATGAAGTTTCGTTATACTAGGTTTATACCCTGGGTATTTGTTCTAGACTGTGTACCCGAGCGTACAACTCGAGTAGAGAAGGGGGGCTACGTACCGGGGACCCGCGAGATCGTCCGGCTTTGTAACTTGTCCGACCTCTTTCTTATTTCAGGTATTGACACTAACAGAATAGGGAGTCTCGACCAGCGAGCTTCTCCCCGGAGGTAAGAAAAGAAGGGTTTCGGCACAGTTTATATACAGTTCAGATAATATCAAAGCGGTAAAAGACAACATTTAGCACGTTATGCAAAAACATGTAATAAAGATCAGATAATAAAGCCAAATATAACAATTATTCTAAGCTCGAATTCTTGAACCCTGAACCAGTGGTTCTGGGTTAAACTTCCCCAGCAGAGTCGCCAGAGCTGTCACACCTCCTTTTTGCGCGCCCGCCCCGAAGGGTTAAAATGCGCGAGGGAGTTTTTCCAATTTAAGTGACAATATTCGAAATGGGATTATTTATTTAATTCAGAGTCGCCACTTGGGAAAGGTTTGGTTTTTGGTGTCCCAAGTCACCGGTTTATCTTGAATCCCAAATCGAGGAAATTTTCGACTTTTCCAAATGAAGTCTGCGAACCAGAAATTCTAAGTAAGGAATTCTGTTGACCCGAGGGAAGGTGTTAGGCACCCTCGAATCCCGTGGTTCTAGCACGGTCGCTTAAATTGTTATAATGGCTAAATATCTGATTTAAATACATGTTGTGACTTATGTGCTTTTATTAAGTTTAAACCGCTTTTATTATTATCATTTATTTTTATAGAATTGCAACGTCGTGAAAATGCATCTCGAACCACGTCACAATCAATGCACCCGTGATTGTCAACACATTTTGACTCCGTTAAGATTTGGATTTGGGTCACATCAATGTGCACCCGAGTTTAAGAATGTAATTTAATTAAGCCGCGCCTAAAGAGTCTAACGCATTATTATTTTTGGGGAAGGCCATGAAATTCACTAAACGGCCTGTCCTAAATTCTAAAATATTTATTATGGTTAGTTATTGAGGGCCCCGCAATTTTGCGTTTTTTATTTGGCGAGGCTCGTCTCTATTTTAGAAAGGATATCCTAAAGCGACTACATTTCTAACTGCGTTTGTCTAAAAATAGAAAAAGAAAGATACATGTTAATTCAAGTATATGCTTTGGCCTAACCCGGATCCTTATCAATTTCTGATTATATATTTATGAAATGGAGAGACGTCATACCTTGTGAAACATGCTTTAATTGGACAAAGAAGTTACATATGAGATTGACGAAATACAACACTTAATCCGAACAACATCCTTAAGTCGGATTGAAATTAACCTACTTAAGCAGGATTAATAGAATTCTTTATTAAAGGAAAAACTAGTCCTATAAACTGCCTAAAGAAATTGAGACTGGGTGATTCAAAACTGTATTATATTTGGCTAGATTTAATAGCCATTTGCCCCTACCTATTCAAAGCATGCTGAAAGAGTGAGTTTCATTTTTAACAATCGTATTAAATAGTTTCACATTCCATGAATTGTATTTACATCCTGTATGCTACTAAATGAATCAAATACCACAGTTTCAGATCAACATAAACATTAATTAAGTACAAACTTACTAATGTATTCTCTATTAGGCTAAAAATTAAAGGATTTATACAACTTTAACAATATTCGCAAAGCTGTAAGTAAGGCAACAGATGATTAAAAATTCTTCAGATCTTTCGATTCAACTTTCATTGCGACATCAGTTACATCAGATAGATTCGAAGTGTGTACCTGAGGAGATGCTTACAATGAAGGAAGCAAGAGAGTCAGTTGAGCAGCAGTGCAAGCGAAATAGTAGCAGTAACAGATAAATAGCAGTAGGACAAATTGAACAAAATCCCAGTGCAAAAGGCAACCAGAGCCGATGGAAAAAATGGCAGAATGACAGCAATGACCAGTAGTATAGAAACAGAAATCCAGACAATCCAATTCCAAGAGAATCAACCAATGCAAACCAAACTAACACACTTAGCTGATACTTGAAAGAAAAGAGAACTGACTGAACAGGTTGAGCAGACTGAGAATTGAACAAAAGCAGGAAGAAAACCAGTTTCTGATTTTCTGTATTTTTATCCCTCTCACTATCTCTTTTCTTTTAAAAATTCAATGTCCATTTTCTGTCTTGAAATCTATTTGGGCTATCAAAAGAATTCTTTTCCAGTTTTCTGTTTTTCAGAACTCAACTCTCAAAAATGTTCAGTCTGAGTTCCCCCTCTCCCTCTCAGTTCCCTCTCCTTTTATAAGCTCCAAATCAGGCCATTTGAACAGCCTGTTAATCAATCAGGACCCCTCCCATGTGCTATACCTTTTCAGTTTCCACTTAGCTATTTAAGTATAAACCCCCCCCCCCATGATATTCCCAGGAAGACTTACTTTTTAAGTGAGGTTTAATCCTTCTTAAACTAAAGCAGGGTATGGGCAGCAGGGGTGTGTTGTGACAGCACATGTTGTCCATTACATTGTAATGCACATGCTGCCCAAGGCTGAGAGATGAGTAAACAATGCTATCAACTAAATTAAAATCTGAAACCTAGCTAATAAATCAATCCTTAAACGTTTTTCTGATTTGGCTAAACAAATTAATACCTAGTGGCAACAAAACTAATCTGATTCAAACAATGCTTCAGTAAATCACAAAAGCCTGAGTCAAGTTGCTACCATTCTAGTATGAAATTATTTGATGACGTATATCGATTTGACTATACTAGTTATAACACATACAATCGAAGCCAATAATCAGAAATCCAACAGTATCAACAAGGGGTTCAGATTGCACTGTCAAAACAAAAATGGCCCTGGGAACTAATCAAACGAACCATTTCAAATTCGTTTGATTGAACAGCTTACACATACACACATCGTCAGTAAATGGAAGAAAAACTCGATCAAACAGAGGGGCACAGGCAAGGTGGACAATCAATAGTTGATAAAAATTCAAAGACACAAATTACACAAAACATTCGGCCATACGAACAGACCTTTAACAACACACAAACACACGAACTGAAATAAAGAAAAGAGAATTAACTTACCTTAAAGCTTTGAAAGAAAAAATCAGAAAAATCCACTTGTGTTTTGAACAGATCCTCCTCAAGGTTGAACGGACTTTAATCGAAGTGTTTCTCAAATGAGAAACACTTCGATTAAGGTTCATTAGACCCTAATCTCTTGGCTTGAACAGACATGGACCAGGCTTGGGGTTTCTAGGGTTCGTAGATGGTAGATTTGGGACTTGGGTTTCCTTGGTTAGATTCGGACCAAACCAAGCATGGTTTGGTCACGAGGGAGGTCCGGGGACTGTCTGGTATGAATTTAGGGCAGATCGGTGTAGATCGAGTTTCGACTCGAATCTTCAAATGAAGATTCGAGAAGGTGGGATGGGATTCGAGATGTGTAGTTGGTGGATTTGGGTTCAGGACGGTGAGGAGCATCTATGGTGTTAAGGAGGGGGTCACTGGCATCCATGACGCCGGCTTTAATGGTGGGGAATAAGGGGGCGGCTAGGGTTTCGTGGGGAAGGGGATGAGGACAAAGGTTGGGGTCTTGGATAGGGGGGCAGGGTATGGTAGGAGGCTTATATATGGAATGGGTGGGCTGATCTCGGCCGTTGGATGAAGTACGATGAAGGGCTAGGATCCTTCAACTAACAGGAAACGGTGTCGTTTTAGACCTAAGGGGGTTGGGTCGGTCCGGGCGGAATGGATCGGGTTTGTTCATGGGTTAATGGGGAAGTGATCTTGGCCGTTGATCAATCTGAGATCAACGGCCCAGATCAGACCAGATTAAAACGGTGTCGTTTGGAAGTTCTTGAAGTAGGCTGGTCTGGACCGGGGCAAGCACAGGTTTTGGGTTGGGTTGTTTTGTTTGGGCCTCAGATTTTTCAATGGGAATCGGCCCAAATTTAATTAAAACAAGTTTCACCCTTTTTTTATTTCTAATTTTTTAAACACACAACCTAATTAAACTAAAAACTAAACACCATTAATCAACACTTAATGTATTTATTACACGCATATATAAAAAAAATGTTAAAAGTAGGTAAAATTAAACAAGGCAACAAATCAAGACAAAAATGCGTATTTTATGATTTTCTATTTAACAACCGGATTACGGTTCAAATTACGCATGACACACACATTTTTTGTATTTTATTTTAATAAAAATAAAAATGGGCAAAAATCATAAATAATTAACAAAGTGTCACGTAAAATCCAAAAATTGTGCAGCAGGACCATTTGTAATTTTTTTTATTTCTTTTGGAGCGATTGTCGCGTAAAACAAAAATCACGTGCTCACAGCAGCTTTACTATCCCTGTGAGAATAGGCAATGTTGATGTAGGCCATGCACTTTGTGATTTGGGAGCAAGCATAAATTTGATGCCATTGTCTTTGTACAAACAATTGGGTTTGGGAGCTCCAAAACCCACCACTGTAATGTTGCAACTAGCAGACAGGTCCATAGCTTACCTGGAGGGGGTGATAGAGGATGTACTACTGAAAATTGGGAAATTTATTTTCCCGGCTGATTTCATTATCTTGGATATTCAGGCCGATGAAAAAGTTCCTATTATATTGGAAAGACCTCGGTTGGCTACAGGTGATGCTATAATTAAAGTAAGAGAAGGAAAAATGATCATGAGAGTTGACAATGAGAAGCTATTTTCAATGTATATAAAGCAATTCAACTTCCGCGACAGTATGAAGAATTATCTATGATATCTGTCATGGATATTGATGAACAACTTGTCACCTCAAGTGTATATTTGCAGGATTCTTTAGAAAAAGCAATTTTGTTGATTGAAAGTTTGGAGATTAAGGATGAGGTTGAGGAGATGAAACATACTTTGAATGCAACATGTGAATATATAAAAGGTTTTAATCCCTTTGAACCTTTGAACAGGCCAGATGGTCCTCCTCTGAAGCCCTCAGTTGAAGAAGCTCCCAAATTGGAATTAAAGCCTTTACCTTCTCATCTTCATTATGCTTATTTGGGTAGTTCTGAAACGTTACCCGTTATTATTTCTGCTGACTTGTCTGAATTGCAGGAGGAAAAACTGTTAAGAGTACTTCGTGAGCATAAAAAAGCAATTGGGTGGACAATGTCCGACATAAGAGGTATTAGTCCAGCTTTTTGCATGCATAAAATTCTTACGGAGGAAGGGCACAAGCCAAGCATAGAACAACAACTCCGCCTAAATCCGAACATGAAAGAGGTGGTAAGAAAAGAAGTGATCAAATGGCTTGATGCAGGTATTGTATTTCTAATATCTGATAGCAAATGGGTAAGTCCAGTCCAATGTGTTCCAAAAAAAGGAGGAATGACTGTAGTAACAAATGAAAATAATGATTTGTTTCCCATTAGAACTGTTACTGGGTGGAGGATTTGTATAGATTATAGAAAATTGAATAATGCCACCCGAAAAGACCATTTTTCCCTTCCCTTCATTGACCAAATGCTCGATAGGTTAGCCGGGCAGGAATACTACTATTTTTTAGATGACTACTCTGGATATAACCAAATTGTTATAGCCCCAGAAGATCAAGAAAAGACCAAATTTACATGTCCCTATAGGACATATGCATTTAAAAGAATGCCATTTGGTCTTTGCAATGCACCTGCGACTTTTCAAATGTGTATGATGGCTATTTTCACTGATATGGTTGAAAGATTTGTGGAATTATTCATGGATGATTTTTCTGTATTTGGATGTTCTTTTGATGAATGTTTAATGAATCTTGATAAAGTCCTTGCTAGGTGCGAAGAAACAAATTTGGTACTAAATTGGGAAAAATACCATTTCATGGTACGAGAAGGCATAGTCTTAGGGCATAAAGTGTCCAAGAATGGATTGCAGGTGGATAAAGCAAAGGTGGAAGTAATTGAAAAATTACCTCTACCAACATCAGTTAGTGGCATTTGCAGTTTCTTAGGCCATGCGGGTTTTTACCGTCGTTTCATCAAGGATTTTTCAAAAATCTCTTCTCCTTTGTGCAGGCTTCTTGAGAAAGATACATCTTTCAAGTTTTATGATGCTTGTCTGAAAGCATTTGATGAGCTGAAATGACGATTGGTTACTGCACCGATTATCATTTCTCCAGATTGGAAACTTCCATTTGAATTGATGTGTGACGCAAGTGATATAACCATTGGAGCTGTTCTGGGGCAGCGGAAAGAGAAAATATTTTGATCCATTCACTATGCGAGTAGAACTCTTAATTCATCTCAAATGAATTACACTGTTACTGAAAAAGAGTTGCTCGCAGTAGTATGGGCATTGGATAAGTTTAGATCCTATCTAGTGGGGACAAAAGTCATAGTTTACACAGATCACTCCGCTATAAGGTATTTATTTGCAAAGAAAGATGCCAAGCCAAGTTTAATTCGATGGGTTCTTCTTTTGCAGGAATTTGACTTGGAGACTCGAGATCGAAAAGGAATAGAGAATCAGGTTGCAAATCATTTATCCAGGCTGGAAAATAGAGGCCATGTCACTGAAGGAGAATTAATCAAAGAAACATTCTCTGACGAACATTTGCTAGTCATCACTTCGAATGAAACCCCGTGGTATGATGATTATGTGAATTTTATTGCAAGCGGAGTGACTCCACCAGAATTCACAGCTGACCATAGAACAAGGTTCTTACATGATGTGAGATTCTACATGTGAGACGAGCCTTTTCTATACAAGCAATGTGCAGATCAATTGGTAAGAAGGTGTGTCCCTCAGGAGGAGATGAATGCAATATTGCATGACTGTCATTCTTCTCTTTATGGAGGTCATCATGGGGGAGACACAACTGCACAAAAGGTTTTGCAATCAGGTTTTTACTGGCCAAGATTATTTAAAGATGTACATACTTTTGTTAAAAATTGTGACAGGTGCCAAAGAACCGGAACGATCACGAAGAAGCACGAGATGCCTTTACAAAATATTTTGGCAGTAGAACTCTTTGATGTCTGGGGAATAGATTTCATGGGACCATTTCCATATTCTAATGGGCACAGATATATTTTGGTTGCAGTTGATTATGTGTCTAAGTGGGTTGAGGCCATTGCTCTTCCTACTAATGATGCGAAGGTAGTGGTAAGTTTCGTAAAGAAGCACATTTTCACACGCTTTGGAACTCCAAGAGTGTTGATAAGTGATGGAGGAACACACTTTTGCAACAAATTGTTGAAAAATGTCCTAGCAAAATATGGTGTGAGACACAAGGTTGCTACTGCATATCATCCTAAAACGAGTGGTCAAGTTGAAGTGTCAAACAGGGAGGTAAAACAGATTTTGGAGAAAACTGTGAGCGCAAATAGGAAGGACTGGTCCGGTAAGTTAGAAGATGTATTGTGGGCTTACCGAACTGTATACAAGACTCCAATAGGTACTTCTCCATACAGGTTGGTTTATGGAAAGGCATGTCATTTGCCTGTTGAGCTAGAACACAAAGCTTATTGGGCAATCAAAAAGCTAAATATGGATATGGACTTAGCCGGTGAAAAAGACTGCTACAACTCAATGAACTTGATGAGTTTCGGTTGCATGCTTATGAAAATGCCAAGGTATATAAAGAAAGAACCAAGAGGTGGCATGATAAGAACATCCAACATCGTGAGTTTGTGCCGGGTCAAGAAGTTATTCTATTTAATTCAAGGTTAAAGCTTTTTCCATGAAAGCTTAAGTCTCGTTGGGCAGGCCCTTTCGTTGTAGTAAGCGTGACTCCTCATGGAACAGTTGAATTACAAGACACAAATTCAAGTGGTACTTTCTTGGTAAATGGGCAACGAATTAAACATTATTGGGGTGGTGACATTCAATGTCACAAAACCTCAGTAGATTTAATTGATGTATAATGCAATATGGCGTCGTGCCGCGACGTAAAACAGGGCGCTAATTGGGAGGCAACCCAACGATTGTGGTATTTGTGAATATATAATTTTTTTATGTACTAATAAATGCAGGTGAACAAGGGCAGATGCTATGGGTTACTTAAAAAAAATATATTCAGGGGTAACTGAAACGCGCGATAGTTCGCGCATCATTCTGCATGAGAGCGCTAAAACGTGCGAAGTATCGCGTGAACTATATAGTTCGCGCGATACTTCGTGCGCCTGGACGATCTTATAAGACTTGAACTTTCAGGCGTTTTATTTCCTGGATGACAGCACCAAATTTGTCTCCCTTGAGGCTCATAACCGTTTTATAGCAAAGGCGGTTAAGAAGACAATTGCTGAAAGGGGCATCAATATCAACAAGGTCAAGGAACGATGCCCCCACATGTTCAATGAGTTGATGGAGCGGGGGTTGCAAGCTTTCATTGACGAGCCAGGGGAGGCTAATGAAATGGTGGTACGAGAATTCTATGTCAATCTACCCGAGCACGTCCACCAGGTGGTCACAGTGCTCCAGAAGGAGGTAGATGCCTCCATTGAGGCGATACGCGCAGCTTATCAACTGCCCGGACCTCTTCCTGAGAACTCGGACTTCTATGAATATGGGCACCATCCAACCGATGCCAAGTGGGAGCGCTTCTTTGATGAAATTTGTGAACCAGGGAAAAAGGTAGAATGGCTAGAATTTGGAGACAAGTTCCATTCAGCCGTCTTAACTCAAGAGGCGAAGTGTTGGTTATATGTGATCAACAATCGACTTATTCCCTCCACAAATACTACAGAGGTGAATGGACCTCGGGCTGCGTTGATTTGGTGTTTCATCAAGGGCCTTCCCTTCGACATGGCCAAAGTGATACATGACGAGATGTTCATCAGATGTCCCCAACGCCAGTATGGTTTCTTTTCCCTTATTTGGTGACTAGACTTTGCAGGAATGTGCAGGTGCCTGAAAACATTCGTGTGGATGGGCTGGTAAGAAAAAGCCATAAGATAAGACCTGGCCCGAACACCATGGAGGCAGCTCCAGTAGCAGAGATAGGTAGAGAGAATGAAAGTGGTTCGAACGCGTCGGAGGAGGAAGAGCATATGGATGTGGAGGGAGAAGTACTGGCTCAAGCACCCAGAAGATTAGTTGCAGCACTATCACGCGCAGCATCCTCTTCAAGAAGTGCTAGAGTATCCCGATCCACCACATTGGAACAAGAGGTGGCTGATATACGCACTTCTATGCATAATTTGAATACTCGTTTGGATACAATAGCTGACCGACAAGTCAAGTTAGAAAAGAAGTTCATGGGTTGGCTGCGAGCTTTGGGGCGTGCGTGCAACGTGAATCCCGAAACTGTGTCCGATCAAGAGTAACTCCTCAGGGAAGTACTTCTGCTTCATCTCTTGTTTATAATGAAAGACATGGGGACATGTCTCGCTTTAAGTGTGGGGTGGAAAGGATGGTAGTAATTATTAGTAATAATTATGGATTTTAAGGTTGTTTAAATTGTTTTGGATTATTAGAATGTTTTGGTGGTGTGGTACAATATATAATATTTTGGGATTGCGTGATTATTTCACTTTTCTTTGAAAAATGTTTTGGTGATTTAGTATTGTTAGTAATTGTAGTATTGTTGGAGTAATTGTTCTTAAACATATAATTTTATGTTAAGTTATATTGGCGCGGCCCGATGACAGATTCTTTTAGATAGGAGTTCTTGAGGGACTGAGCTTATTGAAAAAAAAAAGAATTTGTTTTTATGTTTTGTTTTTTTTATTTTTTATTTTTAGGTAGTATAACAAATCCCCCTTGGTTTTTCTTTAAGACACGGTTTTTTTCCAAGGGTTTATGTTGAACCGAACATATGTAGTGGGTCTAATATTTTTTTTAAGGAGTTTTTAGCTCCAAGAATGATTTTTTTTTGGGATGCAAGCTATAGAAGAGAACCCATAGCGTTGACACACCTGAACACAATAGAGCCTAGAGTGTAATGCGTTTAGTCTTAATTGTTGAATCTCACTGAAAGTGCCTTAATTTGTATGTTTGTACTGAATTTAATGCTCGTAATGGAGTGTCTTGATGAGCTGATCTGGAATGAGTCATATGCCATGTGTGGTGAGTATTTGTGTAGTCCATGTATTGTACTTGTGTCTAGAACTTGCCCGGTATGTGAGTTGAAGCGAAATTTGAGGTGATGCTTGGTTTGAAAAATGATGTTAGGCTTTCTTTGACCTTTTTTGAGCTTAGTTGCTTATCACAAATAAAATTTGTCCCTAGTTAACCCTTTTGAGCCTTTAGACTTTTGTTTGGCACCGGCATTACAAGTCTATACCCTTTTGTTCTTAATTGACATTGTCTTGATCCTTTTACCTCTTAAAGCACGTTAATTACGAGAGGAGAGCTAAAAGAAGTAAGAAGGAAATAAGTGTGGGGTGGATTTTGAGTGGAACCAATAAAAGGATGAAAGGGGCACTTATGTTGTAAACGAATACCCCACTAGCAGAAATTGAGTGACAAGAAAAATTACATTGTGTTTTGCTCTATCTAGTGGGAATGAATTAATAGAGTGCTTAAAGAAGAAGGGCGTATTTTTGGGATGATATTGTGTATAAATGAGAAGTGGGTTGAAGAATTTATGCTGAAAATTGCTTGTGTGATGTGTTAAAGTGTTTAGGGGTTGAGTCAATATTCCTAAATACATCCTACCCGTCCCTTAGCCCACATTACAACTATGAAAAAGTCCTAATTGATTTTGGATCGAGCTAGCCTACATTAGTAGAGATTTACATTAAGGGCAAGCTTATGGTACCAACTGCATGCATGTGACTTCTTTTGAGAGATTGAGTGATTTCCTTGATATATGCGGGCATATGAATTGAATGTAATGGATTGAACTCAGTTTTTGTTGATATAATTGTGAGGGCATATGATTTGTGACAGAAAATCAAGTCTTGAATTCTATCTAGAGTACTTTGAGGAAGTGTGAATATTGCATGGCACTTGAGAGTCGACTTTGAGGCTAGGATTGTTCACTGCTAAGCGTAATACATGTACATTGTTCTAGGTGTAAGGCGTTAATGGAAAGAGTTGAGTAAAGAATTCTCTAGTTGATTGCTCGAGGACTAGCAATGAATTAAGTGTGGGGTATTGATAATAGGCGAAATCTGGGTGATTTAGCTATTGTTTATGCTTCTGCTTGATTATATTTCAATGTCATATTATGGATAATTGATGGAAAAACAGGCTCTACTCAAAATATGTATACCTTGCAGGATAAGAAGCCTAATGATGCTTTCAAGAGGACATTAGAATGATTTATGAGCAAGAATAACCCCTAGGAGTAGAGTATGTGCAAGTACGAGACGAAACAAAAAAAATGGACAAAATCGAGCTACTGAAGCGCGCGAACTATCGCGCGAAGTTTGAAACTTCGCGCAATAGTTCACGAAGGTTTCTGCCTGGAAGCCAAGAGAAGCGCGCGAACTATCGCGCTAACTTTGAAACTTCGCGCGATAACTCGCGCGGGTCCTATCCGTAGAAGACTTTATTTACGGGTAAAAATTGGAATTCTTTCAAAAATCCCACTCAACTTACATAAAGCAAGAACTCCATTATGGAGAAGATCAGATTTTGAGGGGAGTAAGTGCAAAAATACTATTCGTCCTTGAGAGAGAAAGTGAAGGAGGAGTTTCATCTTGGAGCTAAGAAAAGGAGAAGAAGAACAACATCTTGGAGAAGGATTTAAAGAGTTCTTTCAAACTTTCTTCTTGTTGATTGTTATTATTATGTTTAAAACTTTTATTGTTGATTTTTATATGATTATGAGTAGCTAAAAACTCTAGTATTCTTGGGTCATGGATGTTAGATGATCTTGTTGTTTGAAGCTTAGATTGAAGATCTTGAATTTATCGTTATGGGTTGTTTATTTGATTCTGCTTCTAATTATTTTATTGCGTAGCTAACAATGAAATATTATTTACGAATCTTAAGTTAAACTTGAAAAAGGAAATTCTTGATTGCATATAAAATCAAATAGATCAAGATCCGGATCCTGGGCATCGGGTGAAAGATTTGCAATTAAGATAGACATATACTTAATTGCCTTGTTTGGTTGAAAAATAGGAGTTGTAAATGCATTCTTGCTAATATTAATGCCATAGACATATAGGTATTAGTTTAACTTGAATAGATGCATAAGAACTCGAAAGATTCTTATGAATATTATTAACCCTATAATCAATAACCCGGATAATTCAATAAATCAATCTTAAGCTAAAATAGTAGCATGATCTCTAGCAAGTCCATGACCCTGGAATATCTTTACCAAAATTGTTATTAAAATATTGTGTAATTGGTGTAGTAATTTTGTGTTGAATTATTGTGCAATTATTAAGTAAGTTGTAAATTGGTTCTTTATATATTTTGTGATAATTTAGCTTGAATTGATACTTGTTTGAGTCTTCATCAGTCGAGAAGTTGATCACAATTCCTCGTGGGAACGATACTCTACTTACTACTATATTACTTGTCGATCGCGTACACTTGCGTGAGTGTTTTGGTCGCAACATTTCCTTAGAATTACATCTTTCGCATGATTGGACCTTGTATGAATTTTTCGATAATTTTTAACGTTTCCATCTATTCGTTCTTGGTTGCTGGATTTGATCTTTATATAAGATATCATATCTGAATTCTTCAAAGCATATTTAGTAGAAGTGAGATGTGATTTATGTCTTTTAGACATAATGGACCCATTTCCTACGATGATGCCTAATTCACGTTATAAGACTTTTGTCAAGTCTTCAAATCATGCCACATACATACTACTAACGCAATAGTCACCATGTCTTTTAAGGAAAATCTTCCACGTTATGCCTTATCCAAAATGTATCCCTAATTATTTAGGTAATGTTCCGTTACCCGGTAATTAATCAAATACCCGCAAAATTGAGAATTATTCCCACTTACTTAAAATATCACTCACTTTTTACATACCTTATACACCTTATTATCATGGTAATGTAGTACCTTGTATGAAAGTAGTCCATAAATACCGGATATTTTAGCTCGGGCCGTATTTTACACCAAAATGCCAAACTTGAACAAAATTCATTTTCTTTGACTTACTCCCCCTTTCACCATTATGAATTTGCTAATCGCTTGTGAAATAGCATAATCCTTATAATCTCCAAATAATCTTTTACTTGGACTGATGTCAATTACCTTACGATAAATTTAATGTACAATACTTCAGGGTGAAACATCGTCGTAACTTAATACTGCAAAGCGTGACATCACCGTAATGTAATACTACTAGATGCAACATTGTCGTAACTTAATATTACGAAGCGTAACATCACCGTAATATAGTACTGCAGGATATAACATTATCGTAATATAATACTGTAGGATGTAATATCGACGTAATATTGCGGGGTGTAACATCATTCCCCTCTTTGGAACATTCATCCTCGAATGTTGATTGATGCTCTTATCATTTTCATAACTTATAGCTCTTGTGAATGCCTTAATACTTTCCTTGCCATTTAGGCAATTGTTCTGTAAATAAATCCAAAGGCCAAGGCATTCACCCTTTTATGCCTCTTCCTCATGCCACGACTTGTGGTCGGAATCCTTCCAATCTCATAACTGTTTCTACCTTCTTTTATGCAGCATGTATGATTCTGACCCTGTAAATGTGCCTATGCGACTCTTCTCTCTTTTTTCCTCCAGCGTTTATCCAATCTCTAGGCCTTACTTTGTGAACAAATCTTGACAAGATGTCCCTCTGGGAATCTATAGGTATACTGAAGTTCTTCGCTCGATACTTAGTTGAACTTATGAATATTGCTATACCTTATTCCATGGATCCGTTTATCCATTCGTATGACTTTACTGTATCAAGATAGGTCATACTATACTGTAACTCTTACTTTGACTTATCATTACAGAGGTCTGTTACCAAATTCTAGCTTACTCTCGTTGCTTATCCTAAATGTATAAGTCTAAGTCCTTTAATATTTCATCATTACTATTCATCTCAAGAGTGACGACCTAACCTCATTTCATACTTTGTAACTTTTATCCATCAATTGTTGATTCACCTCAATATCGATCTACAATCCACCACTGATAATTAAAATCTCTTATGTAATATTTTGCTACTAGAGCTTACGCATCGAGAAATACTTGAAGTGATTTCCATAATCGTATTTCATAATATCTTAATGTGATTCACCTTATGGGGGTATTCTAATACCTTGTCGTCTGCGAAATCTTTTCTCCTCCCCCCCTCTTTTTTTTTGCCTTCACAACATTATTCAATCATCGATCCAAACGTCATCTTTTATCTGTCACAATTATAACCTTATTTTATTATCAGGCTAGCATTCCATTTCTTCTAAATGTTGCTAGTCATAGATTCATTTGAGCTCATTCAGTCCATACTGTGCTTTATATAATTTAGAGAACCGATCAGCTCCTTTGTTTTACGGGCTTAATCCCGATGACTTATCCATTTTCGTCATTTTCTCACTTTCCCTTTTCTTATACTTACTCATGTCTTTCTAAAACCTTGTCGTTCTATCATACATTTGCTTGCGACCAATTTCCTTATGCTTTTCTGGATCATCGAGACATCACATCATCTCTAACTCTTCTTTCACTCTCTAATTAGACCTTTCGGTACGTAGAAACCATAGGCTGGAAGGTATGCCACTGACGACGCTGCTATCATTCTTGGATACTGAATCCCCGCGCTTCTAGCCTCTTATCCATAGTATGGACTATTCATAACATTCTGTATTTGAGTATCTTGTACGTTGTTCACCTTTTCCTTACTTACCTTAAAATAGTGCCTCACATTCTTCTATCTCTTTCAAAACCTCCCTTCAACATAGGTATAATTTATCTCCACAACTTGAAGCTTTATTATAATACTTGCACCTTTGGTTCATACACAATCTGATGGGAGCTTCATACTGACTTTGTCTAAGGCTGGTACTCTTCGGTTGGCTTCATCGTAGAGTCGTTATAAATTATGGCTACTGTAATATCTCTCTTATACTTCTGCTATTTACGAGTTATCCTGAGGTCTATAATTCTCTTGGTCCACACCTGTTTTACTTAGTCGATGTAACTTTTTAGTTTCCTCTTCTTTCTGATCAGCCTTTATATGGGCTTAATCTATCTTCCCATTTGCGGCTCCTGGTATTAGTTATTACTTTAGCCTTTCATAGGCGTTGAGGGATATTCATGATAAAATACTTAATAATTCAATCCTTCGTCTATGACCTGGGCTCAATTCTTTTTTTTAACGTATACTAGAATCTTCTACGGCTGTATATACTGCAGGTATAAAACTCCAAACTTTTAAGTGCATTCATAACGTCACCAACTCTGGATCATTGATCGAATAATTCCTTTCGTTCCGTCTTAGCTTTCTTTAACGTCAGCTATTACTTTTCCTGGTCTTTCTTGTTGCGGGCATATTAGCTTATCTTAGTTCCTACGCATGCCAGAGTTTTTGCGCAACTCATATGATTTTTAATATTACTTTTAATTTTTCCTTCCCATTCATTAGCCATGGTAGGTGACATTTTCTTTTGGAGTGCTTACAATGTTATTGTGAGACTTTTAATTACACGATCGTATCCTCTTTAGGTCATTGTGCTTAGGTTGAAGCCTTTTTCCTTATTTCTTCAGCTAGTCTTTCGTTGTAGTACTTAGGGAGAACCCTTGACTCTCGTAAAGCTGTGAGCTTATTACGGACCTTTTGATGTCCTTCCTTGCCTATAATCATCCGTACTTGCTTACCTTGTTGCCCTTGTGGTACCTTTAACTACCCCGACTCCTATTTAAATATATCTCAAGTATTATAATGACAATACTGCGAGGTTGAATTCTCCATGTTGGGGTTTACTATATTTATCTTGCATGATCTGCTGAATTGTCTGTAACTTCTTATCTAGTCATGACTAGACTCCTCCTAAATCAACTACTAACTACTCGTTAGCCCATTCTCATATCCATATTTCGCATAATCTTTCTTGGTTTATTTCTTTGTCTTAACTTACCTCATGTACTGGCTCCTTATCTATCAATAACATCACGAGCAGGAACCCTTACTTCCACTTTTTTTTTGTTTGACGTCGTGAATACATAATGTTCTGGGATCATAGCATATATGAAACATCTGGATAGGTGCAATCTCATCCCTTTCTCATTTTTATCGCATTCTTCCTTTATCATTCTATATTCCCCCCTTTGGGGAGTACTAAGACTTGGAGCTATGACGACTTGCCTATAGATGTTTTTCCTCTTCATCTTTGGCGTCCTTTAACATCATCAATGACCCTTAATCTCCTTGCGGTAATCCTTCTGTACCAAGGATAACAAATTTCCTCACTCGCGATGGTGACACATAGTATAACTGGCACATACAGTCCCTTAAGCTCAACTTTGCTCATATTGCTTTCTTTAGGGAAGCGTCTCCCTGAATGACCATTCTCTGAATTCATCATGGATCTTCTTCTGTTGTCCATTCTATTATCACCGGAATGAAATCTGAAAGTCTCATGATGCTGACTTTTATCAAATCACTCAGTTCCTAATTCATGTTTAGTTTATCTTGTTCACCACTCCATACTAATTTTTATTACTCTAGGGTCTAACTTTTCCTTCTGTTAATCACGTTAAAGTTGTGAACTTATTTTTCGAAATGAGGTTATAACCTTATGGCCTATACTCTTTTATTGTTTTAAGGCCCATCACCTTTCATCTCTTTCTTCATTTGACTATAGGTTCTGTAACACTCTACCGTTTTCATCCATGTACCACACCTTATTCATAATGCTTCCTTATCTCTCTTCTCATTACTCTGCTAATATTTCTGCATATCCCTTTTCTTGTGAAAAGTTCAATACGACATTCTTTCGCTTTTAGCTTTCCTTTGCTCCACCCAGTGGCTCTTCAAGTTGCTTAATGTTCTTGCTTTACTAGGGACACTAGCCTTACTAAGGTAATATTTATCCCTTCAAGGCTTATAGTGCATATCTTTATAGTACTCATATCTGGCTGCACCATTTTAGAGTGCACTACCGTGGTGTTTCACAGGGAGATCTATTAGCATATCTGTAATATCCTTTGGCAATGTCAACTAACGCAAATAATTCGTCCACCATTTTGGGTCACTCTAACCCAGCTAGATCGTGATAGTATGTCCTTATCTTAAACCATATTTGTTAGCTCCCGTAGAGCATTACTTAGATCGATGTGGTCAATTGTACATACTTTTGTTACTATTGAATGTAACTGAAAATGCTTATATCTCTCTTCCTGAATGGTAAATAAGGATAATTTCATTAGCTGGGTACCTCGTACCCTCTTTCACCTTGCTTCCTTTACTTTTTGAATCTTGTATTTATCTTCTTAATCTCTCATTTTCTTTCACCATAAAGGTGGATAGATATTCTTGCCTTAAGGCTCCCTTTCCAGAAGCTCACCGAATTCTTCTGACTCAACTCTTTCCCAATCGCATTCAATCCCTTACCAACCATCTTTCTAAATGTAGGCATCATCGTATTATGAATAAGATAGAGTTTAGAAAATTTAGTTCTTACAAATGATCTCTACCACACGATCTAGAGTAAGAAGAAAGACTGATAGTCTTAAATGCTCTATAGCCGCATGCTTATAAGTGTGGTGCACGACACACCCATAAACAAGACTCTACTAGACATGCCTTATAGACTCCCTAGCACATTTGATGTTACACCCCGCAATATTACGTCGATAATACGTCCCGCAGTATTATATTACGACAATGTTACATCCTACAGTACTATATTACGATAATGTTACGCTTTGCAGTATTAAGTTACGACAGTGTTGCATACAGCAGTATTACATTATGGTGATGTCACGCTTCACAGTATTAAGTTACGACGATGTTGCACCCATAAGTATTATACGTTAAATATATCGTAAGGTAATTGACATCAGTACAAGTAAAAGGTTATTTGGAGATTATAAGGATTATGCTATTTCACAAGCGATTAGTAAATTCATGAAGGTGAAAGGGGGACTAAGTCAAAGAAAATGAATTTGTCCAAGTTTGGCATTTTGGGGTAAAATACGGCCCGGGATAAAATATCCGCTATTTATGGACTAGTGTCATAAAGGTACTACATGACCATGCTAGTGAGGTGTATAAGGTTTGTAAAAAGTGAGTAATATTTTAAGTAAGTGAGAATAATTCTCAATTTTGTGGGTAACTGATTAATTACCGGATAATGGGATATTACCTAATTAATTGGGGATATATTTTGAATAAGGCATAACGTGGAAGATTTCCTTGAAAGACATGGTGAATCATACATTAGTAGTATGTATGTGGTATGATTTGAAGACTTGACAAAAGTCTTATAACGTGAATTAGGCAACATTGTAGGAAATGGGTCCATTATGTCTAAAAGACATAAATCACATCTCACTTTTACTAAATATGCTTTGAAGAATTCAGATATGATATCTTATATAAAGATCAAATCCAGCAACCAAGAACAAAGAGATGGAAACGTTAAAATTCTTCGGAAAATTCATACAAGGTCCGATTATGCGAAAGATGTAATTCTAAGGAAGCACAGTATAATCTTTTCCAAGAATATTATATAGATTTTTCCTATTCCAGGTATGTTAAGGCTTAGCTTTTCCTTTATTTTAGCATGATATCATAATTACACAAGTTTGATAACGAGGCATAAAGGAAAATTCGTATCCCTGAATTTACGTATATTTTGCTAGTCACGCAAATTACATATATTTTCCTAGTTTTGTAAGTTACCATATTCTTCTTATCAGGACTGCATATTCAGTTGAGTATTTCCTTCTTCCGGTCAAAAGAGCAGAGAGTTTACATATATACAGTATTAAAAGTATTTTCATTACCATCGAGCTATAATCGACGGGCAGGCCTCTATTGGGCAACCTCTGATCAGATGGTAAGTTATATAACGATCCTACTATGGCTGAGCGCCTATAAGCGAGCCAGTTGGTCAAGATACAGAGCCTAGTATGGCCGAGCGCCTATGAGCGAGCCTACTACGGTAGAGCAGTTATATATATATATATATATATAGCTATATATATACTGAACCTTATAGGGCCAGACAACTATTTTACCTACTATATTGAGAGAGTTGAGTTAGTATCAACATGTAAGCATATCTTCAAATTATCTTTGACTTCCAGCTATTTGAAGTTATTATATTATCAGTTCAGTTTCAGCTTTCAGTATATTACCTTACATACTCGGTACATTACTTTGTACTGATGTCCCTTTTCTGGGGGCACTGCATTTCATGCGTGCAGGTTCAGACAGACAGATGGGTAGGCCTCCTCATTAAGTGTTGCCCGAGTTCAGCTTGATCAGTAAGCTCCATGCCTTTCGGAGTTTCCGGGCCTAGAACCTTATGTACATCTTGTATATATATGTATGTATGTTATGAGTAGGTCAGAGAGCTGTTCCGATCACAATATATCTATTAGTAGAAGCTTGTAGACATATCCTATCAGTTAGTATGGTATGTTGGGATTTCAAGCATTGTATGTATATTTGGTTGGTTTGTCAGCTGTAATAATTATGACGGCCTTGTCGGCCCAGTTTTATATTGACATTTAGTCAGCATCCGTAGTCGTCTTGCAATGTGGCCCATGGCCAAAGTATGACATCATGTGTTCAGATTCCCTTAGTTGCAAGTTGGTACGCAAGGATAGGTGAGACACTAGGTTCCGGTCTCGCCCCCCCCCCCCCAAGTTCGGGGCGTGACAAGAGTTTAGAGCTAAGTTGTGATACCAAATCATAGCTCCTTTTGATAATGTTTCCCCAAACTTCTTTAACAATATTGACTCGATTTCATCATCGTTCAAGTCATTTCCTTTGATTCCACGAGTGTATGATGTAAAATGTTCATTAGGGTTAGTTGTTCCATTGTATTTTGGTATTTCGGGCATGCAAAACTTCTTGGGAATGTGAATCGGAGCCGCACTTGGGGGGAAAGGTTTTTGTATGATTTTTTTGTCATCTAGGCCCCTCAAAACTGGAGGTGCTCCCGATATTTGGTCCACTCGGGAGTTGTAAGTATCCACCTTTTTATCGTTGTCTTCTATCCTCTTTTCTCCTGACTCGATTCTTTAGTCAGTTCCTCGAGCATTTTCATAATTGTGGGGTCATCCACGAGCCGCTTTCATTGGGCCTTTCAAGCACTCGTTCGTGCTGTGTGTTTATCAGTTCGACGGTGTTATGAGTTCTGTTCTGGATTTGGAGCTGAACAATGGAGACTTGCTGAGCTTGCAACATCTCGAATATCACCTGGAGACTGACTCATCCTTCTTCCAGTCCTCGTGTTTCCTGGCCTCCAGCCTGGGATTCCCTGTGTCTATTCCTTACGCGATTTATGCCTACTTCCGTGTTTAGAGCATTGTGGGAGCTTATAATAACTTGCTCCACGTTTGGTACTCCCTCAGGGTTTATGGGTGGCACACCGAGCCCTATGCCGCTGTTTTCTCCTAGACCTTCGTCCTCATGAATGGGTGCATTCTGTGTGCTAGGCATGATTAATCCTGTAATTAAAGAATCTTTGACAATAAAAAATGTGAAGAAAAACATGTGTTGTCAGTAAACTAGCACTAAAATAATTACTATTATCTTTACCCCACGGTGGGCGCCAAACTATTTTCCTAAAAAATGTGAGTAACAATTAAGGATAATTTGTGGTTTTAAAGATACGTTATATATTCTAATACTATTGATTAAATAAGTGATATTGAGCTTAAGTAAGAAGGAATAATAGACCAAATCAATATTGTTGAAATAGTAGGGGCCTCGAGTTCGGCTATCCAGGGACCTCGAGGTTAGCTAAGACCAATAAAGTATGAACAATAAATTAAAGGCAATACCGCTGAAGGACAATTGTTGAGCACGTTAAACAAGAGAAGAATGAGAATGTTCTTTTGCAGTGAATGATCTGATCTCTTTACAAAATGATTGGGGTCCCCTTTATATAGGAAGATAAAACTTCAACATAGTATCTTGCTTATAAAGATAAAGAATTCTATTGGCACAGGTGTATAACGGCCTAGTACGGACCTGTACCATTTCGTACAACCCTTATCCAATAACTAATGCCCAGGTCCATGTGTCCTTGAGAAATTCTCTCTCTTTCTTGATTGACTTCGAGATAATGCTGCCCTCGATGCAGTCCGTACCAGGCATTCGATCAGCTTCCTCGAGGTAGGTGTTCCTTAGCCGGATACGACACTCACTTCGAGTCTCACAAACTTGAGCCTGTAGCCTGATTTAAGACTATAAAATCATACTCTTCAGTTTTGACCGTATATAGCTAGAAGATTAGAATTCAAATAAAAATATATATTATAACTTTCTTTTAAAAATTTAGTCTTCACATTAAAGTTTGGCTTTAGGCCCCACATGTACTTGAGCCGCCCCTCAAAACGGTATGCTTTATTATTTGTTACTTCGATATTAGTATGGCATTTCGTGTCCCATGTTTGTCGCTTTAATATGTAGAAATTAACCAAAACACACAAGTCAATATGTTGGAGAGTATGATAGGCTAATGTTACGAAATCTAGTCCAGCAATTTATATAGAGTATGAAATTAAATTAATTCCATCAAAATTAATTTTCTACCAACTTATATATAGTGTGAAACTAAATTAATTCCTTCAAAATTTATTTTCAACCGTCACTTGCCCACTATTCAATGATCACCTCCACAACCGGATAAGTTATAAAAATAGAGAAAACTTGATATTATGCCAAATAGAGCGATAGCCGCTACCTTCTCCTACTGATTAAGCCCTTAAAATAAATTATTGTTTTTTCACTGTCACGATATAAAATCCTCTTTATGTTGTGATAACGCCTAGCCGTAGTTATTGAGCAAGTAAACTCACAATCACAAAACATAATTCAAATTTCTTTAATTAACAGTGTCATATTATAATTTAAGACAGAATAGTTCCAAAATAGTAACAATATCTGATATATAGTCTATCACACGGTCTAAAGACTGTTAATTGTGATGACCCGATAGGTCATTTTTAATTATAGCCCTCAATTCTGTGTTTCGAAACAACGATTAGCTCCATTTAGCCTGTGGCTCCCAAATGCACACGCAAGTATACGTGGTCGACAAGTAATATAGGATTGTAAGTCATGATATCATACCCACATGAACTTGTAATTCACTACCAATTAAATTAAACTAATACAATTAATTTATTCAAGAGAATCCTAAAGTATGAGTATTGAACTAAAATTAATCTAGAGTAACAAATTAAGAGATTAAAGAAAACAAATTGGTGAACTTAGACACAAATTCAATGGGAGAAAATAATCTAGAGCTATGGGTTAGCTAACAATCCCGTTGATTTTTCTAACTAAACTGTCTAATTAATTTATTTAGTTTATATTGATTGACGGGGTTAATATTGCTCGTAGCCTTCTCCCGAAGTACAACTCGCCTATTCAAGCTAACATAACGCCTATATTCTTATGGAATTAGGATTAACAATAACGCATTTATAAATCCCGATAGTAACCAAGCAAGGAAATTTAGGTATATTCCTATCCTAGCTGCACATCCGCTCCCCCTCGGAGTTAAGATCTTACTCTACTCAATCTTATATGCAATCTAGAATTCCCTCTCTGAGTTAAGTCCTAGATTCGTAGATAGTATTCAATTGGTGATCAAGCAATCAAATAATTAAGTGCAAGATTGAATAAATAAACCAATATGATAAATAATAAGAATAATTTAAGCTTCAAACTACAACATTCATGTAGCACCTAAAACTCTAGAACTAATAAACCATGAAATTGAAGGAACAAAAGAGAAGAAAAACTAATTTGAAGCCTCCTCTAAGAGTGGTGTGTGTTCTCCCACGTGAATTCTCCTTCAATATATGTTAGATCCCCTTCAAAATATGTTAGATCTCTCCCAAAATAGGTTTAGAACTCCTTTATATGAGTTAGAAGGGTCTTGGGCCGAAATAACCTTGACCCTAACGAATTTGGACAAGTTTGATGCCACTAGCGCCCTGCCTAGCGCCATGCGCCCTCCATGGCACTGCCAATTTGGAGTTTCTGTTTCTGGCGCCACATGTAGGGCTAGGCGCTGCCTGTGGCGCTGCAAACTCCAATTCTTTTGTTTTCATTCGTTTTGGCTATAATTTCGTACATTTCGCCCCTGATTTCTCCCGGATCACTACTACACATTAAAACACCTCAAATTAATATAAATCAACGCATTTTACATCCTAAATCCAAGAAATGAAAGTAAACATGAGGCAATATACATATAAATATATATATTTTAAGCTAACATCATAGCCTTTTTCGATTTCCATGCACGGTCCGTGTCCTTTTTCGAAAGGTTTTTTACCTGAAAATTTGATTAAAATCTAAAATCGTGGTTTAAAACTCATTTAAGTTGACTTCGGTCAACGTTTTGAGCAAACAAATCCGTATCAGTATTTTGGCGGTTCTAGTGGGTCCGTATCGTGATTTGAGACTTGGGTGTATGTCCAAAAAACGAATGCGAAAGTCCTTATCTTGAATTATCGCTAATTGTTGAAAACAAGAAATTTAAAGGTTTAAAGAAAATTCAAGTTTGATTGTAGTTTCACTTTGTTGCTACCTGGTTCAAATTTCGATTTCAAACTTGGTAGAGGTTCGTTTTAGTATTTATGACTTGTCAAATTTGGTGCAAACGAAGGTTATTTGACGTGATTTAGACATCCCGTTGAAAAATTGAAAGTTCTTAAGTTTCTTTGAAAATTGTATTTATTTTGGTGTTTGATTCATAGTTCTATGTGTTATTTTTGTATATTGATCGCGCGAGCAAGCTCGTATGATATTTTTGGCTTGTTTGGTTTGGAACCCCGAGGGCTCAGGTGAGTTTCGGATAGGCTTCGTAGTCATTTCTGAACTTAGAATAGCGTTGGTGCAACAAGTCTGCAGATCTGGCATTTGCGAGGACCTGATCACAAATGCGAGGTCAGACGCGCAATTGAGAAGATGGTGGGGGCTAGGTTAGCTTCACTTTTGTTAAGTAAGAGTTCGTAGATGCAAAGGGGGAAAGGTTCGCAATTGCAAACTTTTGAGTCGCATTTGCGACTAAGGCAGGAATGAGGTAGACTCGCATTTGCTAGTCAAACGTTCGCCTCTGCGGACAACCTTGTTCGCATTTGCAATAAAATATGACGCATTTGCAATATCAACAGGCTCAGTGATATGTCGCATTTGCGAAGGAGTTATCGCAATTGCGATCATCGCAATCTCAAACTATGTGTCGCAATTGCAATAACTCAACTGGGTAATAGAGAGAAAAACGGAAATTAGTTCATTTCATTCAAACTCTCTACCCTAAGAACCCTAGAAGAAATTTTTCCAAGATCTTTTATTCCTAAATTCATCGATAAGTTACTTTAATCTATTTTCTTTCAATTACCTATTATATTTCATAAGATTTCAACATCAAATCTAGGATTTACATGGTAGAAATTAGGGATTTGGGTAGAATTGGTGATTTTTATAAATTTTGAAGTTAGACCTCGAATTAATGTTGAATTTCAAAACAAATTACATAACCAGGCTCGGGGGTGAATGGGTAATCGGGTTTTTGTCCATATTTTAGGTTTTGACCAAGCGGGCCCAGGGTTGACTTTTGTTGACTTTTTCAATAACGATCTAAATTGAACTCCTTTCATTCATGAGTAGTTTCTAATGCTTATTTTGATTCGTTTGGTTAATAATTTGTTTGATTTTGTTGGTTTGGAGACTTGTTCAAAAGGCAAGGCCGTGGTTGAACTTTGAGTTGATTGCGGAGCGAGGTAAGTGTCTTGGTTAATCTTGACTTGCATGATTAAGACTTGTTTACCTATTTGATATGTGATTAAATGTGCGGGTACAACGTATATTTGAGGTGACAAGTTCTTATGCTTTGTTGTTAGGTGAAAGCATGGGGGTGGAATTTGTTTTCTTGTGAATTATTGTCTTTTTAATTACGATATCTATGCTTAGGATAGGCTATTACTTATTTGATCATTCTCTCCGTACTTATTGCTTATTTACAAATTGCTGAGTATTTTTAGAAGTTGAAGTTGGTACCTTGGCACCATAATTGACGTTAAATACAAATCACTGCATTATTTACTTTCGGAAGTTATATTATCTTTGTGCTATGGTGAGGAAGAGTATTATCACAAAGGGTGATGTCATGCAATGAATTTACCTAATGTATTAGTTTAAATATAGTGAGGAAGAAAGTTAAAGCATGAAGAGTTTTGCCGTACCATTTATTTTTTAGTATATTGTGGTAAGGAAGAGAGTAAAAACACGAACGGTGATATCGTGCCATTTCATGTTACTTATGTCATCATTATGGTAAGGACGATACTAAAAGCACGAAGGTTGGTGCCGTGCCATTTTTATATCATCGGTTCATTTGTCTTCATTGTTGATTATTTATTTGGCTGTTACGTGATATTACTCCTACTGCAGTTATCGTATCTTTCCCCTTTCACATGTCCCCTCCCAGTTTGTATATTGTTAATCTCTGTGTTTGTTACTGTCTCGTATATTTATTTCTTGAACATGTTTATTTACGTAGGTGTCCAATTATAACCTCGAAAAGGTAATAGCCTCCTCACTACCTCGCCGAGGTTAGGCTCGACACTTACAGGGTATATTGGGTCAGTTGTACTCATACTACACTCTGAACTTTTTGTGCAGATTTTAGAGTCGGTTCTAGCAACGGTTAGTAGATTGCTTGGATCGCACAATCGACAGAGGCTTTAGGTACAACTGCTCGGCATTCGCAGCCCTGAAGTCCCCTTCTACCTTATCTTAGTTCTGTATTTTCTTTCAGATAACTTTACCTTCATTCGGACTTTTATCTGTTTTATTTTAGTAGCTCGTGCACTTGTAACACCAGATTCGGGTTGGTATTAAGATATTTCGGTTATTATGACTTTTCACACTTATTTCAGTTCTATTTTAGTTTAATTGACTTCAATTACTTGAATTACTTAAAAATGGCTTAAGATTATTCTAACATTGGCTTGCCTAGTGAGTGAAATGTTAGGCGCCATCACGGTCCTGAAGGTGTGAATTCCAGGTCGTGACAAGTTGGTATCAGAGCACTAGTTTACCTAGGTCTCATGAGTCACGAGCAAGCTTTGTAGAGTCTGGAGGACCGGTACGGGGACATCTGTAATTATCTTCTAGTGCCTATAGAGTTTAAGAATAAATTCACTTTTATTCTTTTCCGTCGTTCTATTTTATCCTATCATTGATGATTGAACCCTTATATTCTTGTTCTCTCACAGATGGAGAGAACGTGTACTGCATCTACAGCTGGACAGCAGCTAGAGCCCCAACGACAACTCCTACTAGGGGCAGAGGTCGTGGCAGAGGTCGTGGTAGAGGTTGTGGCCGAGGCCGTGGTAGAGGCTGAGGTAGAGGCAGAGCTCAGCCTAGACCTCTAGAAGTAACACTCGCAGTGGAACCATAGGTAGATTTTGATGATAAGGTTCTAGCTCTGACTGTACCCGTCGGACCAGCGAAGGTCCAAGAGGGGTTCATAGCCACTCCAATGCTTCAAGACCCTTAAATCCATTTGGTGGGCCTTGTGGAGATTGTGGCCCATATCGGTACATTCCCGGTAGCACCAGCCATCTCACAGGATGGGGGAAGGAGCACAGACTCCCGCTACTCACACTCCAGAGCAGATGGCTCCCCAGTATCAGACTCCAACAGCCGGCTAGTTGGAGTAGTTCAGCCGGTTGTTGCGGCATAGGCTGGTGATAGGCCCACCATGTCTTATGAGGCTTTGTTGAGGTTCGACATGTTTACCAAGCTCTTTCCAGTTCACTTCAGTGGTGCATCTTCTTAAAAACCACAGGATTATGTAGACCGTTGCCATGAGGTGTTGTCGAACATGGGTATAGTTGAGACCAATGGGGTTGATTTAGCTGTGTTTCAGATGATGCGTTCCGCCAAGAGGTGGTGAAAAGATTATATATTGACCAGACCAGCTAGGTCTTCTGTACTTACTTGGGATCATTTCTCACGGCTATTCCTGTCACTCTCAAGGAGGATTACCGCAGGCAGTTTGAGCATCTCCAGCAGGGTAGTATGACCGTTACCCAGTAAGAGACATATTTTTTGGATCTAGCTCGTCATGCCATTATCTTGCTCCATATTTAGAGGGAAAGAGTGAGGAGATTTATTGATGGACTCACTTACACTATCAAGCTACAGATGGACAAGGAGATCGAGAGTGGTATTTCCTTCCAGACGGCTATAGATATTACTAGACGGATAGAGATGGTTCTTGCTTAGGAGAGGGGGCATGGTTCTAATAAGAGGCCTCGTTATTTTAGTGGGTTCAGTGGTGCCTCGTCTTGATGCAGGTGTAATTTTGGTAGAGGCCATACTCCCAGGCCGTTTCAGTCAGCGCTCCAGGCATCTCATAGTCCTTTATAAAGTCGTGGTCCTTATGTGTCTTACACCGACCAGTTAGCCTATAGTGCACCACCAGCTCCTATTAGTGCACCTCCGCTCTAAAGCTATAAGAGGGGTTACCCAGGTCGATAGGGCCCATTCTAGGGTTAGTAGTCATAGCAGCTGAGGGCCTGTTATACATGTGGTGATCTGAGGCACATTGCTAGATTTTGCCCATGGGCACCGAGCATCATGCAACAGCTAGTGGCAGGAGTCATGCAGCCAGAGGTGGAGGTCAGGCCGTTAGAGATGGATGCCAACAGTAAGAGGCCATCCCAAAGACGTGGTTCAGAGTGGTGGGACAGAACCCCGATGTTATACTTTCCCTACTAGACCTGAGGCCGAGTCATCTGACGTCGTTATCACAAGTATTGTACTAGTTTTCCATAGAGATGCTTTAGTTCTTTTTGATCTGGGATCTACTTATTCCTACGTGTCATCCTAATTTTTTTCATATCTGGTTGTGCCTCATGATTCTTTGAGTGCTCCTGTGTATGTGTCCATTCTTGTGGGAGATTTTCTTATTGTAGATCATCTCTATCACTCGTGTGTGGTTACTATTAGGAGTCTTGAGATTAGCATAAATCTCATACTTTTTGATATGGTAGATTTTGATGTCATCTTGGGTATGGATTGACTGTCACTTTATCATGCTATATTGGATTTCTATGCCAAGACGGGGACCTTAGCCAGGCCGAGTTTGCCTCATTTAGAGTGGAGGGATACTCATGGCTATTCTACCAGCAGGCTTATCTCTTATGTGAAGGCTTGAGGTATGGTCGAGAAGGGGTGTCTAGCTTATTTGTCTTATATTCACAATTCTAGTACGGAGGTTCCTTCCATGGATTCAGTACCAGTTGTTTATGAATTTCCAGAGGTGTTTCCTGTAAATCTATTGGGGATGCCCCCGGACAAAGATATTGACTTGTGTATTAATTTTGCTCCAGGCACTTAGCCCATTTCCATTCTGCCATACTGTATGGCCCCGCTAGAGTTGAAGGAATTGATGGACCAATTGCAAAATTTGCTTGATAAAGGCTTCATTAGACCTAATGTCTCGCCCTGGGGAGAGTCCGTGTTGTTCGTGAAGGAGAAAGATGGATCAATGAGGATGTGTATAGATTATTCGTAGTTAAACAAAGTCACTTTCAAGAACAAGTATCCGTTTATGAGGATTGATGACATATTTGATCAGCTTCATGGTGCCAAGGTGTTTTCAAAGATTAATTTGAGGTCTGGCTACCATCAGTTGAAGATTAGGGCATCCGATGTCCCTAAGATGGCTTTTCGGATTCAGTATGGGCATTATGAGTTCCTACAGATGTTAGTTGGATTGGCAAATTCCCCAGCAACGTTTATGGATTTGATGAACCAGGTGTTTGTTACACCCTATATTTTCGTACCTGAGAGAGTTCGTAAGTCAATTAATGTAAGCTCGGAAATAAGATCAACTTTGAAAGTACATAAAGTAAGTTAATCATGTTACAATGGAGGTTACAAATATTTAAGATCATGAATACCAAGTACCAAGAGGGTTTGAAGGCTTCGAAGCTAAATGAATTGAAGAAAATAAGTTTTTTCGAAAGTCGACAAGTTGGGAATGTTATAACATGTACTTTTGGGGTGAGAATAGGGTGTCTAAAATTATAAGGAGATTATTTTATGAGTTATCTTAGTCGTATTATAGACGTGTGTTATGATTTGAAGTCAAGCGAGTTGTGGAACAAAAGTTGGAAAAGGTCATCACAAGTTACATTTACAAACGTGTTGAAACTTAGGTCAAATGTAACTACAATTTTATCCCAATATACTTAGAGTTATGGGGTGTTCCACTCATAAAATTGAAGCTCTATGAGTCTATTTTATAACACATTAAATCATTTATCAGTAAGACATCAGAGTAGGGAGATATATGTATTTTTCCGATACTCCACAGGCTGTTAGGGGACAAGTAGGTGTGTTACCTACTTGGTTAAATGAGAGCCCAAAAAGAGGCAATTTCGGGTCAGGCAAAGAGCCCATTTAAGGGCTTATCTACTGAAATATAAACCTCATTATACAACACAAATAACTAGATCTAAATCCCTACAAACTTCCTCCCAAAAATTACGTACAAACCCTAATTGATTATCTCTTCCTTTCAAGTTCTAATTGGGGGTAAAACCTAGAGGTTGAAGAACCAAGATAAGGGCTGAGTTATCCAAAAAGTAATGTAAGTTTACTGATCTCTTTCATCCATTTTTTCTGCTGTAAATTCATAGTAAGTCGTTCTATACTTGTAAGAACTCACGGGATGGTGATCGGAAGCCGTGAGTTTGAGTTATTTACTTGTAGCGGACTATTTTGTGGATTGTTTTGTGTTGCTGTTGGGATGCATGTTGTACTACTGTTTTGTGGAGTTTTGGAGAAGGAAGGGTGTGGATAAATACCATATAGGTGTAGGGTGGTGGGCTGGTCGTTCGTTGTAACATTTCCGGGTCGTTTGACACTACTACGATGGTCGTTTTGTGTATGAAGAGATTGGGGTGTGTTTGGCTATTTTGTAGTATTTGATGGTGTATATAAGGCTGGAAAATAATGTATATATGTTTTTATTGTTGTGTTATTGTGTTGTTGGTGTTATCTTGAATTTGGAGGAAGTAAGGATTATAGGGGAGATGCTGCCCATTTTAATACAACATAAGCTTGTCGTTCGTTGTGCGATAGTTGTACCTTCCGTAACATAAATAGTATTATTATTGTTGTTGTATATTAAGGTGTGAAGAGGCAAGTTCAACTTGGTGATTGGAAAGATTGTGATAAGGTAGGTTAAGTCTAAGCCCTTCCTTCATTTTTGCATGATCTCGTAACTACATGTGTTTGATAACGAGGCATAAAGAGAAGTTCATACTTCCGAATTTATATACACTATCCTAGTCTCATAAGTTACAGTATTCTCCTTTATCGGGACATCATATATAGTATTATAGTATTTTCACTACCATCGAGCTATAATCGATTGGCAAGCCCCTATTGGGCAACCTCTGATCAGATAGTGAGTTATATACCGAGCCTACTGTGGCCGAGCGCCTATGAGCGAGCCCATAATGGACGAGATACTGAGCCTAGTACGGTCGAGCGCCTATGAGCGAGCCTACTATAGCAGAGCAGTTATATACATACCGAGCCATATATTTTACTTACTATATTGAGAGAGTTGAGCCCGTATCAGCAGGTAAGCATATCTTCAGATTATCTTTTACTCTCAGTTACTTTCAGCTATTATATTATCAGTTCAGTTTCAGCATTCAGTTATCCTATTGCCTTACTTACTCAGTACATTATTTCGTATTGACGTCCCTTTTGTCGGAGACGCTGCATTTCATGCCTGCAGGTCCTCATTGACAGTTGGATAGACCTCCCCAACAGATAGAGTCAAAAATCAGCTTGGTTGGTAAGCTCCACTTCCTCGCAGTTGCCAGGTCTAGACCTTGGAGTCCATTGTATATATACAGGTTTAATGAGTAGGCCGAGGCCTTGTCCCGACCATGGTACTGTTAAGTTATCTCTAGAGGCTTGTAGACAATCCTGTATAGTTTTTATATCAATAGATGTTTATGGCAGTCTCGTCAGCCTCCACAGTTATATATATATATATATATATATATATATATATATATATATGAGAATTTGGGTATGTTTACCCCACATATGAGAGAGATGTTATTTTCAAATGATTCAGAATATGGCCTCATTGGCCTTAGATGAGGTTGCCCCTCCAGAGTCCATAGTTACAGAGTGGTACACTTGGGCCGAGTACGACACTAGGTGCCGGCCACAACTCCCCAAGTTCGGGGCATTAAAAACTTAGTATCAGAGCAGTTCTATCCTAGGGAGTCTACAAGTAGTGTCTAGTAGAGTGTGTACGGCAATAGTCAACAGTTCAATTTAACGGTCACCAAGGCGCTCCGAAGAGACTGCCCTACGAAGGCTCGAAGCTTAGCTCGGGGCTCTGGCCTTGAGGGTTCTCAGTAATCTACTTCGAGATAGAGTAAGCAACGATCGGCCTCGAGGCAGGGTAAATTAGTGGCATCGGTGGATCGGCGTGAGATTCCCAAGGCATGTGACTAGAGCAGACAAGGTCTATTAGGCTAGTCCATACTCGTACCATGGCATTAAATGGCTGTACCAACCTTTTTCCTTTATAATAAATGCATTTGAATTATGTTGGGATGCTCCCTCATATATAAAGGGATCCTTGTCATTTTGTAGGGGATCTAATACAAAATGTTAAATAGATAAGAACATTCTCTCTACTCTCTAACATATTCTCTTGATCTTATTGCTTCCATTTACTCCTTATATTTATTGTGTTCTATTTAGTGTTCATCATTTATTACTTATCATTGATCATAAAGAGCCACCACCGTAGCTCTCGTAATTATTAATCCTCCCTTGATTGCCCTAAGCTGGCCACCAAACTCAACCTCGAGGTCCCATTTACGCTAGCTAGAGGCCCAGATCTCCAGTCGTTTGGTTCGACTATCGCATCGTTTTCAAGCTATAATCTTGCTTTCTAATTTTTTACTTAGTATCCATTGCCTAACAACTAGCATAAAAGTAGATCACATATTTTTAGAACCAAAAAATCAAATTTAATTATAATTACCATTTTCACAGTAAATAGTTTGGCTCCCACCATGGGGCTAAAGATAATAGTGATTATTTTCTTGCTGGTTTAACTACATGATGCAAGTTACCTTTCACACTTTTTCTTGTCCAAGATATTTGATTTCAGGTCAAAATGTCTAACTCAGTAAATGCTCGTGAAAACAACAATCTTAAAGACCATGGAGAGAACAGTGTGGATGTTCCAGGTGTTGGTGTCCCACCCCGAAACCCTGAGAATTCAACAGAACCAATTCCGGTGGACGCAGTCTCACGCGATGCCCAACACGTCGATATAAGCTCCCATACTAACAAGAGCATACATCAAGGAGATCAACAAGGAGTACAAAAAACCCCATCTCGGGAGGAACAAGAGGTTAACCTTTACGTTATTTTTTAGATGTTGCAGGCAAAACAGCTGGTAATCGCTCAGCTACAGAGCCACCAAAAAACCCCAAGTACAACGGCCCCTCAGACCGAATAGTTACAAGAAAGATCAAGCAACAACGGGTCGGTAGCCGACCCCGCCATCGTAAAAGATAGAAGCCAACGACAAGAAGGTCGAGACCTAGAATTCCAGGGTCGACCAAATTTCGGGCGCACCCCTGATCCTGAATGGTACGTATTCAAAGAAGTTCGTACACAAGCCGTTCCCGCATGAAGCAGCTCCAAAACCCATTCCAAAGAAGTTCAGAATGACAGACGTTCCAAAGTACAATAGAACCTCAGATCCCAATGAACACGTTACTACTTACACTTGCGCAGTGAAGGGCAACGACCTAAAGGATGACGAGATTGAGTCCGTCCTACTGAAAAAGTTTGTAGAAACCCTTTCAAAACGGGAAATGATGTGGTATCACAACCTGGCCCCAAACTCGATAGATTCATTTGCGATGCTGGCAGATTCTTTCATAAAGGCACACGCTGGTGCCATCAAGGTAGCAACAAGGAAATCCGACGTCTTCAAAATCAAGCAAAGGGAGAACGAGATGTTGCGATAATTCGTATCTCTCTTTCAAATGGACCGAATGGAACTACCACCAGTCTACGATGACTGGGTAGTGCAGGCCTTCACTAAAGGTTTACGAAGCTCGGTGGCTTCGAAACAGCTGAAGCAGAATTTGGTTGAATACCCCATCGTGACTTGGTCGGATGTTCACAACTGATATCAATCAAAGATCGGGGTCGAGGAAGACCAGTTATGAGCCCCCTTAGGCTCGGTATACCCAAGCAGGCTTCTGGAAAAGGAGCCAAAGCCAAACAAAGAAAGGTACCAGCCATACACCGAAGACAGGAGAAACACCCCGATGCGTAACGTAGCCCGGAATGATCGAAGAACCGACCGAGGGAATAATCCATAGGGACTCGTCAAAAGAGCTAGGTTCGATAGGCTCACGGGGCCTAAAAAGGTGCCCCGATTGTCTGAATAAAATATCAACGTCGATATTTCAGATATCGTGTTCGCTATTAGTAAAATCAGAGACACCATGTGGCCAAGGCCTGTACAATATGATCCTTCACAAAGGAACCATAACTTAGTGTGTGAATTTCACAACACACACGGTCACAGGAGTGAAGATTGCCGGAAACTCCGGGAAGAGGTAGCCCGACTACTCAACAAAGGTCACCTCCGAGAATTCCTCAACGATCGAGCCAAAAATCAATTTCGCAAAAGAGAGGCGACCAAAAAGAACAAAGCAGATGAGCCGTAAACATGTCATCCATACAATCTTTTGAGGTATCAATGCTCTACTGGAATCCACGGTCAGGAGAATAAAAATATCCATCACCAGGGAAAAGCGATCTCGAGGCTCTATCTCAGCCCCATAACGACGCACGTGCAAGTTCTTTTCTTGTGAATACATTTCAAATTAAACATGTACTTGTGGATCCAGGTTGCTCGGCCAATATTATCAGGTCGAAGGTGGCAGAGCAGCTCGGACTGCTTGACCAAATTGTGCCCGCCTCTCGAGTCCTTAACGTATTCAATATGGCGAGCAAGACAACCAAAGGGGAGATCACCCTCCCGGTTGACTTAGTCGGCACTATTTGAAATGCTAAAATCCACGTCATTGAAGGAGACAAGAGGTACAACGCTTTGCTCGGAAGGCCATGGATACACTACATGAAAGCTGTCCCATCAACCCATCACCAAATCATGAAGTTTCCGACAAAGGACGGTATAAAAACAGTGTACGGGAAACAACATGCCGAAAGTGAAATGTTTGCAGTACACGATGTGGCGGCGGCACCAACGCTTGTGACGCCGAAGAAACCGCAGGACAAACAAATAGTGAAATGGCAATCACGAGACATATTCTCGTCTATACCTAAATGAACAAAATTAAAGGACCGCACTGTGTCCTCAGAGCAAATACTGAAGGCCTACCGAGGCTCATAGCTCCATCGCCACTAAGGTGTAATTATCTCCTTTTTAATTTACACTTCACACTAACCTTTATGCAGGTTTCTGACCTAGACAGTCGAAGCGCTATCTAGCTCGAATACCTTAAGGTTTCAAAGCATACGTTGCACTCTTTTCTTTCAACCGAGTTTTTATCCCCAAAAGGGTTTTACCGGCAAGATTTTTAACAAGGCAACATCCTTATGCTACCTACAGATAACACAACGAGTATTCGAGGCTTCTCTTCAATCAACCTCGAATACTGGAAGGCATCCCCCACAGAAGATCACCTACTCGGAGAAGCAATGATGCGCTAAATGGGGACTCGGTAGGAAAGTAATGTACCAGGGAAAACAGTCAAATGAACCATGTCCGAAGAGAATAACTGAGCCCTTATAAGAAAAAACATGTATATTTGTACCAAGTAATCAAAGAATACATTCCAAAGCATTTCGTGTTTCAAAGAAGCTCGGTATTTTGCAAAAATGGCTTCTCTGTCAAAAACGTCCCGAACACTCGGGGATTAGCGTTAACAACTCGAAACAATGCGAACCCCGGGTCAGAACTTCAAACTCATAAACCCTCAATGACGCAACATCAAGATCACAAAATAGCTCCATAGCTAAAAATGTCCCGAATACTCGGGGATTGGCATCCAAAACTCAAGGCCACATGATCTCCGGGTCAG
Organism: Nicotiana sylvestris; assembly: GCF_000393655.2. Lineage (NCBI taxonomy): Eukaryota > Viridiplantae > Streptophyta > Magnoliopsida > Solanales > Solanaceae > Nicotiana > Nicotiana sylvestris. Next base: position 143,821,776 of record NC_091064.1, on the reverse strand, counting down.
AAACTCCAAAATCGTAAGCCTCAATACCAAACCTACAAGTAATGGCTCCCGAGCCAAGAAACCCTCGATGACTTGGGGGCTTCCGCCAATCGCCACCCCCATCGACTTATCAAAACCCGAGGCCATAAGACCACATGCGGGCAGCCCTGTTCTCGTAATAGCTATATAAGGCAATAACAATATCTGTAAGACCTCAATCAAGGCATGAACCATACTTGTACCAAGTAACCAAAACTGTAAGACCTCAAAGGTATGTAAAACTTGTAAGAACTTACTAAAGTCATAATCCTGACCTTAAAGTTAAGGCTATATATCGCACTTGTAAGACCCCTAAAAAGGCATACCCTCGATATAGATACCAAAACTACTCACTCGAGGATTGAAAGGCTCTGACAAAACACAAATGACTACGGTCACAATGTTGTTCCAGCCAAATAAACACGACTCGGGGATGCCCGACCGTCGCTATAAAACCATAGGCCTTCAATTGCTTCGAAAATACTTTGAAAAAAACTGGTTAAATAGGCTACCCTCGACATAGGAAAAAGAACTTCGACCATATCAGCTCCAAACTATAGTCTTCGAGATAATCAGCCACTGAGCCAACCTACCAAAGTGCTCGATCATCGCGACACAACGATTCACAATCGAGGTTTTAATTGAACCACCGAAGAGTCAGGCAAACACAATTTCAAAAAGTCCTTAACGAGGGAAAAATAATGCCCATATAAAAGGTTGTACCGACCCAATGCGTAAGAGCCACTATCGCCAGCCCATATAAAGGTTCGTACCGACCCAATGCGTATATTGCCAGTGCATACAAAAGGTCGTACCGACCCAACGCATAAGAGCCTAAGGGCCAACTTTAATTCAAAAATTTAAGGGTAAAATGAGCTCGAGTTGAAACCCGACTCGGAGACTAAACCCGAAACAGTTAGCTGAATATTCCTGAGAGAAAAAGCATAAGAGCTCAAACGCCGGCTGATACCAAAGGTCATACCGATCAAGAGCGTAAGAGCCTATGGGTCAGCCTAATGATCCCCAGGGCCATACCGTGAATCTAAGGATTATTTTTTAACTCAAAGACCAATTCATCTGGCTAATATCAAGGCAAAGAGAAATGCATGAAAAATAAAACCGCGAGGTTTCCTTTTATACATATATGCGAAAAAATACAAGCACCATTTACAAATGTTCTTTCAAAGCACTATACGCAAAATCAGAAAAGGAAGGCCTAATCTACATCCCCTCGGGAACTCTGTCCCGACGACTTCTTTCTCACTATCCTTGGCATCGGACAGAATGACCTAGCGTCATGTTCGTCCGCCGTTGCCTGCTTCACCTCATCCGAAAGGTCAAAGACTCTAGCATGGATCTCTTCTAGGGTTTCCCTTCGAGATTTGTACCAAGCATATTCCTTGCTTCTGCTCTCATGGTCAAGATCCCTTCTCAACTCAGCTGAAGAATTGACTGCATTCTTCAAATAGACTTCCACTTTCTTGTTAGCCTTAGTATGGCTCATTACAGCCTCGGGCCGGGCATCCACAATTTCAACCTTCACCTTCGAAAGCTCAGACGCTAGCCTTGTAATCATATTCCCTGGGACAAAACTGTTTACTTGAGCCTTGTAATAATATTCACTCGGATAGAACTGTTTGCACGAGCATTCCGAAGATGCACCTCGAGGGCAAAAGCCTTAGCCAGAGCATCCTCCTTGGTTGCAACTTGGACATTTGCTTGAGCCTTTAACTCTTTGCACTCATGTTTAACCCGGCCAACTTCACCCCACAGTCATTCCAGATCCTCCGTGTTATTCTTCAAGTGAAATACCGAAATATTAATCCCTGAAGTAGAAGGGGGAGCACACATCGACACAAAGCATAGGTTACCTGTCTTTCGTGATGGCTCTCATAGTTCCGACTTCGATCCGCATCATACTACAGGTATACCAGCTCGTCTTCTTTTTTAGTGAAAAGAAACCTAAGGGATTTCTCCCCATTCAAAGCTTTTCGGTGACTGTCCTCACGATGAAGCAGCTCAGACTTAATCTTGTCAAAGGCCTGCAAAACAAAGCTCAATAAGAAAGGGAAGACGCGAAATTGAAAGAAGCCTATACTGGCTACTGAAGCCTACCATGAAGCTAAGCCGATGAGCCTCACCAAAAGTCGAGCATACATATGATGGCTTAGTTTCCCCCGAAGTGCCTTCGGTAGGGTAATAGGGAGGCTCCGAATGGACCTTATCCCTCGAAGTACCTTCGACAGGAACGGGAAATGTTTTTTCGAAAACAGAGGCCTCTGCAGCAATAAGCTCGGCTGACTCGTCTCTTTTGAACCTCTAAAAAGGACTCGCCCCGCCACGAGCATCCTCACACCTCAAAGACTCTTTCCTCTTATTATCAATCCTCGACCTCGAGGTTGGCAATCTCTCCTCCTCCCCCACGAGACTAGGCCTCATCTCAGAAAAATCCTCCAACACCTGCGGCGACCGAGTTAGTCTGCTAAAAAGAAAGTACCTTTTCTGAGGAAACAAGCCACTAAACACCTACCATGATGCTTTGCCTCCCATCTCCCTTTAGACAGCTCTCACCATTTGCGCTAATCATAGGTCGAGAAAGCGGCCAACTTACGAGACCATTCAGCTAGGTCAGGAACCTCGTTCGTAACCAATGAATCTCTAAAGAAAATGAAATGAAAAACATCTTTACGGAGCTTTCCCCCACTGTGAACATAGCGATAAAACTACAAGTGTACCACTTACGAGTTAAATTCCATTTTTCAGGAAATGGCAGAAACTCTCCAGGGATAATATCGGTTGTCCATGTTCGAATAAACCAACTCATCCACCATCGGTCCTCGTCCTCTTCATCGTTAACGGCAAGGGACCGGGTGGATCGATGTCGAAGAGTAATCAGGCCCTGATAATGCAGAGGACGTTACAACATAACGAGATGGCTAAGGGTGAATTCGAGCCTGGCATTATCTGCAATGTACCTTATCATCAGCACAATCTTCGAAAGGGATGGGTGAACCTGTGTCAGGGTAGCCCGAAACCTTCTACAAAACTCAAGCACGACCCTGTCGAGGGGGCCCAGCATAAAGGGGTACGTATATACGTTCAAAAACCCCTCGACATGGGTCATAATACTCTCCTCCGGGGAAGGTATCTATAGTACTACTTCTTCTCCGCATCTGCAGTCTTTCCTAAACCTCTCGAGATGTTCCTCTCCTATTGAGGAGATAAACCTCGATGCATGCTCTGGATGGACTTGAACGTTAGGAGGTCTCTCCAACATAAAGTCTCTCCTCAAGACAAAGCACCTTGAGGTTTGCTGACCAAGCATCGATGGTGTACCACCGACCGAACACGAAACAGAGGCAGAACTCTCATCTCTTTGATGAACGGATTTTGATATAGCATCCATGGCTACGGTAAAATAGGAAGAGGAGGATGAAAATTGGGGCGAAGGCTTTAAAGTTAAATTGATGAGAGAACTATCACAAAGAACAAAAGTTTTGTGAGATGGATAGTTGCCTAGAGTAGGAATCCCTAGTTAAGAAATGAGCGAATGCATATATAGAGGCGAGCGGTGACTGTTCACCTATCCTGAAGACCAATTATGTCTGACCATGTCAGTGCCACTTTTATTGAAATGTACTGTTGGGACCTTCCTGGTCGCCCCACGACCATGTCGCATAAACAATGCTGTCGCACGATGCTTGAGATATACTGAGACCCCAAGGATTTCAGCTATTATAAGCATCGACTCCAAAGAAGCTATCGACCTAATCTCGAGATGGTGCACGATTTCGAGGGTCCCGATTGCCCCCAAATATGGACTCCTAAGAGTCGACATCAAAATTCAAGGACTGAATTCCATGTGACCGCTGAAAAATAAAGAATGCAAGGCTGGAAACAAAAAAATCCTTTTTTACATTGCCAAAAATATGCACATGAAGGGTACCTTTACAAGACCCGTTCCCCCAAAAATGCATACACGAAAAGAAAAAAGAGAAGGAATGGCGATGCAGGCCTACTCTTTGTCGCCACTGACCTCTAAACCATCTTCGGGATCTTTATCCAAAGTGACCAAGAGTGACAATTCTTCCTCCAAATCTCGGGCCTCCTCGATCTCAACTAAGAGATCGACAGCTTTAGCACTGGCTTCCTCTAAGTCTTGCCTCCATGCCTCTACACGAGCGAAAGTGACAGTCCGAGTCAGCTTTTGGTCGGCCTCCTCCGATATCTCCCGGGCTAGTTGATTCGCAGTGGCGGCATCCCTCAGATATGTGTTGATACCCAATTTTTCCCTATGCATTTTATTTATGCAAAATACTTCATAATAACATATATATGCATATATAAGTATGCCCAAGTGTTTTAGTATTTTCTCCTAATTTTTAAAAGATTTTTAAATCAATTTATTACCCATTTTAGTAGTACAAAAACTAATAATTATTCCCAAAATCATCATTTTGGTGAATAATTTATTTTATTCTAACATTTATACCAAAATATAGCTAAAATTTTTGGCACATTTTTTATAAATTTATTTAGCATTTTAAAACTAAATTTCATATAATTGCAATTTTAGCCTACTTTAAGATTTAATTGCGTTTATAATTACAAAAAATTGATTCCAATATTATTAATTTAATATTTATATATTATTAATTAATTTAGTACCTTAATTTATTTCAGAAATCATTTTACTTATTTTTATAAAATAAAAAGGGGAAAAGCGGTTATTTAAATACTACCCCTATTTCATTTCAATTATAACCTAAATCAACCACCCAATTAACCCAATTTCAAATCCCCAATTGAGCGGCCCAATTTCAATTTAACCCGCCCCTGACCCAACTAAATTAATAGCCCGGCCTTCCCTTTTGATCCAGGCCGTTGATCATTTTGATCAACGGCCACGATTTCCCCTTTCCTTTTTAATTCACAAACACCTCCCAACCCTACTTCATTTCTCACCAACCGCCACCTCTGAACTCTCAAACTCTCTCAAACACTCGCGAACCTTTCCTAACCCTAGGCCCCTCTTACCGTCTTCCACTTTAAACTCACCGAAATCCATGGCTTCTCATGCCATGGGAGTCTTAAACTCACCTCCCTTTGCTATTGTACACTTGGTACTTGAAGATTCGGGGTCTGCCTCGAAGGTTCTCACTCAGGTCTTTGCCGGCTCGAGGTTTCACGGCCACCTCCGTCTTTGCTCTGGCGTATCCTGGTCCTATTAGTCTGTTTCTGACTTTTCCGACTCAGATCGGAGACCTTTTCAAAGTCTTTCTCATTCTAGGGTTCTTCTGAAACCCTAACCCTTCGAGGTTTTCTATGATTTTTCTTAGATCTGTTATATATCTATGCTCTACTTGAGTTTTCTAACCATTTCCCCAATTTCTTCTTTGAAAAATTATTTTTAAGGTCTTTCTTTTCCGATCTAGGGTTTTCTAAAATGTTTAAGTGATTTATGACTTTCCTTTTCCTTTATGTTTACTTGCTCCTGCTGTGTTCTTGTATTCTTCCTTTTACCATGATCTTGTATGACTATCTTACTGTGTTCTTCTATATGTGCTTTTCTGCTATAATTTTCTGATGTTTTTGTGTTCTTTTACTGTATTTTCCTACTAAGTTCTTAAAGTTCATTTTTTGCCTTCTACTATGCCCTGTTTAAGTTCCTTTTAGAAAACTCCTTAAGCATTTTTCTTCTACTATTCCTACCAGTATTTCCATTATGTTCTGTGAATTTTTCTACTGTATTTTTCTACCGCGTTCTTAAGTGTGCTTACTACTTTTCTTCTACTGAACTTTGTTTGAGTCCTTCTAAAAGAGCCTCTTAAGCATGTTTCCTCTGCTATTCTTATCAGTATTTTCCATTCTATCCTCTGAATCCTGCTATTGTTTGCATGTTACTTTGCTATCATGTTCTCTCATGAGTTCTGAAAGAAGCATGTTAGAAGCTTCAATTCTCTTCTAAAACCTCTACACATGTCTCGACTTAACTTGCTTGCCCTCTCCTTTATGTTTTCTGGTTTTTTCGAACTAGGGCTTTATTTCAAAGACCCCTTAGCTCTTTCAGACTGGTTTTAAACCTCTGAATGAGTTTGGATATCTTTATTTTCATACAATGTTGAACCTTTTCTTTCTACTGATTTTACAAAGGCATGACAGTTCTTTCTTGTTTAAACATGTCTGTATGATTTTATATGTGTGTTGAACCTTTCTTCAAAATACTTTCCAACTTATGATTGATTCAAAATCTTTTTTTAGGTCTAACTGATTATTTGCTGATTTTCCTTAAGTTAAAATCTTTCCCATCCTTCTGACTTGGTTCATTCACACCTAATCTCGGACCTTGTGATTTACTTGCTGTTAGCTGACTTCCTTTCCTTATTTTCACAAACCGTGTGCTGTCAAAACCCTGTCCTTAAATAGACATTTATGTATTTACCCCTTTTATGCTGGTTAGAAAAAGGTTTGATGAATCTATTTCCTTAATTAGTTTTGCCCGTTTGAAATCAGAATCCCTTAATTAGAGGGAAACCTTGTGTAATTGATTTTCAAACTATTTTCTTGCCTTTTTCTGCTTGCTTTCTACACTATAAAAAGGGCACGACCCTTCTGCACTTTAACACACTCTCAATTTGACACTTTTATACTACTCAAGTATCATAGTTCTCCAATCATAGCATTCTGACTATTTGCTTGCACTTTGGCTTCATAAGACTCCTACTTTCTTTTCTTGTTTCCTTGAAACTGGTATGTTCTAGTTTGATTTTCAGCCTCATCCCAATGTGTTTATTTTACATCTTCAACACTCCTGTCTGCTTTACTGCCTATGTTTAATGTTAATTAGCATATGTTTCTACTGTGAATCCCTGCACCCCTGTCCCCTTCTATGTGTTTGGGTTAAAGTTCAGAATATGGCAACATCCAAGTTGTTGCTCATGTCTGGACTTGATCCCTTAGGGGATCCTAACTCCCAAACAATGTGGCTAACATGCTGCTTGGGGTGTGTTGACACTCCAATTGCTAGGTATCACCACTAGCTTGTCTTGGCTTTCCCCAAAATCCCCTCTCCACACTTACACTCTCTCTTAGATTCTAAGTTCTGACCCCCTCCTATGAGCCTTGCTGTGGGACCTTGAGTTCCCTATGAACTTGGACATTTGAGGGATGACCCTTCCACACTACACTATGACTCATATTCTACAATATACTTGGGTGTGAGCACTGTCCGGAGTCCATTTGAGACTCTTAGGGAGCTCTAACACATCCCAAGTAAGAGAAAGGCTTTGGATATTTGATCTTTGGAGTTGGTTCATTTCATATTTCAGACCTGGAGTCTGAATTAGGCTCCTCTTGGTTGTACTTTAATTTCTGATGTAATTTTGCTTTTCTTATTCATTCTGGGCTGTAATAATTTGTAATAACTTATGGGGTTTTACTGAAAAGGGGAGGGTAAATCATGCATGCAAAAGGGGTAGATATCATGTTCATAGGTATTTATTATACTTCTGCAATCATGTCCTGCTTTCAATTCTGCATTTCATATAGAACTCCTATTTATAGGTTCTGCATTTTCATATAGAAATCCTGTTTATAGGTTCTGCATTTTCATATAGAAATCATGTTTACAAATCCTGCAATTTCATATAGAAACCATGCCTATAAATTTTTGCATTTTTGTATTATCTAGAAAACATGTCTATAGGTTCTACATTTCATAACGCTGCATATCATATAGATAACCTGTCTATAGGACTTCTTGAACTCTGCATATGCATCTATCACTAGGCAAATGTGTTCACAGGTTTTAACTACAAACAACATTTTAGATACCATGCCTATAGGACTCCTGCATTTTTATTTAGACTATAAACGTTTTTTAAATTAATTACACCTAGAAAGCATGCCTATAGGAGTAATCAACTGAATCTGAACCATCTATTTCGCTTATAAGTCTAAAAACAACAGTAGTAACATTGCTTAAAATTTGTAGAACTTATGTTCCTGCAATTAATAAGTCCTTTTCTTTAAAATCATTATATTTCTGTTATGCATAGATGTCATGCCTATAGGTTTCACCTAGGCATGCTTTAGGGTAAAGGTTATAACTACACCAGACTTTGATAATTACAACCAGCGGGCATGCCTAATTCGGACTTCTTATATGAAAATATGTGATAAATCAGCGTGCTTTAACTTTTCTTAAGTTTAATTTAGACCATAACCAGTACATGTAGGACATGCTAAACAATCTGTCTTTAAGTTGAGGAGGCCTGTTTGAGCCTTTAAATGTCATGTGTTTTGTTTGTCACCCTAGATTTTGTCCTTTAAACCATAAAAGCCCAATCTCCCTTCCCTTTAGGACTAGTAGTCCCAAAAGCCTCCAGGACTGATAGGATTGGGATGGGTAAGAGCATGTAATAAGTAGCAAAACTATTCCGCATTTTAATACCTTAACGGAGTGGGAAAGGGTAGATATGGATATGATGACCGATGTGCTAATGCCACGTGTAACCCCTCTTTTTAGGAGTGATTACTGGGTATTGCATTGATGTGATCCATATTATTTGTAAACCTAGGACTCCCTTCCCTTTACTTGTGTATTTTATTACTTTTTCAGAATTTTCAAACTATTTCCTCAAAATTTCGGCTTTCTTTGTTTCTTCAAACTTTAATTTATTCGTAGCCATAATGTGACAATCTCTTATATTTGAAACCTTTATTTGCTTACTTGTTACTTGTACTTAAAGTCACAATTGTAGCATGGCCGGGAACCACACTAGTGGATCCTGAGGTGTGCCTAACACCTTCCCCTCGGGATAATTTCTAGCCCTTACCCAATCTCTGGTTTTCTAGATCAATTCCCTCCTAGTGTTCTAATGCAGTTTAATTATTAGGTGGCGACTCTTCAATTCAAATCCAATTTCCAAAAAGGGAACGAGTTGTCCTTCCAAATGTCATAAACCCGATTTCGCAAGAAAAAGGGAGCGGGACAGCATGGCGACTCTGCTGGGGATATAATTTTAAGATTTTACCATTTCAAGCTCTTACTGTGACTTTACCTTTCTTCTGCGCTTTATTTGTTTAATACCTTTAAGCATTTAATTCCCTTTTCTACTGCAAAAGCTAACTTGTCTCTTGTTTGTTTCCCTTGTTTCTTTCACTGCTTTCCTTTATTGCACTCCTTTATTACTGTTTTAAATTATTGTAATTATCATTTTATGAACGTGCAAATACGTGACAACTTGTTTTAATTATTTCATAAGCATGCTTTCAACATCATATTCCACTCGTGCCAAATAAATACCATAGCAACGCTTATAATGGGTGGTTGCATTATTACGATATTATCACCTTTTAAATTTGGCAAAGGCATATTTGCGGTAAAACCAGTCGATCAACGGTGTAGTCGACGGTTCCGTGCTCAAGGGTAACAGTCTAAAACCCCTATAGAAACCTTACTCTGTTTAATTGTGCATGCATCATGGTAAAACCTAGCCAAGTCAGTTATGTTGTCCTCATAATGACTCTTTAAGATAGCCTTATCCAAAGTCCACTGGGTTTCCCAAAAACCCAAATGGACACTATCACATTTTGTGCATTCATTTGGAGAACTAAATGCTTTTATGCTAATTATTGGTATTTAATAGTCAAGTCTGGTGGGGGTAAGGTCCTAACCCTTTTGTCTTGCAGAAACATGAGGCACAAAGTCCCCAGATTCGGCATGGTCACAAACATCCACCAAAGGTTGCTAAGCTGGCGGGAGGATCTTTATTCCAGTGATCAAACTCTTGTCCGAAAATATCTAGGAAATCTACCTTTCCTCCTAGAGGTCCAACCCAACAACAAAATCATATAAGCTGCTACTCTGTTCTGGGATTGTGATAGATCTGTATTTCGCTTCGGAGAGATTGAGATGACACCCATGCTAGAGGAAATAGGAGAATGGCTGGTATACCATGGGAGACCCCGGTTTGTTAATGCCGGAAAATTGCAAGGGTAAAGGTTTTCTCAAAATGATAGGCCTAAAGAAGAATCCAGACTTGACATGTTTGAAGGAGTCCTACATTCCCTTTGATTATTTGTACGAGAGGTATGGTCACAACAAATCCTACCGTACTTATCCGGATGAGTTCACCCTTACATCGTTGGGGAATATTCCCCGAAGGGTCTTTGTCTTCATGTTCTGTTTCTTGGGGATGATAGTGTTTCCAATGAAGAAAGCAAGGATCCACACCAGGCTAGCCATGGTCACCAGAACTTTGATGGAGGGAATTGGGGGACAACCATTTAGCATAGTGCCCATGATCATCGCAGAGATATACTGATCCCTAAAAAAATGTCAACAAGGAGCCCTACACTTCGAGGGATGCAACTTGCAACCCCAACTCTGGCTCATGGAGCATCTCCAAAGGGGTGAATATTGGTAAGAGATTCAGTGTAAAGACTGGGACGATCATATAGCCTTCCATTAACCAAGGCAAATGAACTACATGTCCAACATGTTTGCTTAGCCAGAAGATGCCAAGGGATGGGTGGAGCTATTTGAAAATCTGACTGAGGATCAAATACAATGGATGTTCGAGTGGTTCCCTACTGAATAGTTCATCGCCCAATCCAGGGATGCACCGTTTTTGATACTGATCGGTTTGAGAGGAACCTACCCTTATGTCCCTCTCCGGGTTATGAGACAAGCTGGTAGGAAATAGGTTATACCAAGGGTCGACAAGATGAGTCGCTTCCGAGCCAACTTCCAAGATGATGACAGTCCTTATAAGTGCCAATCTCAGCATATGTGGCATTGTAAGATCATCATGGGGAGAGATACTATCGATCCAGACAGATACCATGCTAGCTGCACCCTATAATATTTAAGATGGCTGGAGGACAATCACAATGGTCTGGGCCAACCTGGGTTTGTTCAAGGTCACAGAATCATCGATGAAAGGGCTGAAGCACAGGTCAAATATAACCAACTGTGCAAGAGAATTCGGGAGTGTGAAAGCGAGTACCGTGAGATTCAAGAAGCCTACAAAAAACTGATTGAAGTGTGGAAAGACATGGCTGTCAATGCCAACAACCGATTAGGATACCTGGAATGAGGTTTAGTGGAGCTGGAAAGGAAGTTTCTCAAAAGGATCGAGGACTACCAGAATGCTAAAGGAAATGAGGGTGGACACCTGGCCAGAGCCTACCTGCTACTGGGACTTTGCGAGCTGGTGAAGCTGTTCGATGGATCCAAAGATGCCGAGTCTGGGGAAGGTCCTTCTGAGACCAAATAGATAGGAATTTACCTTTTCGTTTTATGAATATAATAAGGCCAATGGCCATTAGTGACATTTTTATCTTCTATTATTTAGTGTCGTTTTGGGATTCGTCTTATTTTTATCAATAAAATGAAGCATTTAGCATTATAAGTTCTCCAAATCAACTTGTCTCTAGGCCTACCTCGGGCCCAATAAGGCTCCCAAATTAGGACACAACTTACATTTTTGCACTACGTGTTTAAATATCGCAACGTTTCTTTTCATAATCCTCACTGACTTGTTGCCTTTTTGTTTTTATTTTTTATTTATTCCCCTCCCCAAGGTTAGTTCTTGCACTCTAGCATCATCATCATATTCCACAAGATCCAAGGGCCCTCCACCCACTCGTCCTCCTAGCCCTGTCAAAAACAGTAACAAAGGAAAGATGGAAGATTTGAACAACACCAGAAGGGAAAACTCAACTGAACGGGTAGAAGTCACTCATGGTACTCTGGTTCATAAGGAAAGTGAATCCTAGCTTGAACAAAAGCTGCTGAAATATCAAGAAGAACATGATCAGGTCCGGAACTTGGCGAGCTTATCATTTTCCCTCACTACCCCAGATATCAATTTTCCTAACGCTCAGAACCCTACACCTCTACAAAACATCCCAAAACCACAAAACCATCCCGCTCCTCACCACCACTGCAACACCTGTCATACTTCCAACAATACTCAACTGCTCATCCCAGAACCGGTGAACTCCACAAATGACCATTTCCACACTCATAAAACCCCATCTACATGGAAACCATGCCGCACTCCGCCCAACCCATTTCAAGAACACCCGAGTCTGATGATAAAGACTCACTCGTCAAGAGTCTGGCTGAAGAGCTTAAGAAGTTGACTAGCAGAATTCAGGGCGTCGAAAGAAGCAAAGGAATTAAGGGGCTAAACTATGAAGATCTCTACATACAACCCGATGTTGAACTGCCCGAGGGGTATAAACCTCCGAAGTTTGAGATAATTGATGGTACAGGAGATCTGAGAGTTCATTTGAGAACATACTGCGACTAGCTAGTCGGAGTAGGAAAGGACGAAAGGATACGCATGAAACTCTTCATGAGGAGTTTGAAGGGAGATGCTCTGTCTTGGTACATTAGCCAAGATCTGAAGAAGTGGTTGAACCAGGTAAGCATTGCATCCGATTTTATGGACAGGTTTAGGTTCAACACAGAAAATGCGTTAGATGTGTTCTACATCCGCGAGTATGCCACTCGCTGGAGGTCAGAAGCTGCCAAAGTCAGGCCTGCTCTAGAGGAAGAATAAATGAACAGTTTTTTCGTCCGAGCTCAAGACCCCCAGTACTATGAAAGGTTGATGCTGATTGAAAGCCAGAAATTTTCCGACATCATCAAGCTAGGTGAGAGGATCAAGGAAGGCATAAAAAGTGGTATGGTTACAAATTTGAGGCTTTGCAGGCTACCAACAAGGCTCTGCAGTCTGGTGGCAAGACCAAGAAAAGGGACATGACCGCCGTGATGGTTGCACAGATAACCAAGTCCCCTATCAAATACCAAACCTACCCGATGCCTCCACTCCCATATTAACCTACCCCAAATTACCAAGCACTCTCGCCCTCTTACCAAACTCCACCACCTACTTACTAATCACCTCCATCTCCCATATATCAGCCTACTTCACCCAGATATTCCCAACGTCCACATGTCTACCAAGCCTACAATACTCAACCCTCTCACTATCAATCACCTCCCACTCGCCAAAACTTTCCTAGACCCCGACCAAATTTCGACCGCAGACCTCCCAAACAATATACCGCCATTGCCGAACCAATTGACCAACTGTATGAAAGGCTCAGAGCTGCTTGTTACGTCACCCCCATCCCCGCTATAACTCCTAAAAACCCTTTCCAATGGGTCAATCCTAATAAATCTTATGCATACCATTCCGGCATGAAAGGGCATACCATTGATGAATGTCACTCTCTGAAAGATAAAATCAAAGCACTGATTGATAACAAGATTATTGTGGAAAAGGAGCCTGCTCCGAATATCCGCAATAACCCTCTACCTGACCACATGGGTGGAGGCGTTCACATGATTGAAATAGAGGATGACTGTGACTCCAAGGGGTTAGTAGGTTTGATCACAGAAGGAGACGATCCAAAGAAACCAACAGTCACCCTTAATTCGATTGTAGTCCAAATTCAGCCTTTTGGGGACGCTGAGGTGAACGTGTCCATACCACTTGATTTTGAAACACCATCATCTACAAAGACGCCAACACCGATTGAGGTCGAGTTTGGGTCCCCGGCAAATATGCCTGAACCATTTGAAGTTGCGGTCTTGCCTTCCAAAATACAGGCTCCGTTCGGAGTAAAGGTGCCCATTCCAGTAGCAATGTTGGATATAACGCCATTCCATACAAATGCCATACCTTGGGACTACACAACCGAGGCAAGAAGGAAAGGGAAAGCCAAATCTGGAGAAGCAGTCGTGGCACAGGGTATGACAAGAACCGGCAGAGTATATACCCCGGAACATTTGGCTGAATCAAGCAAGCAGGACTCTGGACAGCCAACCATCATTGAAGCTGGGCTCTATGATCTCTGGAGAAAAATAAAAGCGAAAGAGTACTCAGTCATCGATCAGTTGAACAAAACGCCGGCACAGATCTCTATCCTAGCTTTGCTGCAAAGCTCCGATGCACACAAGAACGCCTTGTTGAAGGTGCTGAGTGAGGCATATGTACCGAGCAACATCACTGGAGGAGAAATGTCAAACATGGTAGGGCAGGTATTGGAGAGTCACAAGATCACTTTTCACAAAGATGAGTTGCCACCAGAAAGGTTGAGTCACAACAAGGCGCTGCACATCACTGTGCAATGTGAGGATTATTTCATCACCAGAATCCTGATTGACGGTGGGTCCAGCCTCAATATTTGTCCGTTGGTAACACTCAGAACATTGGGAAAGAGTCTGCATGAGATTAAGGATGGGGCCATCAATATCAAAGCTTTCAACGGTTCTCAAAAGTCCACTATTGGGGAAATTAGCTTGTGTTTGTAGATGGGGCCTACTTGGTTTGATGTTGAATTTCAAGCAATAAATATGCCGGCATCTTACAACTTGCTATTGGGACAGTCGTGGATTCATACCGCTGGGGCCGTAGCATCAACACTGCATCAGGCGGTGAAATTTGAGTGGAACCACTAAGAGGTGATCATTCACGGCGATGGTAGCAATACCATATACAGTCGCTAAATCATCCCAGTGATTGGAGGAAGGAGAAAGATAGGCGAGGAAACCTATCACCACATCGAGCAAGTCAACACCGTTGACAAAGACAGATGGTGGGACAACAAAACTGAAAGCATATGGAACTGGAGCGGATATGAGCCTGGCAAGGGACTTGGCAAGAACCTCCAAGGAATCGCCAAGCCGATCAAACTAAAGAAACATGGCACCACTCTAGGTCTGTGATACGAGTATACTTGGAAGGAATTCAACAACTGGTCGCCACCATGGCGTGGCCCTTACTACCCACTGGAGTAGTCGATACCCCATTAGAACAGACTTTCTAGCCAGCCTATGTTATATATGGGTCAGAAGAAGAGTAAGCACTGGCAGCAATGAGGGATTTATTTGTGGAAGATGATGACATGGACTGTTGTGTCATTTTCAAAGAGGAGGGGGAGGAAGGCTCTTCAATACAAGCCGTAAGCCGAGGAGCATGCCTCAACAATTGGACCACCAGAGCCTGGAAAGCCTCGGGGTAGCAAGGCTGAACAAAGCATCATGCACTGTCTTTTATTTTTTCTAGTTGATTTTCCTTTCGCATTTTTGAATTTTCGCAATAAGATCTTCCAATGTTCAAAACAGTTATGAAATTTATCAAAGAATTTCGGTTCCTTAAAAATCTTACTCTTATTATTTCCTCTCATTACTTTACTTATACAACATTACCATTACCTATCTTGATGAACCAATGGTTGTGACATGCAACGAGACAACACAACAAATGGATACAGATTCAGAGGAACATGACATACTAGAAGAGATTGTTAAAGAGGTTGAAAATTTTGAGAACAGACCTAAGTCCAACCTGGATGATACCGGGATTGTTAACCTGGGTGATGTAGAGAACGTCAAAGAAATGAGAATCAGTGTCCACTTATCGCCATCAGAAAAGAAGGAATACACAAAATTTCTAAGGGAATATGAATACATATTCTCTTGGTCGTATGATGACATGACTGGTCTGAGTACATCTATTGTGGCTCACAAACTGCCAACTGATCCGACATGTCCACCTGTAAAGTAGAAGCTCAGAAAGTTCAAGCCTGACATGAGTTTGAAAATCAAGGAAGAAGTCACTAAGAAAGTCAAAGCTAAGGTTCTCAGGGTAGTAGAATATCCGACATGGTTAGCCAACATTGTGCCAATGCCGAAGAAGGACGGGAAGGTCAAAGTCTGTGTCGACTACCGGGATCTCAACCGGGCCAGTCCAAACGACAACTTCCCCTTGCCAAACATACACATCCTGATTGACAATTGCGCCAAACACGAGTTGCAGTCATTCATGGATTGTTTTACTAGGTATCATCAGATCTGGATGGATGAAAAAGATGCTGAGAAAATGGCTTTTATTATGCCGTGGGGAATGTACTATTACAAGATGATGTCGTTCGGGTTAAAGAATGCTGGGGCCACCTACACGAGGGCCATGACTACCATTTTCCATGATATGATACATAAAGTGATCGAAGTGTATGTAGATGATGTCATCATCAAATCCAAAAAAGCCACTAATCACATGGAAGATTTGAGGATGTTCTTCAATAGACTGAGATGGTACAACTTGAATCTGAATCCCGCGAAATGTGCATTTGGGGTTCCTGCCGAAAAACTACTTGGGTTCATTGTGAGTCGTCGAGGAATAGAACGGGATCCATTAAAGGTCAAAGCTATTCAAGAATTGCCACCGCCAAAGAACAAGAAAGATGTAATGAGTTTCTTGGGGAGACTCAACTACATCAGCCGGTTTATAGCTCAATCTACTGTCATCTATGAGCCAATCTTTAAGATGTTGAAGGACGCCGCTACCAAATAGACTGATGACTGCCAGAGGGCCTTCGACAGAATCGAGGAGTACCTGTCCACACTGCCAGTTTTGGTCCCGCCCGAGCTGGGTAGACCACTATTACTCTACCTTGCAGTGCTAGATGGAGCATTTGGTTGTGTTCTTAGGCAACATGATGAAACAGGGAGGAATGAGCAGGCCATCTACTATCTTAGCAAGAAGTTCACCCCTTACGAGGCCTGGTATTCTCTGTTAGAATGCACCTGTTGTGCTCTGACTTGGGTAGCTCAGAAGTTGAGGCACTATTTCTATGCCTATACCACATATCTCATATCAAGGATGGATCCATTGAAGTACATCTTTCAGAAGCTCATGCCCACTAGCAAGCTAGCCAAGTGGCAAATTCTGGTGAGTGAATTCGACATTTTCTACGTAACTTAGACAGAAATCAAGGGACATGCTTTGGCAGATCATCTTGCCGAGAATCCCATGGACGGAGAATACAAATCCTTAAAGACTTGTTTTCTTGATGAAGAGATATTATTCATAGGAGAAGACATTGCAGAATCCTATGACGGTTGGAGAATGTTTTTCGATTGAGCAACAAAAATCAAAGGAGTTGGCATAGGAGCAGTCCTAGTGTCAGAAACCGGTCAACATTATCTGGTGTCTTCCAAACTCAGATTCCCTTGCACCAACAACATGGCTGAGTACGAGGCCTGCATCTTGGGACTCAAGATGTCCATTGACATGAACATTCAAGAGTTGCTAGTGATCGGGGATTCAGACTTGCTTATACATTAGGTCCGAGAAGAATGGGCGACCAAGAACTCCAAGATACTCCCTTATCTATATCATGTGCAGAAGTTGTGAAAGAGGTTCACAAAGACAGAGTTCCAACATGTTCCCAGAGTCCAAAATGAGTTTGCCGATGCATTGGCTACCCTATCATCCATGATACGACATCTAGATAAGAATTTCATTGACTCTATTCTAGTAAAGATCTACGATCAGCCAGCTTACTATGCTCATGTTGAAGAAGAAGTGGATGAAAAACCTTGGTTTCATGATATCAAGTAATACTTGGCGAAAGGAGAATACCTAGAGTTTGCAAACGCTATTCAGAAGTGCCCTCTTCGGAGGTTATCCAACAATTTCTTTCACAGCGGAGGAATCCTATACATGAGGTCTCCTGATTTGGGATTACTAAGGTGTGTCGATGCAAAAGAAGCTTCTAAATTACTAGAAGAAATCCATGTTGGGACCTACGAGCCACATATGAATGGCTTTGTCCTAGCTAAGAAGATACTCTGAGCTAGTTAATTTTGGATGACTATGGAAACGGACTGCATCCAGTATATCCAAAAGTGCCAATCCTGTCAGATACATGCAGATATGATAAAGGTGCCTCCAAACGAGCTTAATGCAACAAGATCACCGTGGTTGTTTGCTGCTTGGGGAATGGATGTTATCGGACCAATCGAACCTGCTACATCAAATGGGCACAGGTTCATCCTAGTGGCAATTGATTATTTCACCAAATGGGTTGAAGTAGCATCATACAAGGTAGTGACTAAGAAAGTCGTAGCAGACTTCGTCCGCGACCGTATTGTTTGTCGGTTCGAAATTCCAGAATTTATCATTACTGATAATGGTTCCAATCTCAACAGTGACTTGATGAAAGCCATGTGTGAAACCTTTAGGATCAAACACAAGAATTCTACAGCCTACAGAACTCAGATGAACGGAGCCATAGAGGCCGCCAATAAGAATATCAAAAAGATACTAAGGAAAATGATAGAGAAGCATAAGTAGTTGCACGAGAAGTTATCACTTTCTTTATTGGGGTATCGTACCATGGTCCGCACATCAACCGGGGCAACCCCCTATGTGCTGGTTTACGGTACAGAGGCTATTATTCCCGCTGAGGTAGAAATTCCTTCCCTAAGGATCATATAGGAAGTTGAACTCGACAATGCAGAATGGGTGAAATGTCTTTACGAACAGCTAGCTCTTATAGACAGAAAGAGAATGAATGTAGTTTGCCACGGACAGCTTTATCACAGCAAAATGGCCAGAGCCTTCAAAAAAAGAGTCAAGCCAAGACAATTCGCACCGGGGCAGCTGATGCTAAAGAAGATTTTCCCGCATCAGAACGAGGCCAAAGGGAAGTTCTCTCCCAACCGGCAGGGTCCGTACATGGTCCACCGGGTTCTAACAGGAGGAGCCCTCATACTTGCAGAAATGGACGGAGAAGTTTGGCCGAAGCCGATCAATTCAGATGCAGTGAAGCGATACTATAGGTAACCTTTATGCTTTCCTTTATGATGTAATTTGAACTACGCCTGACCTGATTCTTGTTTAAGAGGGGATACATAGGAAGCCCTATGGGTTCGGTCACAATTAAATAACATTTTCACTCCCTTTCGCAATTGGAAACTGGGGCAGAATTTAGAGGAGGACCCTCAAAATTCTGAAGTGATTTCATCCATTCGCCGCAAGCAGCCGTTAGAAGCAGCAACCCAGTAAACTAGGGCAAAATTTTGAGGAGGACCCTTAAAATTCCGGAGCAAGAGAGGTTGCAATGTCTTGAACCACGTCACAGTCGTAGGTTCATCTAAGGAAATCTATTCTTGATTATGTATTTATGTTATATTTTTTACTAAATCATGCATGTTTGTTACCAAAGTTTCTTCGTTTAGCAATGCTACCCCAATGATACGCACAATATCACCGGAACAGAGCCGAGCAGGTCAAGCAGAGCCAGCGGTAATATGAACTAACCTCCCCCCTTTACAAAACTTACGATTTTCTTTGGATGCAGACACTTAAGTTGAAAATCATCAAATATACTATACACTCACAAGACTCACATTACTCGAAAATACTACTCTCAGAACTGTTGCACTGCTCACAACTACTATTCGTATGCAGTGTCCCAGCAGACACAGTATCCCCAGCAGTCTCAATATAGCAATCTGCTATCAGCTAAGATAATTCTATTATTATTTGCCTTTTTACTTCCTGCATAAGGCTACCATTCTGCCTTCCGAGGTTAAGCTCTACCTACATCTGCATTCTCTGCGTTGCATAAGGCTACCATTCTGCCTTCTGAGACTATGCTCTATCTCCATCTGCATTCTCTGCATTGCATGAGGATACCATTCTACCTTCTGAGGTTAAGCTCTACCTCCATCTGCATTCTCTACATTGTATAAGGCTACCATTCTGCCTTCCAAGGTTAAGCTCTACCTCCATCTGCATTCTTTGTGTTGCATAAGGCTACCATTCTGCCTTTCAAGACTAAGCTCTGTCTCCATATGCATTCTCTACATTGCATAAGGCTACCATTCTACCTTCCAAGGTTAAGCTCTACCTCCATCTGCATTCTCTGCATTGCATAAGGCTATCATTCTGCCTTCCGAGACTAAGATCTGTCTCCATCTGCATTTCCTGCATTGCATAAGGCTACCATTCTGCCTCCCAAGGTTAAGCTTTACATCCATCTCGCATGGCTGAAAGATCGCTGCCTTCATTTACTTCCTGCATGGCTGAAAGATCGCCACCTTCATTTACTTCTTGCATGGTTGAAATATCGCCACCCCCATTTACTTCTTGCATGGCCTAAAGATCGTCACCTTCATTTACTTCTTGCATGGCTGAAAGATCGCCACCTCATTTACATTTGCATGTCTAAAAGATCGCCACCCTACTGCATCTCATAGGCTGAAAGATCGCCAAATTATCTGAGGGCATCATTGTTCAGAGGCACCATTTGTATAGCCCGAGAACACCATGCCATGGCCCGAGGATCCCTTTTAATCTTTTGCATATCATTATTCAAAGGCATCATCGTTCGGAGGCATCATCCTCATAGCCCGAGAGCATCATTTCATGGCCCGTGAATCCTTTATTATATGTTTCATGGCCCAGGACATCATGGTCCAAGTACGTCATCCAAACCGTCCAAAGACAGCATTCATGGTCCAACGGGAACTTGCATCATGTTTAAATTTATGCACAATATACACTTGTATTGCTTAATTGCAGGTAAATCGGCGAGCAACGGCCGTCTCAGCCGGAGAAACCCTGCTCCAGTTCCCACAGCTCTACTAGACTTTAACCATCCATCCCAACCCGAACATCTCGTCCGTTCTTGAAAATCTCCATCGGCATATTCCGCCGACGAATCCTGAACTACGTTTGGCTTGATTCCTGTAAGACCAGGGATATGTGGGCAGCTCAGGAACCAAATCACGGTCAACCTCTTCAAACCATTTCGTTCGATCAAATTGACCATCACATCTTTACCCGACAACTCTTTCATCCTTCCCGGGTAAAGAGGGGCAGCTGTTGATACCCTATTTTTCCCTACACATTTTATATATGCAAAATACTTTCAAAATAGGATATATATGCATATATAAGTATGCCCAAGTGTTTTAGTATTTTTTCCTAATTTCTAAAATATATTTTAAATCAATTTATTGCCTATTTTAGCAGTACAAAAACTAATAATTATTCCCAAAATCATCATTTTGGTGAATAATTTATTTTGTTCTCACATTTATACAAATATATAGCTAAGATAATTTTTTACACATTTTTTATTAATTTATTTAGTATTTTAAAACTAAATTGCATATAATTGCAATTTTAGCCTACTTTAAGATTTAATTGCGTTTAAAATTACAAAAATTGATTCAAGTATTTTTAATTTAGTATTTACATATTATTAATTAATTTAGTACCTTTAATTTGTTTCAAAAATCATTTTACTTATTTTTATAAAATAAAAAGGGAAAAAGCAACTATATAAACACTAGCCCTATTTCATTTCAATTATAGCCCAAATCAACCCCCCAACTAACCCAATTTCAAATCCCCAATTGACCTGCCCAATTTCAATTTAACCCGCTCCTGACCCAACTAATTTAACCTGCCCGGCCTTCCCTTTTGATCCAGGTTGTTGATCATTTTGATCAACGGCCATGATTTCCCCTTTCCTTTTTAATTTACAAACACCACCCCAACCCTACTTCATTTCTCACCAACCGCCGCCTCTGAACTCTCAAACTTTCTCAAACACTCTCTAACCTTCGCTAAACTTAACCCCCTTTCACTGTCTTCCAATTTAAACTCACCGAAATCCATGGCTTCTCAGGCCATGGGAGTCTTAAACTCACTTCCCTTTGCTCTTGTACACTTGGTACTTGAAGATTCGGGGTCTGACCTCGAAGGTTCTCACTCAGATCTTTGTCGGCTCGAGGTTTCACGACCATCTCCGGCTTTGCTCCAGCGTATCCTGGTCCTATGAGCCTGTTTCTGACTTCTCTAACTCAGATCGGAGACCTTTTCAAAGCCTTTCTCATTCTAGGGTTCTTCTGAAACCCTAACCCTTCTAGGTTTTCTCCGATTTTTCTTAGATTTGCTATATATCTATGCTCTACTTGAGTTTTCAAACCATTTCCCCAATTTCTTCTTTCAAAATTTATTTTTTAAGGTCTTTCTTTTCCGATCTAGGGTTTTCTAAAATGTTTAAGTGATTTCTGACTTTCCTTTTCCTTATCGTGTACTTGCTCCTACTGTGTTCTTGTATTCTTCCTTTTACCATGCTCTTGTATGACTATCTTACTGTGTTCTTCTATATGTGCTTTTCTGCTATAATGTTTTGATGTTTTTGTGTTCTTCTACTGTATTTTCCTACTATGTTCTTAAAGTTTTTTGTTTGCCTTCTACTGAGCCCTGTTTAAGTTCCTTTTAGAAAACTCCTTAAGCATGTTTCTTCTACTATTCCTACCAGTATTTCCATTATGTTATGTGAATCTCTCTATTGTATTTTTCTACCGCGTTCTTAAGTGTGCTTACTACATTTCGTCTATTGAACATTGTTTGAGTCCTTCTAAAAGAGCTTTTTAAGCATGTTTCCTCTGCTATTCTTATCAATATTTTCCATTTTATCCTCTAAATCCTGCTACTATTTTCATGTTACTTTGTTATCATGTTCTCTCATGAGTTCTGAAAGAAGCATGTTAGAAGCTTCAATTCTCTTCTGAAACCTCTACACATGTCGACTTAACTTGTTTGCCCTCTCCTTTATGTTTTTTGGTTTGTTCGAACTAGGGTTTTATTTCAAATACCCCTTAGCTCTTTCCGACTGGTTTTAAACCTCTAAATGAGTTTGGATAACTTTATTTTCATACAATGTTGAACCTTTTCTTTCTACTGATTTTACAAAGGCATGACAGTTCTTTCTTGTTTAAGCATGTCTGTATGCTTTTATATGTGTGTTGAACCTTTCTTAAAAAGGCTTTCCAACTTATGATTGATTCAGAATCTTTTTTTAGGTCTAATTGATTGTTTTCTGATTTTCCTTAAGATAAAATTTTTCCCATCCTTCTGACTTGGTTCATTTATACCAAATCTCGGACCTTGTGATTTACTGGCTGTTAAATGATTTCCCTTCCTTATTTGCACAAACTGTGTGCTGTTATGTGACGACCCAAAGGGTCATCACCATAGTTCTTCCTTGTTCCGCGCTTTCGAGGCCTTGAAAACCTCGCTTTTAGTTCCCTCAATTTGCGTGCGCAGTTCGGGCGCGTAGCCAGAAAGTTTTTATGTTAGAATATGTGAATCATGTGAAAAATTTGATGGATTTTGATATTAATATGCATAATATTGACTTCGGTCAATATTTTGGGTAAATGGACCCGGACCTATGATTCGACAGTCCCGGAGGGTCCGTAGAAAAATATGGTACTTGGGCGTGTGCCCGAAATTAAATTCCGAGGTCCCAAGCCCGAGTAATGAAATTTTGTGTGAAATTGTTTTCTGAAATTAATTAAGAAAAATGAAGAAGGAAATTGATCAGAAAACTATGGTATCGGGCTCGTATTTTGGTTCCGACGCCCGGTACGAGTCTTAAATATGTTTTAAGCACTATCTGTAAAGTTTGGCTAAAAACGAACGTCATATGACGTATTTCGGACTTAAAATGGGGAATTGGAGTTTTATTAAAGTTGAAAGAAAATCATGTGTTTTGAGGCTTGATTCTATATATATGACGTTATTTTGGCGATTTGATCGCACAAATGAGACCGTAAGATGTTTTAAGATCGTATGTATGCTTGGTTTGAAGCCCCGAGGGCTCAGGAGGTATTAGACTTAAAAAAAATGCAGGTTCAGGTGTTGCAGGCCCAGCGCGACCGCGGCCGTTTCCGCGCGGTCCACGCTGGCAGCCACACAGCCGCAGTGCTTTTCTGTGTGGTCAGCGTGGTGGGGGTTCAGAGGGTCGGTAGCCAGGTCGACCAGCGCGGCCGTGCACCAAATCAGTGCGGTCCGCGCTAGGTGGGTTCAGAGAGCCCACTTCTTCCCTCCCTCGTCACGGCCGCGGTGAATTTCCGCGCTGGTAGCCACGCTGCCGCGGTGCATTTCTGCGCGATCTGCGCGAGCCCCCAGCATATATATAAATTCGGGATTTTCAATCATTTTACCCACTTTTCAAAACCCAAAACCTAAGAGGCGATTTTCCAAACAACTTTCTTCTCCAAAACGATTAGTAAGTGATTTCTAACTTAATTTCTTTATTCCTTGACATCTTTTAACATGATTTCAAATTCAAATCAAAGATTTTCATGGGGGAAATTGGGATTTTTTGGTAGAACCTAGGTTTTCTACAAATTGAGAAGTTGGACCTCAATTTGAGGTCCGATTTCAAAACAAATCATATATTTGGATTCGGGGGAGAATTGGTAACCGGGTTTTGGTCCGAACCACGAGTTTCGACCACGTGGGTCCGGGGGGTGTTTTTGACCATTTTGGGAAAAAGCTTGTAAAATTTATTTTTCATGCATGGGGAGTGATTCATTTAGTAATTATTAATGTGATTAAGTAACTTATGACTAGATTTGAGCGGATTGGTGGTGGAATCAAGAGATAAAGCTATACTAGGAGCGTGAGTTGAGTTTGGAGCATTCGAGGTAAGTTTTTGTTCTAACTTTGGCTTGAGGGAATAGGATTAGGATGTTATCTGCTACTTGCTAATATGGAGTACGGTGTATTGGCATGGTGACAATTATCTATGCACCGTAGTCTAACATGACCGTGAGTCTTAATTGCTTTTAATTCGAATAATGTGACATAATCTCCTTGTTTATTTGATGAGTTTCATATAATGTGAACGGTTGGGGTAAAATTGTGATTGGTGTACTTTTGGAGCGTTTGCTCGAACATGAATGTGTTAGTTGAGGAAGAAGGGATTTAAAAAGAGAATGTGTTGTGATTACTCCCTTGTCGGGATGTGTAGACCGATATATATACTCTCCCTTGTCGGGATATGTTGGGCTGTAGTTGTACCCTTGCCGGGTTAGAGTGATTTGTTGTTGATTTCCCCTAATGGGACTCTCCTTACAAAACCAGATGTTTCGAATTATATTATGGGATCGTGTGGCACGCCGTCCACTTATATATGATATTATGGGATCGTGTGGCACGCCGTCCACTTATATATGATATTATGGGATCGTGTGGCATGCCGTCCACTTATATATGATATTATGGGATCGTGTGGCACGCCGTCCACTTATATATGATATTATGGGATCGTGTGGCACGCCGTCCACTTATATATGATATTATGGGATCGTGTGGCATGCCGTCCACTTATATATGATATTATGGGATCGTGTGGCACGCCGTCCACTTATATATGATATTATGGGATCGTGTGGCACGCCGTCCACTTATATATGATATTATGGGATCGTGTGGCACGCCGTCCACTTATATATGATATTATGGGATCGTGTGGCATGCCGTCCACTTATATATGATATTATGGGATCGTGTGGCACGCCGTCCACTTATATATGATATTATGGGATCGTGTGGCACACCGCACATGGGGTCGGTTGTGTTGATGCTACACTCTGTGCATTTTTGTGCACAGATGAGGGAGCAGCTTACGGACCACAGCAGTAGGACTTCTGGGAGCTATTTTTAGTCCAGGGAATCTCGAGGTAGCCTAGCTGGCATTCGTAGGTCGAATCCCCTTTCCATGTTTTTCGTTTGTTCATCTTGTATCCGACAAACATGATGTATTTCCTTTCAGACATTGTTTGTAGTAGTCCATGGGCTAGTGACACCAGACATTGGGTAGTGATGTGTATTAAACTTACGCACTTTTGGTTTTCAGTTGCTTTAGATTAAAGTCTTCCGCTTAAATTTTGTCTCGTTTATTATATTGTATGAAAGAAAGCAGGAAAGGTGTTTTATATATTTGGCTTGCCTAGCTCCGATAGTAGGCGCCATCACGACACCCGATGGTGGGAAATCTGGGTCGTGACAAGTTGGTATTAGATCCCTAGGTTACTTAGGTCTCACAACTCACGGACAGCTCGGTAGATTCTGAGGTATCGGTACGGAGACGTCTGTATTTATCTCGCAGAGGCTACTGAGTTAGCAAAACTTCACCTTGTTCATTCTTGTCGTGCGATTCTATTTCTCAAGTATTGATTGTCTTTCCACTCTGTTCTTTCGCAGATGGCGAGGACACGTGCTTCCTCTTCTACCGCGCAGCAGCCCGAGCCCCGAGCAACAGCTCCTATCAGGGGTAGGGGGCGAGGCCGAGGCCGTGCCAGAGGCCGAGGCCGGGGCAGAGCTCAGCCCCTAGCGGCAGTCCCAGAGTGGAGCCTCATATTGACTACGACGAAGGGGTCCCAGCTCAAGCAGCTCTGGTGGGCCCATCTCAGGTCCCAGAGGGTTTCATAGCCACTCTAGTGCTTCAGGACGCTTTGGTCCGACTGGTAGGCTTTATGGAGGGCATTTCTAGAGCGGGTTTGCTTCCCATAGCTCCAGCCACATCTCAGGCTGGGGGAGGAGTTCAAACTCCCGATACTCGTACTCTAGAGCCGGTAGCTCCTCAGGCTCAGGTTCCAGCAGTTCAGCCAGCTGTGGCAGCCCAGCCAAGTATTGCGGCTAAGTCCAGTGATGGTGCGGCTATGTCCGCGGATGCTTTGTGGAGGCTTGATCGTTTCACCAAGCTCTTCACAACCACATATAGTGGCACCCCCTCAGAGGATGCTCAGGATTTCATATTCAGCTGACATGAGGTTCTACAGACTATGGGCATTGTAGAGACCAATGGGGTCGAATTCGCCACTTTTCGCCTAGCAGAATCCGCCAAGACTTGGTGGAGGGATTTCTGTTTAGCCAGGCCAGCAGGGTCGCCATCATTGACCTGGGATCAATTTTCAGAGTTATTTCTGGGGAAGTTTCTTCCAGTTACTTAGCGAGATGCTCTTCGCGGTCAGTTTGAGCATCTCCAGCAGGGTCCTGTGACGGTCACCCAGTATGAGACCCGGTTCATTGATCTTGATCGTCATGCCATTGTGATACTCCCCACCGATAGAGAGAGGGTACAGAGGTTTATTGATGGATTGGCCTAGCCGATCCGTGTTCAGATGGCCATGAGTCCTGGTAGTGAGATTTATTTTCAGGAGGCGGTAGATGGTGCCTGCCGGATAGAGATGGCACTTGCTCAGGGAGGTGGTCATGGGTATGACAAGAGGCCCCATCATTCTGGTAGATTCAGTGGTACCTCGTCTGGAGGTAGGGATTCTTATGGTAGAGGCCATCCTTCGAGGCCCTTTCAGTAAGCTCTCCAGGCTTCTCATGGTACACCAGGTGGTCATGGTTCTCAGCCGCAGTATTCTGACCAGCAGCTCTTCAGTTCACCATCAGCACCTATCAGTGCACCACCACTTTGTTATTCTCAGCAGCCGAGGGCTTGTTATACTTGCGGTGATGTGAGTCACATTGCCAGATATTGCCCTCGAGCTTCCAGCAGCTCGCAGCAGTAGGGTCCTCGCCCGATGATCCAGGCACCAATTGCCCCACAGCCTGCCCAGCCAGCTAGAGGCGGGGGTAGAGGACATAGAGGTGGAGGTAGAGGTTTTATAGGTGGAGCTTAGACATATGTGTCGTCCTATTTTGCACCCTATTTGGTTATGCCTAGTGAGGCCTTGAGTATTCCTGTATATGTGTCTACGCCAGTGGGGAATTCTATAGTGGTGGACCGGGTTCATCGTTCATGTGTTGTGGTATTTAGGTGTCTTCAGACCCGTGTTGACTTGTTGCTCTTGGATATGGTGGATTTAGACGTCATATTAGGGATAAATTGGTTGTCCCCGTATCATGCAATCTTAGATTGTCATGCCAAGACCGTGACCTTAGACTTACCGGATTTGGCCCGTTTATAATGGAGAGGGACTCCTGGTCATTCTTCTCACAACGTTATTTCTTATGTGAAGGCTCGACGCATGGTCGAGAAGGAGTGTTTAGCTTATCTGGCTTATGTTCGCGACTCCAGCGCTGAGGTCCCGTTTATTGATTCTGTTCCTATTGTTCAGGAGTTTCCCGAGGTCTTCCCTTCAGACCTTCCGGGTATGCCGCCCGACCGGGATATTGATTTTTGTATTGATCTGGCTCTGGGCACTCAGCCCATTTCCATTCTGCCGTATCGTATGGCGCCGCCAGAATTGAAAGAGTTAAAGGGTCAGCTTCAGGATTTGCTTGAGAAGGGTTTCATTAGACCCAGTGTTTCGCCTTGGGGCGCACCGGTGCTATTTGTGAAGAAAAAGGATGGTTCGATGAGGATGTGCATTGATTACCGGCAATTGAACAAGGTGACGATTAAGAACAAATACCCACTGCCGAGGATCGACGATTTATTCGACCAGCTTCAGGGTGCGAGGGTGTTTTAAAAGATAGATTTGAGATCTAGCTACCACCAGCTGAGGATTAGGGCATCTGATGTCCCTAAGATAGCATTTCACACTCGGTATTGGCACTATGAGTTTTTGGTCATGTCATTTGGATTGACTAATGCCCCAGCAGCGTTCATGGAGTTGATGAACCGAGTGTTCAAACCTTATTTGGACTTGTTCAGGATAGTCTTCATTGACGATATTCTTATATACTCCCGCAGCAAGGAGGAGCATGAGCAGCACCTCGAGCAGTTCTTCAGACCCTGAATGGTAGTCAGTTGTATACTAAGTTCTCGAAGTGCGAGTTTTGTCTGAGTTCAGTCGCATTCCTGGGTCATGACGTATCAGCAACAGGTATTCAGGTAGACCCGAATAAGATAGAGGCAGTCAAGAACTGGCCTCGACCAGCTTCAGCTATGGAGATTCGGAGTTTCCTGGGGTTAGCAGGTTACTACCGTCGGTTCATGGAGGGGTTTTCATCCATTGCAGCCACTATGACCAGATTGACCCAGAAAGGTGCCCAGTTCAGATGGTCAGACGAGTGTGAGGCGAGCTTTCAGAGGCTCAAGGCAACTCTGACCACGGCACCAGTGTTGGTTTTGCCCACGGGTTCAGGGCCCTATACAGTCTATTGTGATGCATCTCGTATTGGACTTGGTGCAGTGTTGATGTAGGATGGCAAGGTCATTGCCTATGATTCGAGGTAGTTAAAGGTTCATGAGAAGAACTATCCAGTGCATGATTTGGAGTTGGCAGCCATTGTTCACGCATTGAAGATTTGGAGGAACTATCTGTATGGTGTGGCGTGTGAGGTGTTCACGGATCATAAGAGTCTTCAATATTTGTTCAAGCAAAAGGAGTTGAATTTGAGGCAGAGGAGGTGGTTGGAATTGTTGAAAGATTATGACATCACTATCTTATATCACCTGGGAAAGGCCAATGTGGTGGCCGATGCCTTGAGTAGGAAGTCAGCCAGTATGGGCAGTCTTGCTTATATTCCGGTCGGTGAGAGACCGCTTGCTTTGGACGTTCAGGCTTTGGCCAATCAGTTTGTGAGGTTGGACATTTCTGAGCCTAGTCGAGTATTAGCTTGCACGGTCGCTCGTTCTTCGTTATTGAAGCGTATCCGTGATCAGCAATTCGATGATCCCCATTTGTGTGTCTTGAGAGACACGATGCATCGCGGAGGTGCCAAGAAAGTAACCTTAGATGATGATGGCATATTGAGATTGCAGGGGCGAGTTTGTGTGCCTAATGTTGATGGGGTTCGAGAGTTGATCTTAGCGGAGGCCCATAGTTCTCGGTATTCTATTCACCCAGGCGCCGCGAAGATGTATCAGGATCTGAGGTAGCACTATTGGTGGCGCAAGTTGAAGAAAGACATCGTTGCGCACGTGGCTCGATGTTTGAATTGTCAGTAGGTTAAGTACGAGCATCAAAGACCTGGTGGTCTATTTCAGAGGATTTCACTTCCCGAGTGGAAGTGGGAGAGGATTACGATGGATTTCATTACTGGGCTTCCGATGACTCGGAAGAAGTTTGATGCAGTTTGGGTCATTGTTGATAGGCTGACCAAGTCAGCGCATTTTATTCCTGTTGTAGCCACCAATTCATCTGAAAGGTTAGCCGAGATTTATATTAGGGAGATTGTTCGCCTTCATGGGGTGCCGCTATCTATCATTTCGGATCGGGGTACACAGTTTACCTCGCATTTCAAGAGAGCGGTTCAGCGAGAGTTGGGTACCCAGGTTGAGTTGAGTACAACATTTCATCCCCATATGGACGGTCAGTCCGAGAGGACTATTCAGATTCTTGAGGACATGCTCCGAGCCTGTGTCATTGATTTTGGAGGCTCGTGGGACCAGTTTTTGCCTTTAGTAGAGTTCGCCTACAACAACAGCTACCAGTCCAGCATTCAGATGGCTCCGTATGAGGCATTGTATGGTAGGCGATGTCGGTCTCCGGTTGGATGGTTTGACCCGGGAGAGGCTCAATTACTGGGTACGGATCTGGTTCAGGAGGCCTTGGACAAGGTCAGGATTATTCAGGATAGACTTCGTACAGCTCAGTCTAGACAAAAGAGTTATGCAGACCGCAAGGTCAGAGATGTTACTTTCATGGTTGGGGAGCGGGTATTGCTCCGTGTATTGCCTATGAAGGGCGTGATGAGATTTGGGAAGAAGGGCAAGCTCAGCCCTAGGTTCATCGGTCCATTTGAGATTCTTGATCGTGTGGGAGAGGTGGCTTATAGACTTGCCTTGCCACCTAACTTGTCAGCTGTGCATCCTGTGTTTCATGTATCTATGCTCCGGAAGTATTGCGGAGATCCATCGCACGTGTTAGATTTCAGCACTGTCCAATTGGACAAAGATCTGTCATATGAGGAGGAGCCGGTGGCTATTCTAGACCGGTAGGTTCGACAGTTGAGGTCGAATAGTTTTCCTTCGGTGCATGTTCAGTGGAGAGGTCAGCCTACTGAGGCATCGACCTGGGAGTCCGAGTCCGATATGCGGGGCCGTTATCCTCATCTATTTCCCGACTCAGGTACTTCTTTCTTTTCTCCGTTCGAGGACGAATAGTTGTTTTAGAGGTGGAGAATGTGACAACCCAAAGGGTCATCACCGTTGTTCTTCTTTGTTCCGCGCTTCCGAGGCCTTGAAAACCTCACTTTTAGTTGTCTCGATTTGCGTGGGCAGTTCGGGAGTGTAGCTGGAAAGTTTTTATGTTAGAATATGTGAATCATGTGAAAAATTTGATGGAGTTTGATATTAACATGCATAATATTGACTTCGGTTAACATTTTGGGTTAACGGACCCAGACCTGTGATTTGACGGTCTCGGAGGGTCCGTAGAAAAATATGGGACTTGGGCATGTGCCCGAAATTAAAATCCGAGGTCCCAAGCCCGAGAAATGAAATTTTGTGTGAAATTGTTTTCTGAAATTAATTAAGGAAAATGAAGAAGGAAATTGATCAGAAAACTATGGTATCGGGCTCGCATTTTGGTTCCGACGCCGGTACGAGTCTTAAATATGTTTTAAGCACTATTTGTAAAGTTTGGCTAAAAACGAACGTCATATGACGTGTTTCGGACTTAAAATGGGGAATTGGAGTTTTATGGAAGTTGAAAGAAAATCATGTGTTTTGAGGCTTGATTCTATGTATATTATGGAAGTTGAAATTGTTTTGAGGGCTCGGGTGAGTTTTTAGTGGGGCTCGGGAGGTCTTAGACTTAAAAAAAAAGCAGGTTCAGGTGTTGCAGGCCCAGCGCGGCCGTGGCCGTTTCCGCGTTGTCCGCGCTGGCAGCCACGCGGCCGCAGTGCTTTTCTGTGTGGTCCGTGTGGTGGGGGTTCAGAGGGTCGGTAGCCAGGTCGACCAGCGCGGTCGCGCACCAAATCAGTGCGGTCCGCACTGGGTGGGTTCAGAGAGCCCACTTCTTCCCTTCCTCGGCGCGGCCATGGTGCATTTCCGCGCGGTCCATGCTGGCAGTAAGTAATTGTTCTAACTTTGGCTTGAGGGAATAGGATTAGGATGTTATCTGCTACTTGCTAATGTGGAGTACGGTGTATAGTCATGGTGATGGTTATCTATGCATCGGACTCTAGCATGACCGTGAGTCTTAATTGCTTTTAATTCGAATAACGTGACACAATCTCCTTGTTTATTTGATGAGTTTCATATAATGTGAACAGTTGGGGTAAAATTGTGATTGTTGTACTTTTGGAGCATTAGCTCGAACATGAATGCGTTAGTCGAGGAAGAAGGGATTTAAAAAGAGAATGTGTTCTGATTACTCCCTTGTCGGGATGTGTAGATCGATATATATACTCTCCCTTGTCGGGATATGTTGGGCTGTAGTTGTACCCTTGCCGGGTTAGAGTGATATGTTGTTGGTTTCCCCTAATGGGACTCTCCTTACAAAATCAGATGTTTTGAATTATATTATGGGATCGTGTGGCACGCCGTCCACTTATATATGATATTATGGGATCGTGTGGCACGCCGTCCACTTATATATGATATTATGAGATCGTGTGGAATGCCGTCCACTTATATATGATATTATGGGATCGTGTGGCACGCCGTCCACTTATATATGATATTATGGGATCGTGTGGCACGCCGTCCACTTATATATGATATTATGGGATCGTGTGGCACGCCGTCCACTATATATATATATATATCATGGGAACCAAAGTTTCTTCTATTTATTTCCGATATTTCACTTTTATCTGTTACTCCCCGATAGCATGTCCCCTCCTAGCTTTACTTTGTATTGTCTTATTATTGTTTTCTTGCACTTGTATATATACATGTACAGGTTAATTATGGTAGGTCCTGTTTAGCCTCGTCACTACTTCGCCGGGGTTAGGCTAGGCACTTACCAGCACATGGGGTCGGTTGTGCTGATGCTACACTGTGTGCATTTTTGTGGACAGATCAGGGAGCAGCTTGCGGACCACAGCAGTAGGACTTCTGGGAGCTATTTTCAGTCCAGGGACTCTCAAGGTAGCCTAGCTGACGTTCGCAGGCCGAAACCCCTTTCCATGTTTTTCGTTTGTTCATCTTGTATCCGACAAACATGATGTATTTCCTTTCAGACATTGTTTCTAGTATTCTGTAGTAGTCTGTGGGCTAGTGACACCAGACCTTGGGTAGTTATGTGTATTAAACTTCCGCACTTTTGGTTTTCAGTTGCTTTAGATTTAAAGTCTTCTGCTTAAAATTTGTCTGGTTTATTATATTGTATGAAAGAAAGTAGGAAAGGTGTTTTAAATATTTGGCTTGCCTAGATCCGATAGTAGGCGCTATCACGACACCCGATAGTGGGAAATCCGGGTCGTGACATGTTAAGACCCTGTCCTTAAATAGACCTTTATGTATTTACCCCTTTTATGCTGTTTTGAAAAAGGTTTGATGAATCCATTTCCTCAATTAGTTTTGCCCGTTTGAAATCAGAATCCCTTAATTAGAGGGAAACCTTGTGTAATTGATTTTCAAACTATTTTCTTACCTATTTTTGCTTGCTTTCTACACTATAAAAAGGGCACGACCCTTTTTTACTTTAACACACTCTCAATTTGACACTATAAAATTCTGACTATTTTCTTGAACTTTGGTTTCACAAGACTACTGCTTTCTTTTCTTTTTTCCTTAAAACTGGTATGTTGTAGTTTGATTTTCAGCCTCATCCCAATGTGTTTATTTTATAGCTTCTACACCCCTGTCAGCTTTACTGCCTATGTTTAATGTTAATTAGCATATGTTTCTACTTTGAATCCCTGTCCCCTTCTATGTGTTTGAGTTGAAGTTCAGAATATGGCAACATCCAAGTTGTTGGTCATGTCTGGACTTGATCCCTTAGGGGATCCTAACTCCCAAACAATGTGGCTAACAGGCTGGTTGGGGTGTGCTGGCACTCCAATTGCTAGGTATGACCTCTAGCTTGTATTGGCTTTCCCCAAAATCCCCTCTCTGCACTTACACTCTCTTTTAGATTCTATGTTTTGCCCCCCCCCCTACTATGAGCCTTGCTTTGGGACCTTGAGTTCCCTCTGAACTTGGACATTTGAGGGTTGGCCCTTCCACACTGCACTATGACTCATATTCTGCAATATACTTGGGTGTGAGCAGTGCCCGGAGTCCATTTGATACTCTTAGGGAGCTCTGACACATCCCAAGTAAGAGAAAGGCTTTGGATATTTGATCTTTGGAGTTGGTTCATTTCATATTTCAAACTTGGAGTCTGAATTAGGCTCCCCTTGGTTGTACTTTAATTTTTGATGTAATTTTGCTTTTCTTATTCATTCTGGGTTGTAATAATATGTAATAACTTATGGAGTTTTAGTGAAAAGGGGAGGGTAAATCATGCATGCAAAAGGGGTAGATATCATGTTCATAGGTATTTATTATACTTCTACAATTATGTCATGCTTTCAATTCTGCCTTTTCACATAGAAATCTTGTTTATAGGTTCTGCATTTTCTTATAGAAATCATGTTTATAGGTTCTGTGTTTTCATATAGAAATCATGTTTACAGGTCCTGCATTTTCATATAGAAACCATGTCTATAAATTTCTGCATTTCTGTATTATCTAGAAAACATATCTATAAGTTCTACATTTCATAACGCTGCATATCATATAGATAACCTGTCATAGGACTTCTTGAACTCTGCATATGCATTTATCATTAGGCAAACGTGTTCACAGGTTTTAATAACAAACAACATTTTAGATACCATGCCTATAGGACTCCTGCATTTTTATTTCGACTATAAACGTTTTTTAAATCAATAATGCTTAGAAAGCATGCCTACAAGAGTAATCAACCGAATCTGAATCGTCTATCTCGCTTATAAGTCTAATAAAACAGTAGTAACGTTGCTTAATATTTGTAGAACTTATGTTCCTGCAATTAATAAGTCCTTTTCCTTAAAATCAGTATATTTCTGTTATGCCTATAGGTTTCACCTAGACAAGCTTTAAGGTAAAGGTTATAACTGCACCAGTCATTGATAATTACAACCGGTGTGTAGGCCTAATTCGGACTTCTTATCTAAAAATATGTGATAAATCAGCCTGCTTTAACATTTTTTAAGTTTAAATTCAGACCATAAACAGTACATGCAAGACATGCTAAACAATCTGTCTTTAAGTTGAGGAGGCATGTTTGAGCCTTTTAATGTCATGTGTTTTCCCATATCTGCTTTATGTGTTTTGTTTGTCGCCCTAGATTTTGTCCTTTAAACCATAAAAGCCCAATCTCCCATCCCTTTAGGTCTATTAGTCCCAAATGCCTCCGGAACTAATATGATTGGGATGGGTAAGAGCATGCAATAAGTAACAAAACTATTCCGCGTTTTAATACCTTAATGGGGTGGGAAAGGGTAGATATGAATATGATTACCGGTGCGCTAATACCACGTGTAACCCCTCTTTTGAGGAGTGATTACCGGGTATTACATTGATGTGATCCATATTAATTGTAAACCTAGGACTCCCTTCCCTTTACTCGTGTATTTTATTACTTTTTCAGAATTTTCAAACTATTTCCTCAAAATTTCAGCTTCTTTGTTGATTCAAACTTTAATTTATTTGCAGCCATAATGTGACAATCCCTCAGATTTGAAACCTTTATTTTCTTACTTGTTACTTGTACTTAAAGTCACAATTGTAGCATGGCCGGGAACCACACTAGTGGATCCTGAGGGGTGCCTAACACCTTCCCTCGGGATAATTTCTAGCCCTTACCTAATCTTTGGTTTTCTAGATCAATTCCTTCCTAGTGTCCTAATGCACTTTAATCATTAGGTGGCGACTCTTAAACTCAAACTCAATTCCCAAAAAGGGAACGATTTGTCCTCCCAAATATCATAAACTCGATTTCACAAGAAAAAGGGAGTGCGACAATATGTAGTGTCATTCTCTTTGACCTCAGACTTGGCCGCAGATAGCGCAACAACCTCTTCTCAAGCATTTAGGAGAAGACCCTAGGTCGATGCCAACTCCAAGGTCACGACCTCATTTCTCCACCTCAGCTCGAGGATCTTTATGTTCATAGCAGCAACTTCTTCCCGAAGTCGACCCGCGAGAATATCCTTCTGCCCAATCTACAAGGGAAAAGATAAATTAGTAAACATCGAATTGTGAGGATGGCGAACAAATTTTTGAATAGCAAGTTACTTTCTTAGCAAGGCAAGCTTTTTCTCGGATTACTCCCTCCAAATTCACCCGAAGCTTGCTTAACTCCTCCTCCTTTCGGGCAAAGGAGGCCTCCGACTCCTTCAGTCCCGATGTGAGCTTCTCGAGCTCCTTTCCACGGCATGAAAGCTCATCTTTGAGCCTAGAGAAGGAATGATCATACATCTTCTTAGCCTACAACAAAATAGAAGAATTAGTAAAGCGATGAAAGGTACTTGAGACTAGAAAAGTATACATAAAAAACTATCACCTTCTGCTAGAACTTCTCCGCTTCCTTGATAGCGTTGGGTGCGTCGAGATCAATGTCTTCACTAACATCATCAACACCATCAAAGAAGTTGTCAAGACCATCTCCCCGCTCGAGTGTACCCTCCACGTTGGTAGTATTTGGGTCCTGAGCATCCCTGAATTCCCGTGCGAGAATCGAGGACCCAAATTAAGGCCGCCTAGGGCGTCAATATTGCCAAGGGGCAAATTTCGTCACCGAGAAGCTCCAGTCCTGGGCTCTTTGTAACTAGCAACAAAGGTCTCCTCGAAAGGGGCCGCATCACATCCGACCAGTGGCTTAGGGACCATATGCGCCCTCTTCAAGATCCTCCGAAGCATGGGCTCGAGCGAAATCAGTCGTTCCTGACTCAGCAGCCATCAGTACAGACACTTGGGGGCATTTGTGCCCTACCTCTTCCTTTCTACCAAAGGGATATCGTCGTCATCATCATCCTTATCCTCGTCATCGGAAACCACTCCGGAAGCTGAAGACGAGGCTTGCGAGACTTGGGTTTCTTTGATACGGGGGAATCGGTAGCCGTCTCCTTTTTCCTCTTTTTACCCTTTTTGGGCATAGAGGACCCTCCCTTGCTTGTAGGAGGTGGTCTTATCTGCACTACATCGCCAAGGCCTGTGCGAGCATAGTAATCAAAGTTTATCAGCATGGAGGATATGGGGAAGAAATATAAAACATGATAGAGGCGGCAAGAAGGAGTTTACCATGATTCTTGGCCTCCCACCTCGTTTTAGCCAACTCAGGTCAAGAACGCTCGGGATAGGGGAACGAGGTATTTAATCCTCTAATCCAACCCAACAAGTTTGGGACAGATTCAGGATACAAAAGGGCGGTTGCGTGAGCAAAGGGAAAGTTAGGTTTTTGAGAAGAAAGTAAGAAGACTTATCAGATGATTAAGGGTATCCACCCCCGATCCTTGTAATCATTGATACTCAAGAAAAAGGGTTTAAAAGATCGAGGGTTGTTCAACCTGATCAGATGATTAAGGGTAAAAGTCATACTCTTGGATTTGCTGGAAATGTAGCAAAGCATGTACACTATCCTCTAGAAATAGGGGTAAATATGGCCAAGTGTCACCCGGTACATACAACAGAAGTTGAGAATGACCGGGTCTATAGCAGAAGAAGAATGGTGCGAGGAGTGGACAGGGCCCAAGGTAAACAGGTTTGTTTAAACATAAAGAAAGACGGCCTTATAGTTTGTTATGATCTCTTTAGGTCTAGGAATCTCGACCAGCAACCTTTTATTCCATTGGCAGTCTGCCCACACTTTTTCTATATCTTTCACAACGTTGATGAACCGGGACACGTGTTCGTATCAACCCTGCGTAGATGAAAGTCTCTCGATGGAAAAATCCTTCATGCTATTGAACCCGGTGGGTGTACACTATTCGGCGGTAGGAGCCACATTCGGCTTACCCTTGGATTTATTCTTGGATGTTCGAGATAAAGAGGAAGCCTCATCTTTCCGAGGCACTGTCTTGGAGGTTCTGGCCATGGCAACCAAAAATTTTCTTTTTCTCGAGAAGGAAATTAGGAAACCAAGAACAAAAGAAAGGGGGGCGTAGAGGAAGATGGATTTGGCTCTGAAAGTTTGAAGGAATCACAAAATTGTGGGTCATTAAACAATTGGGGTATTTATAGAAGCCGTATGATTAGCGGAAAAACCAAACCAAAAACGGTTCGTGGACTTCTCGATAGTCGTGCTATCGGCGACTCTTTCGCGGCTTTTTGGTTATGGCATTTAATGCTCTGATAGGCTGACATCATGATGATAATGTCTAAGGGGTAGGAGATCAAAACCGTTTCGTATCATTTTATTCTAGGAAATGCATGGACTATCTGTGTACGACAAAAATCAGCGGTTCGATTTTACGGTCACCAAGGCACTCCGAAGAGACTGTCCTCCAAAGGATCGAAGCTTAGCTCTGGGCTCTGGACATAAGGGTTCTCAGTAATCTACTTTGAGATAGCATAAGCAATGGTCGACCTCGAGGCAGGGTAAATCAGTGGCATCGGTGGATCGGTGTGAGGTTCCCAAGGCACGTGACTAGAGTTGACAAGGTCTATTAGGCTAGTCCAAACCCGTACCATGGCATTAAATGGCTGTACCAGCCTTTTTTCTTTGTAATAAATGCATTTGTACTTTGTTGGGATACCCTCTCATATATAAAGGGGATCCTTGTCATTTTGTAGGGGATCTGATACAAAATATTAAATAGACAAGAACATTCTCTCTGCTCTCTAACATATTGTCTTGATCTCATTGCTTCCATTTACTACTTATATTCATTGTGTTCTATTTATTATTCATCATTTATTGCTTATCATTGATCATAAATAGTACCACTGTAGCTCTCATAATTGTTTGTACTCCATCTATTGCCCTAAGCCGACCACCAGACTCGACCTTGAGGTCCCATTTACGCCAGCTCGAGGCCCAAATCTCCAACCTTTTGGTCCGACTATCACATTATTTTCAAGCTATAATCTTGTTTTCTAATCTTTTACTTAGCATCCGTTGCCTAACAACTAGCATAAAAATAGATCAAATATTTTTAGAATCACAAAATCAAATTTAATTGTAATTACCATTTTCGGTAAACATAGAGCCTTGTTTATAGATGTGTTGTGCACCACATTATATAAATAGGAAGCTACCATGCATTTAAGAGTTTGTTACCCTTCTTTCAAATCCAAATCGTGTTATAGAGCTGAGTTATAAGAGTTTGAGCCATGACTTATTTTTGCTAGTGATATAGAGATGCTTTCAATTAGAATAAAATTACAGCTAGCCAGAGGGCTAATATTGTAACAAGTAAGGGCACTAATAGAAGATAGTTCTTGACAACATGGTCCTGTTTGAGGCCCTATCAGAACGTGCATACTAGATGTGCAAATTTCTAGCTTAAGACCCTAAGATGGGAATATCAAATACACCCCGTGAATAGCAAGCCATGAGAGTATCAGAAGGTAAAAGTATAAGTTTCAATAGGTAACAGAAGCAAGGTGAAGAATGGTACAAGGTACCTAGTTAATGAAGATTATATGAATTTCCACGTTAGGCAGAGAAATAAAAGGATTCTAAGCTACCTTCAACCGAAATAGAGGTATGTACAATTGGCCACACCAATCTCAGTTATGCCTTACGGGAGCTAAGATATATAGTTTAAGAGAAGGATATGACATCAGGATCCAGCTTAGGTTAGAGTCACTCGAAATGGTGGATAGAGTAAGGGGAGCTAAAAGCGAAAGAATGTTTTGTTGAAGCATTTAGAATAAGGTAATATTAGTAAGAGAATAAGAAGAGTGTAAATGAAGCATTACGAGTAAGATGTGATAAAAGGATGGTAACGGTAAATCATATTATGATATGATGAAAAAGTCTATAGTCAAGTGAAGGAAAAAATAAGAGGTGACAGGCCTTGAGACAATAAAAGAGTATAGACCAACATATCCTCATTCCGAGAAATGAGTTGGTGAGTCCAATATGATTACTAGAACAAAAATTTAGACTCCCGGAGTCAGAGAAATCAACATGGGCTAGTGAAAAAGATAAACTGAACATCAATTAGGGATATAATGATGTGATAATAGTTCACATCATGAGAATTTCAAAGATCGCATTTCAGTAATAATAAACTGGACAACATAAGAATAACCTTTAAAGGTCATTCAGGAAGACACTCCATCAAAGCGAAAACTTTGAGCAAAGTTAAGCTTAAGAGACTAAGCGTGCTAGTTACACTAGGTATCACCCTCGTGCATAAGGAATTCAGTTATCCCTGGTTGAGAAGACGTGAAAAGATGCCAAATATGAATAGGTAAACCATATATAGGTAAATCGTTATAGCATTAAATGCTAGTACTACCCTAAAGGGGGGAAGACGGTGTGATATGATAGTAAGTCAGAGTTATGTAGTTCAAGTAACTATAGAAGAGTAAAGAAAGAATGCGGTAAAAAGGCAAAAGGAATGAGATTGCATTTATTTAGATCCTATAGATATGTTACTATTACACCCCATATTTTTGTACGTGAAAGTACGCCATAAGTAAATTAATGGAAGCTCGAAAATGATAATTACATCCCGCATTTTTGTATGTTAAATTTTCGTCGTAAGGTAATCGATGTAAGTTCGAGAATAGGATTATTTTGAGATTATAAGAATTATGCTATTTCAAACAAGTGATGAGTAAATTCATGAAGGTAAGAGGGTAAGCAAATCGAAAAAAAATGAATTTTGTCGAAATTTGACATTTTGAGATAAAATATGGCCTGAGCTAAAATATCCGGTATTTATGGACTAGTATCATACAAGGTACCACATGACCATGATAGTATGGTGTATAAAGTGTGATAGAAGTAAGTAGTATTTTAAGTAATTTGAAAGAAGTCTCAATTATGTGGATATTTGGTTAATTGTAGATTATTGATGGAAGATTAACCATGTAATTAAGAAAATGGGTGGATAAAATTTGGATAAGTTTAAAGCTCCCAAACGTAGCAGCAATTCAAGCTTAATTTTTGTGACTCCTAAGTGCATAAAATCGGTGGCAAATTAGTAAGTTTAGTGGCTTAGTCATCCAAATATATGGGGCCACAAACCATAATCTTAAAAGACCTTCATCTTATATTTTGCTAGCTAATGGATGAAGGCTTCAAAGAGTGATTGTTAAATCATATAATTCCATTCACATTATAATATATTAGAAAAATTACAATCCAAATCACAAAAAGAGCTTCAACCAAGCACATAAGAAACGTCATTATCCAAGTTGCTCTCTAATGCAAGACAGAGCAACGTTAGTTCCCATTCCAAATAGCAATGTGATTGCTTCGAGCTTTTCATACGACTTGTTCCGTGTTTTTGTCGTAACTAACGTGTGATAGAGGAATTATCAAGAGAATCGGCTCAGGTATTTTAAGGCTTTCCTTTCTTTCTTTTGGCATGATCCATACGATACAAACAAAATAAGCAAATGCACAACTTCCATAAATGACTCTATTCATAGAAATACTAAAGATGCTTATGTTCTTGATTCCCCATGTGTCATACTATTCTATTATTTGTTCATGGGTCTCAAAAATATTTAAGTTGGTAAAGTTTATTTCATGATATTAATTAGAGGCATAATGGTCTTATGATGTGCCGAGAGATTTTATTAACGTATTTCATATGCATTTCATGCATTTATACATGCACATTGACCCGTGACCATATGGCATTATATACGCGTATATATATGTGTGTATATATATATATATATGTGTGTGTGTATATATATATATATATGTATATGGGATAACGTGATCAACTGGTATACGTTGATGATTTTACCCACAGTGGCCGAGATGATATGATGGGATGTCCTTAGAGGCCTGATGATGTTATGAAACATGTACCTATGCACGACATAACATTCATACGCATATACATAATACCATAATTATTTTATGATTTATAGAGTTATCCAGACATACAAGTTGAGTCATTTACTCTATATTTCTTTCATGTCTTTTATGTACTTATTTATGTGCCTTGCATAGTTGGTACATTATTTGTACTGACGTTCCTTTTTCCTGGGGACATTGCGTTCATGCTTGCATGTTTCGATAAACATGTCGAGATCCCTCTAAGTAGGCTATTAACTCAGCAGAAGATATTGGTGCGCTTCATTTGCTTCGAAGTTGCTCGTTAGGTCAGTATGATTTAGATGTATATTGTTTGGTATGGCGGGGCCCTGTCCCGACCTTTATGACAATTATGTATCCTTAGAGGCTTCTAGATAGATGTCATGTACGTAAGAGATTTTATGGACTTGTCGGCCTTTGGTTAGTATAAGAATGGTTATTTTGGGCTTAAAGGCCCATATGACTTATGTATAAGTTGGAATCACGTGTTGTATTCTACTGATTTCATGGAAGCCTCTCTGGCTCATTTTTCTATGATAAGATGATACGAAAAGATATGTTACATTGGTGCTCGGTTGAGTAGGGTACCAGTGCCCGTCGCGACCCATCAGTTTGGGTCGTGACAAAACTGGTATCAAAGCAGTTCTGTCCTAGGGAGTATACATGCTGTGTCTACTAGAGTCTTCTTTATGGGTGTGTCGTGCACTACACATATAAATAGGAGGCTACAGGGCATTTAGGACTGTCACTCTTTCTTCTTACTCTAGATCATATGATAGAGCTCACTTGTAAGAACTCAATTTCTTAAACTCAATATTACTTATAGTACGGCGATGCTTACATATAGAAAGATGTTTGGTAGGGGATTGAATGTGGCTATTAAATAATTGAGTCAAATGAAGTCGATTTTGCATCATGCTTATAATGAATGTAGGTCTCCAGCAGAACATGACGATACTAAGCCATGCAAGATTCTTGATATCCCTAAGGCAATGATGTCTATTCACTCTCACGGTAAGGAATAAGAGAATTGGAAGGTAGACACAAATTTCAATAAATAGAAGAAGCAAGGCAAAGAAGGGTACGAGGTACCTAATTAGTAGAGATGAACATTACCTACAATTCAGGAAGAGAAATATAAGCATATTTAGTTACTTTCAATAGTGACAGAGGTATGCACAATTGGTCACACCCATTCCAGATATGCCCTATGGGGGTTGACAGAAGTAGTATAAGATATAGACGGGATATCAAGATCAGGCCGGGATTAGAGTAACCCAAAATGGTGAATGGATTGGTTGTGTTAGTTTACATTTCCGCAGGATATGGCAAATTTGCTAACAGATCTCCTTGTGAGACACCTAGAGGTTGCACTCTAAAATAATAATGCTAGATATGAGAACTACAATGATAGGCACTGAAAGCCTGGAAGGGATAAATATTACCTTAGTGTGACTCTTGTCCCTAGTAGAGCAAGGACGTGGAGCAACCCGAAGAGCCGATGAATGAAGAAAGTAGAGCTAAAAGTGAAAGAATGTCATGTTGAAGTTTTCACAAGAAAGGGCTAGGCAGAAATATTAGCAGAGTAATGAGAAGAGAGATAAGGAAGAATTATGAGTGAGATGTGATGCATGGATGAGAATGGTAGTATGTTCCAGAATCTATAGTCAAATAAAGAAAGAGACGAAAGGTGATGGGCCTTAAGACAACAAAAGAGTATAGGCCATACAGTCACATCCTCATTTTGAGAAATAAGTTCGTGACTCTAAGGTGATTAACAGAAGGAAAAGTTAGACCCTAGAGTAATAGAAATCAGTATGGACTAGTGAATAAGAGAAACTAAACATGAGAAAGGAACTGAGTGATTTGATAATAGTCAGCACCATAAGAATTTCATATTGCATTCCGACAATAATAGAATGGACAATAGAAGAAGATCCATGATGAATTCAGATAAAGGTAATTCAGGAAAACACTTCCCTAAAGCAAGCAATGTGAGCAAAATTAAGCTTAAGGGGCTGTATGTGCCAGTTGTGCTAAGTGTTACCATCGCGAGTAAGGAATTTTGTTATCCTTGGTATAGAAGGATTACCGCAAGGCGAGTAAGGGTCATCGATGATGTGAAAAGATACCGTAATCTTAGCACGCTCCTAAAGGAGGGAATATAGAGTGATATGAT
The DNA here is from genome assembly GCF_000393655.2 of Nicotiana sylvestris. Taxonomy (NCBI): domain Eukaryota; kingdom Viridiplantae; phylum Streptophyta; class Magnoliopsida; order Solanales; family Solanaceae; genus Nicotiana; species Nicotiana sylvestris. The sequence goes on along the minus strand of NC_091064.1, from coordinate 143,778,064 downwards.
TAAGTCTGAATTAAGTGATTCTAGTATCTAGGGAATGGTAAAGGAAGAATGCGATAAAATGAGGAAGGAATGAGATTGCACTTTGCCAAATCCTACTGATATGCTACGATTCCAGAACATTGCGCAAGCACGATGTCAAGAAAAGGAAGTAAGGGTTCCTGCCCCGGATGTTATTGATAAATAAGGAGCCAGTGCGAGAGATAAATTAAGACAAAGGAAATAACCTAAGAAAGATTACACCGAATATTGATACGAGAATGGTCAAACGAGTAGTTAGTAGTTGATTCTGGAAGAGCCTAGTTATGGCTATACAAGAGGATACAGAAAAATCATCAAATCGTGCAAGATAAACATAGTGAACCCCAACATGGGGAATTCAGTCTCGTAAATATGACATCATGCCCCTTGAGAAATATTCATATAGGAGTTGGGGTAGTTAAAGGTACAGTCGAATGTTATGGAAATAAAAGAGAGTTCCACTGGGAAGACATTCAAAACTTCAGTTCAGAAGATACCATACGAGCACAAGAGTGTGAAGGTAAGTTAGTACGAATAATTATAGGCGAGGAAGTACATAAAAACAAATAAATAAATAAAAAATAAAACATTCCATCGAGTATACCATGCAATAAGCTCACAACTTTACAAGAGTCAGAGGATCCTCCCTAAATACTACAATGAAAGACTAGATGAGCAAGTATGGAAGAAGGCTTCAACCTAAGCTCAGTAACCTAAGGAGGAAATGGCCTTATAACAACAGTCTCATACTAACATTGTATGAACTCCATAAGAAAATGGCACGTACCATGGCTAATGAACGGGAAGTAAAATCAGAAGTGATATTCATGATTATATGTGTTTTATGGAATTCTAATATGTGTGGGCACTAAGATATGCTAAGTATGCATGCAAAAAAGGGACAGAAAGGCCAAAAAGTAATTGCTTACTTTTGAAGAAAGCTGAGATGGAACAAAAATAATTATTCTATTAATGATCCAGCGTTAGTTACATTACAAATGCACTTAAGAGTTTGGAGTTTTATACATACAGCATATACAACCGTAGAAGATTCCGGTATAAGTTGAAATAAAGAAGTGATCCCAGTTCATAGACAAAGTATTGAATTGTTATAAGATTGTATTGTTGATATTCCATAGCATCCATGAAGGGATAAATTAATAACTCATAGCATGAGCCGCGGATCGGAAGATAGCTTACGCCTACATAAAGGTTGATCAGAGGGAAGAGGAAACTAAAGAATTACATTAACTAAGTAAATTAGGAGTCTGATTATTGGACCAGAAAGTTATAGACATCATGATTGAGAATATTGCAAATCACTCTTAAATAGCAAAGGTATAAGAGAGATAGTACAGTGGCCATATTTTATAGCGTCTCTACAATGAAGCCAAATGAAGAGTACCAGCCTCATAAGATGTCAGTATAAAGCTCCCACCGGATTTTGTATGCACCAAAGGTGCAAGTTTTATAATAGAGCGACCAAGATACTCAAATACATAAGGTTATGAATAATCCATACTGCGGATAAGGGCTTAGAAGCGCGGGGATTCAGTATATGAATAGTTCATAGCAGCGTCATCAGTGGTATACCTTCCAGCCTATGGTTTCGAAATAACAAAATGTCTAATTAGAGAGGGAAAGAAGAGTTAGAGAAAATGTGATGTCTCGAAGTTCCAGAAAAGCATAAGGAAATCGGTCGCAAGCTAGAGTATGATAGAGCGACAAGGTTTTAAGAAGACAAAAGTAAGAATAAGAAAGGGTGAGTGAGAAGGTGACGAGAATGAATAAGTTCTCGGGATTAAGCCGATGAAAACAAGAGAGCTGATGGGTTCTCTAAGATATAGAAGGCTCAGTATAGCCTGAATGAACTCAATGGAGTTTAAGACTAGTAGCATTTAGAAGAGATAGAATGATGCCCTAGTAGTGAAATGAAGGTGTAATTGAGATAGATTAAAGATAACGTTTGGGCCTTCGATTGAATAATGATTTGAAGAAAAAAAGGGAGAAGAAGAAAAGATTTCGCGGATGGTATGAGATCAGAATACCCCCATAAGGTGAATCACATCGAGATACTATGAAATACGATTATGGAAATCACTTCAAATATTAGTCGATACTACGTAAGCCCTAGTGGCAAGGTTTTACGTAAGAAGTTTAAAGTTATCAGTAGTATATTGTAGATCAATATTGAGGCAAATCATAATGGATGGACAAAAGTCACAAAGTATGAACTGAGATTAGGTCGTCATTCTTAAGATGAACAGTAATGAGGAAGCATTAAAGGAGTTAGATTTAAACATATGGGATAAGCAACAATAGTTAAGCTGAAATTTGGTAGCAGACCTCCGCAATGATAAATCGAAGTAAGAATTATGGTATAGCATAACTTACTTAGATGTAGTAAAGCTAATGACTCCTAGAGGGACAGCTTGACATAATTTTATATATGTTCACAAAGTGAAGCCTAGAAATTGGCTAAAATCTGGAGGAAACAAAAGGGAAGAGTCGCATAGGCACATTTACAAGGTCAATATCGTAAAGGCTGCATGATAGAAGGTATCAACAATTACGAGATTGGAAGGATTTCAATCACAAATCATAGTGTGGGAAAGAGTCCTAAAGGGGGAAATGCCCTAGCCTTTGGATTTGTTCACAGAACAGTTGCCTAGATGGCAAGGAGAGTAACAAAGTATTCCCAAGAGCCATAGGTTATAAAAAGGATAAGTGCATCAGTTAACTTTCGAGGACGAATGTTCCAAAGGGGGGAATGATGTTACACCCCATGTTTTCGTATGTGAAAGTACACCATATGTAAATTGATGGAAGATCGAAAATGAGATTTACATCCTGCATTTTTGCATGTTAATATTTCATCGTATGTTCGAGAACAATATTATTTTGTTATTATAAGCATTATGCTATTTCAAACAAGTGATGAGTAAATTCGTGAAGGTAAGAGGGTTAGAAAATTGAAGAAAATAAATATTATCAAAGTTTGACATTTTGAGGTAAAATACGATCCGAGCTAAAATATCCGGTATTTATGGACTAGTACCATTTAAAGTACCACCTGACCATGATAGTAAGGTTTATAAAGTGTGATAAAAGTAAGTAGTATTGTAAGTAATTGGAGATAAGTCTCAATTATGTGGATATTTAGTTCATTGTGAATTTTTAGCAGAAGATTAACCACGTAATTAAAGAAATGAGTAGATAAAATTTGGATAAGCTTAAAGCTCCCAAACATGGCAGCAATTCAAGCTTAATTTTAGTGACTCCTAACTGCAAAAATAGGTGGAAAATTAGTGGCGTAGTCATCCCAATATGTTGGGGCCACAAACCATGAACTTAAAAGACCTCCCTCTTATATTTTGTTAGCTAATGGATGAAGGCTTCAAAGAGTGATTGTTAAATCATATGATTCCATTCACTTTCTAATATCTTAGAAACATTACAATCCAAGAAATGTTACTATGCAAGTTGCTCTCTAATCCAAGACATAGCAAAGTTAGTTCCAATTCCAAATAGCAACTTTGTTGTACAATTTTTAAGGAAAGGTTTCGGCCAAAATTTTCTTTGAATAAGCAACGTGATTGCTTTGAGCTTTTAATACGACTTGTTCCGTATTTTTATCGCAGTTAACGTATTTTAGAGGAATTATCAAGAGAATCGGCTCAGGTATTTTAAGGCATTCCCTTCTTTCTTTTATCATGATCCATACAATACAAACGAAATGAGCAAATACACAACTTCCATAAATGACTCTATTCATAGAAATACTAGAGATGCTTATGTTCTTGATTCCCCATGTATCATATTATTCTATTATTTGTTCATGGGTCTAAAAAATACGTAAGTTGGTAAAGTTTATTTCATGATATTAATTAGAGGAATAATGGTCTTATGACGTACTAAGAGATTTAATCAATGTATTTCATATGCATTTCATGCATTTATACATGAACATTGACCCGTGACCATATGGCGTAATATACGCGTAATATATATATATATATATGGGATATGGGAAAGGTTATGGCGTTATATACGCACCACCATGTGATCAACTGGTATACGTTGATGATTTTACCCACAGTGGACGAGATGATATCATGGGATGCCCTCAGAGACCTGATGATGTTATGAAACATGTTCCTATGCACGGCATGACATTTATATGCATATGCATGACACCATAATTATTTTATGATTTATAGAGTTATCCAGACTTACAGGTTGAGTCATTTACTCTATATTTCTTCCATGTCTTTTATGTACTTATTTATGTTCCTTACATACTCGATACATTATTTTGTATTGACGTCCCTTTTGCCTGAGGACGCTGTGTTCATGCGCGCAGGTTCCAATAAACATATCGAGATCCCTCCAAGTAGGCTATCAGCGCAGCGAAAGATATTGGTGCTCTCTATTTGCTTTGGAGTTATTCGTTTGGTCAGTATGATTTAGATGTGTATTGTTTGGTATGATAATGCTCTATCCCAACCTTTATGATAATTATGCATCCTTAGAGGCTTGTGGACAGATGTCATGTACGTAAGAGATTGTATGGCCTTATTGGCCTATGTTTAGTATACGAGTGGTTATTTTGGGCTTAAAGGCCCATATGACTAATGTATAAGTTGGTATCACATGTTGTACTCTACATTTTTCATGGTAGCCTCTCCGGCTCAATTATATATGATAGAATGATACGAAAAGATATGTTATGTTGGTGCTCAGTTTAGTAGGTTACTAGGTGCCCGTCACGGCCCATAGGTTTGGGTCGTAAAAGTTACGACTCTAGAACATTATTCAAGCACGATGTCGGGAGAGGTAGTAAAGGTTCGCACACTATATGTTATTGATAAATAAGTGCAAAAGATCGTTTGATACATTAGGAGCCAATGCAAAAGGTAAGTTAAAATAAAAGACATAACCCAAGAGAGGTTATGTAGAATATAAATATGAGCATGGATTGACGTGTAGTTAGTAGTTGATTCAGAAAGACCTTTGTTATGGCTAGACAAGAGGTCTCAGATAAATTAGTAGATCATGCAAGATAAACATAGTGAAACCCAACATAGGAAATTCTATCTCTCAGATACGACATTGTACTCAAGAAATATTCAAATAGGAGTTGGGGTAGTAGAAGGTACAGTATAAGGGTTACGGAAATAAAAGAGAGTACCACAATGGAGACAACTGAAATATCAATTCAGAAGCAACCTTACGAGCATAAAGATGTAGAGGTAAGTAACTAAGTATAATGATAGACATGTAAGAACATCAGAAATTCCGAGGGGTAAACAATGTACTGAGCTCGCTACTTTACAAGAGTCAGAGGGTATTCCCTAAGCACTACAATAAAAGACTAACTGAGGAAATAAGGAAGAAGGCTTCAACATAAGCATAATGACTTAAAGAAGAAATGATCCTGTAACAATAGTCTCACTACAATATTGTATGCACACCATAAGAAAGTGGTACTTATCGTGACTAAGGAACGAGAAATAAAAATCCAAAGTAATATTCGAGACCATATGAGTTGCACAAAGTTCCAATATATGTGGGCACTAAGATAAGCCAAGTATTCATGCAACATGTAGCAGAACGACGAAGAAAAGTAATTGCTTACTTTTAACAAAAGCTGAGAAAGCACGAAAGAAACTATTCGATCTATGACCCGAAGTTAGTTACATTATGAACATGCTTAATATTTTGGAGTGTTATCCATCCAGCATATACGTTGAAAATGATACAGCCATAGGATACTTCAGTATAAGTTAAAAGAAATAATTGAGTCCATGTCATAGACAAAAGCTTGAATTGCTAGAAGGTTGTATCGTGGATATTCCATAGCATCCCCGAGGGGCTAAAGTAATAACTAATACCCTAAGCATCAGATCAGAAGATAAAGTAAGCCTACTTAAAGGCTGAGATAAAAGAGGAAATTAAAGAGTTACATTAGCTAAATGAATTAAGAGTCCGATTATTAGACCCCGTTGAGTATAGAAATCGTGATTCAAAACATTGTAGAATCACTCTAAATATCAGAGGAACAAAAGAGATAGTACATTATCCATATTCTATAACGGCTTTATGATAAAGCCAGTTAGAAGTGTACCAGCCTCATAAGAAGTGAATATGAAGCTCCCACTGGATCGTGTATGCACTACAAGTGCAAGTATTATAGTAGAGCTTCAAGTTGTGGATGTGAATTTCACCTATGTGGAAGGGAGGTTATGAAATAGACAGAATATATGATGCAAGATTTAAAGATATCTAAGGTACATGTGAGGAAGGTGCGAGATGCCCAAGTACAACAGGTTACGAATAATATAAATATCTGATAGAGGGCTGGAAGCATCGTAATTTTGTATCAAGAAATGATAGTGGTGTCATCAGTAGCATATCTTCCACCCAACAGTTTCCAGGTACCGAGAGGTATAGTTAAAAGAGTACAGAAGATCTAGATATGGCATGATGTTTCGCTTAAGGTTCCAGAATAACATAAGGAATGTATGGTGTTAAAAAGTTAAAGGAAGAACTACAAGAAAATAGGGCTTTAGTGAGGGGAAATCTGGTCGTTAAAAGTCCAATTCCGGTCGTTAACGACCGAAAAAAATCCGATCGTCGTTGGTCGTTAAAGGTCCCGACGTTAAAAGTTAATGACCGGTTTACAATTCGATCGTTAAATATGCATTTTAGCGACATGATTTTCCCTTCGCTAATTTGTTATCTGGTCGTTAAAAGTCTTTAACGACAACAATGTATTAAGTTAATTCAAGTGGTTTTAGCGACCGATATTCCCTTCGTTAATTGTACAATTACTTTTAATAACAAAAACTCTCTTCGTTAATAGTTATTTATCTATTTGAGAAACATGTCGTTAAAGAGTTTTAATGACCACATTTTTCTTTGCTAATATGAAAATGTTATAAATATAATAAAAATTTAAATTACGTGAATAGTAATAATTATTTATATGTTTTCATACACGCTCAACAACAATGGAAAATAAACCAAATACTTGATATCTTGTTAATACAAAGAACTAAAGTATCATATTTGAAAGCAGTAAAAATAAAATCAAATAAAGGATGTACTAGTAGTTTACAATAGGTCAAAGGGGAACAAATTAAGATAGATCATCTTCCTCGAGCTCCTTAGCCTTCAATGTTTCCTTCACTCTTCGAAGAAGTGTTGTCCTCCAAGCATCCTGTGGAGTGAAGATATTTAAGTAGATTTTAGAAAATTGGTATAAAATTACAACATAGTAATATGTGCTCATGTCAATTAAGCATCCAAGTATAAATCCACGAAGCAGTGATAACAAAAAGAGTTAAAGAAGATACAACAATATGCTAACTGGCAAACTGCACAATTTCTCTTTCCCAGCTAGCTTGCTTGCTTATGATCTAGCTTTCCTTTTTGTTAAGGGGACAATTTATTTTCAATCCAGCAAAGGAATCCACAGCTGTGTAGCTCACACTATAGCTAAAAGCTATACCTAAAGTCAGAGAAAACTTCCAAACAAGAGTTGAAAATCATATCATCAAAAAAGTTTTCCAAGAAAAAGCACTCAACTCCAATTGCCTGTGATTTTGTAATTATAATATGTCACGACCCAATTCCCGAACCTGGTCGTGATGGCGCCTCTCATGAATACAAGGTCAGCCATTCAACCCAATTCATCCTTTTAAGATAGTTAATTAACATAATTATAGTATAAACATGGTTTAATAATATCCAATAGCGGAAGGTATAGATAAAATACGAAAATCCAACCCAACTCAGCCCTAACCGGGGGTGTCACAAGTCATGAGCTACTACAGAGTTTACTAAAATTCTACAAGATATGGAATTAGGAACGACATCTGAAGATATCATAATTACAGAAGATAAGGGAGAAAACGGGTCTGCGAACGCCATGCAGCTACCTCGATAACTCCGATGAAAACTGAATAGCAGAAAACTCGCTCTATGCCTCAGGAATACCTGTACCTGTACACATGGTGCAGGGAGTAATGTGAGTACTCCGACCCAGTGAGTAATAAATATAAATAATAACTGAGGGTAAGAAAACACGTTAAGGCACACAACACTCTATACAGAAGCAGTGAAATCATTTAAAATAACAATTCAGTGAAACATCTCGGGCAGGTAATTTGGCAGAAAAATGACGAGTAGAAATCTACCTCTCGGGCTCAATATCAAACCAACGAGTAGAAATCTGCCCCTCGGGCTCAGTATCAAAATAATAAGTAAAAATCTGCCCCTCGAGCTCAGTATCAAAATAATAAGTAGAAATCTGCCCCCCCGGGCTCAGTATCTCAGAACAGTATCAGCCCATCGGGCTCAGTATTTCAGAACAGTATCAGCCCCTCGGGCTCAGTATCTCAGAAAAGTATCAGCCCCTCGGGCTCAGTATCTCAGAACAGTATGAAGCAACCAGTCAATGAAATAAGAGCACATAATTATTATGGCGGATAATGTAGATGAGGAATAAATGCATGAGTGCAATGCAATGCATATGACGGTACTCTCTTGTACCCACTGCGGCGTGCAGCCCGAGCCATCCATATTTATTTATCGTCGACGACACTCACTGGGGTTTTGTACAGACTCCGGAGGGGCTCCTACAGCCCAAGCGCAATAACAAGCCATCTCGTGGCATCAATCAAGTCCTGGTCAGTCATTGTTACCTGACCAATTTATATCACACAGTGCCATTGTTACCACTATTTCAAGTCACATCATACAGTGTCATTGTTACCACTGTTTCAAATTACTGCTGCGGCGCGCAGCCCGATCCATGCTCAGTCCAAAAATCATAATAAGCCCCTTGGGCATTTGTAAAATAGTAGTTCTCAGCCCAAAATATCATTTAGAAATATCATTTAAGTTTTCAAATCTTAGAAAGATGGCTGAGTTTGCAAAACAGTATTTAAAACCTTGGACTGAGATCAAATGATATGCATGTATGCGAAAATAGTGATGTCAATCCCTGAAGGATTCAAATAATTGGTAAGAAGCCCAAATGTAACAATTAAATCCAAGTAGAAAATACGGTAAAAAACATCTCTCGGGACGGACTAAGTCACAATCCCCAATGGTGCTCTACCCCACCCCCGTTATCCGGCGTGCAAGTCACCTCAATATAGCGTTACGATGTGAAATTCTGGGGTTTCAAACCCTCGGGACATCATTTATATCAATTACCCAGCGCTACTTCTTTAGCTCGCAACGCCTTTGCCCCTCAAATTGGCCTCCGTGTACGTCGAATATGCCACAAATCATAACGAATATGTCGCATTATGCTAAAGGGACAATACCCAATCGAAAGCAATAAAAAAATATCAAAATTCACGAATTTGACAAAACCCGAGTCCTGGGACCACGCTCAAAACTCAGAAATTTTTATACCAAGATGTTCTTCGTCCTCTCACGAGTCCGTACATATAAAGAACACAAAAATCGGAGCTCGTTTGACCATTCAAATCGACCCTAGAAAATCTCAAAAGCACAAGCCCTAAAACCCCACCTTTCTACTGATTTTCATGTTCTAATTCACATATAATCTTGTATTTAACTTGGAAACAAGTAGAAACAACTCACCTTTGATGCTTGATAAAATCCCCCTTGAAATTCTCTCCAAAATCATCCAAGCGAAATGAAAGAAATGAAAGAAATAAGCCAAATCCGTGTTTAAAGAATCTGGCTGTGCTTCGTCGAGTTGTACCTTGCACTTGTGCTATACAAGTTGTACATCCTATTAAAATTTTTCCTTATCGGACACATTCTGTTTAAACACCCAAAAAGTCTTGTATAAATATCCAAATTACAAACTGCTTAAATATTTAGAAACTAGACTCGAAGATATTTAATTTGATAGGTTGTACACCATATAACTCTTTATATATCCCGAGTTATGAGCTTCTAAAGTCGGCTCCATGAAATCCAAAAATTCTGGAGAAACTGCTCCACCAGTCATCTTCAATCGATCATAACTTTCTCTACAGATGTCCAACATACGATTTCCTTAGCTTTCGGGAAACTAGACACAAAGGGCTACAATTTCGTTATTGAATCATCTCAAAATTCCTTGTAGATCAAAAGATATAGGCCTCCGAAGTACGCTCCACGACTGCACATTTGTTGTCCAAAGACAGCTTAGCAGCAGAAATTGCAGCAGCTTTTTCTTTTCTTTTTGGGTCCGAATTCCATTCCGTTAACCTTCCGAAATCCACCCGAGGCCCTCGGGACCTTAACCAATTATATCAACATGTCCCACAATATCATTCAAACTTTTCCCAACCTTCGGAACACCCAAAATAACATCAAAACATCAAATCATCATCGGATTCAAGCCTATGAATCTCAAGAACTTCCAAATTCCATTTTTGATCAAAAACCCAACCAAACCAAGTCCGAATGACCTCAAATTTTACAGACAAGTCTAAAATGACATAACGAAGTTACAGCAACTCTCGGAATTCCATTCCGACCCTCGGATAAAAATCTCACTCATCAACCGGAATTCGCCAAAATACTAACTTTGCCAATTCAAGCTTAATTCTACACCGGTCATCACAAAAATATTCCGGACACACTCCTAAGTCCCAAATCACCTAACGAAGCTATCCAAACCATAAAATTTGCTTTTCGAGCCCTCTAACATATAAGTCAATATCCGGTTGACTTTTCCAACTTAAGTTTCCTTAAAAGAGACTAAGTGTCTCAAACCTTACCAAAACTAGTCCGAATGACTTTAAATTTTGCACACAAGTCACATTCGACATTACATAATTGCACCAACTTTCGGAATCGCATTCCGACCTCGATATCAAAATTTCCACTTTCGGTCGAATTTTCTCAAAAACCTTCAAATTTCTATATTTAGCCAAATGACTTCAAAATGACCTCTGGACATCCAAATTCACTTCCGATCACGCTTTCAACTCCAGAATCACCATACGGAGCTATTCCCAGACTCGGAATCCCAAACGGACATCTATAACTCTGAAATGCCTTCCAACCCAAATTTATGAAATTCTTCTAAAATACTAACTTCCACAATATACGCCGAAATGCTCACGGGTTATCCAAAACCAAATCCGGACATACGCCCAAGTCCGAAATCATCATACGAACATGCTGGAACTTTCAGATCCCAATTCCGAGGTCGTTTACTCAAAATTCCAATCTTAGCCATTTTCTTCAACTTAAGGTTGCCGCAATGAAAAGTTTCTTTCCAATTTGACTCCGAATTTCCCGAAATTCAACTCTGACCATACGTACAAGTCAATATACCTGAAATAAAGCTGTTCATGACTTCCAACTACTGAACGACGCGCTAGAGCTCAAAACGACCGGTCGGGTCGCTACATAATATCTCCATGTGATCAACTTTCAAAAGGCTCAATAAATGTTTTGCCAAATTGTACTTGAATGCCTATAAAAAGGCCAGCCTCTCCTCATTTCAGTCATATAATTCTAAACCAAGAAACCATTTGCCATACATATTCTTCTCAAGAAAACATAAAGATTTTCACATTTGTTTTCATTGCCATTCTCCTCATACAGGTAGTTTTCAGATTGGTATAATTAACATATGCACTTTTGTTTAGTTCTGATGCTACGAATAGTGTTTTAAGTAGCTCTACTTCATATTGTCTTAAGAACTTTACTGGTTGCACATGAATATTCGACGTCTTCTTTCACATTTTACATCTTAAAAAACCAAAGAGGGGAAAAATGACAGTTCGAATAAATGAATTCCAGAAATTCATTTTAAGAGGTCATTGCCAATAGCATTTGCATCAATAAGACACCAAAGTAGAATCCAAGAGACAAATTGTGTCAAGAAATTGCATAATTAAAATGCAATAGGATTTATAAAATGCAATTGGCAGACCTTGGTTGTAAGAATGTTTAACAAAATGATTCACTCTTTCAATAAACCTAAGATAAGGCAATCAACAACACAAATAACTACCACAATTTGGTACTTATCTAGTTATTATCACTTGTAATTAGAAAGAGAACTTGTAGAGTTTAATACCCAGTTCCAATTTCTATAAAAAAAGAGGCAACATCAATAAAATAGTAGATATATTACTTATAAGCTAGCAGATTTCTTCCAGGAATCGACCAAAACTTAAACGTTATTGTGGCACAATCTACTGCACAATCTACTAAACCTAATGAACTATTGGAACACTATGCAGATGAGTGATGATCAACAGTAAATTCCTGTCAAATCCAAACTTCCTAGAGACATCCCTGCTGCTACAACCTTGGCGACGATCTACAAGGATGTGGGATCAGCTTTACAAAATCACACAAACTTCCTAGAGACATCCCTCTTTCTTACACAATATTCTTGCCTTAAATATAGATCTTTGGAGTTGCAATAAATAGTACTCCCTCCGTTTCAATTTATGCGAACCTATTTCCTTTTTAGTCTGTGCCAAAACGAATGACCCTTTCACTATTTGGAAAGAATTTACCTTTATGTAATGATTTATAGCCACACAAAATATGTGTGCCTCATTTTACACCACAAGTTCAAAAGTCTTCTATCTTTTCTTAAACTCTGTGTCCAGTCAAATGGGTTCACATAAATTAAAACGGAGGGAGTAGTATTGTACAACATATTAGGTGAAAAAATTTAAGAAAGCCTATACAACAACAACAACAAACCTAGTGTAATCCCACAAGTGGGGTCTGAGGAGGGTAATGTGTACGCAGACCTTACCCCAACTTTGCAGAAAGGTTATTTCCGATAGACCCTCAGCTCAAGATTTCTAAACATTTGAATTCTAACAAATAAATCTACTTATTTTCTAAAGCATGTCTGTGTTCCTAGAAAAGGAACAACAAGTAGAAGCACTAGAAGAGCTAAACATCAGTGTTCCAGAAGTAAGTCATTGTAACTAAAAGATACAACCACTCTAATCAAAATTATACAAAGTAGAGTAATAGTCTGTTTATGCAAGTTCAGCAAACAACACGAATAAAAGAGGATGGTTGCAATAGGTTGACACCCAACATAAAGTTATTCAATTTATGATGAATCTTCACGATACAAAATGTCCAAACTTGTTTGAGATCGAGGCATAGTTTTTTGTGTATGAAAGTTCAGCTGGCTCTCACTTTAACCATTAGAATGAATGACTATTCAGGTGAAATGAGGACATAAATAATGGCAGGCACAAGGACTTGCATATAAAACTGCTCATAGATATAGCAAATTCCGTGGTCTTTCTACAAGTATTGGGGTTTAGGAGGCACAAGAATGAGAAAAAGAAAGTAATGCTACTCATACCAATTCTTGGCGAAGTCTGTTGCTGTGATGTAGAAAAGAAGCTTTATCCTCCGTCAATCTGTAAATAACTGATTTTTCCTAAAAAGATACGTCCAGATTAATCATGTTGATGCGGAACTGTACGGTAAGGAAGCTGGTCAAGATCTCCTTTCAAACATGCTTAAAACAAACAAATTATCTACAACAAGCATGAAACGTTTGAAGGATCTAAGAGTAGTTGCAAATGTGTACGCAGAAAAAGCCATTAGCAAACAGTTTAGGGGATAAGAACAGATCAAACTTCTCTTTAGATTGCTACTAAATACTGATCTAATATAACTAGCGAGCATCTTATGTGAATTAGGATGACAAGACAACTGTACTCGGACTAAGAGAATGAGGAGAGGAATGGAGAACTAATCACGAAGAGAATGATGTTCCCTTGATTTGATCAACTAGATATCAAGATAAAGCCTGCAACAAAACTCAACACTAGAAGAAAGAAACATGATATATTTATAATAAATTAAAGATTCTAATATAGGGTGAAATTCCAGGATAACAAACTTTTTACCTAGTTTAAGGGTAATGTCTGATCAGAAAACCAAATATTTCTAGCGCATGTCTATTCCAAATGATTCATAATCACTCAGAGAAATATCGTCAAAACAAACTTGAATAACATATATCAAACCAACAGTTTGTAGCTCAATGTCATCCAAATTGAGATTAGATGTTTAGCTCCAACAGTATTTTCAGGAGAACTTTTCTGGGATGATACTGTCTCGATAATAAAGATTGTAAGTTTGTTGATAACATATCATAGATACTACAATGAACTCGAGTTATTTCAGTATATGTCACTACATCCTAACGTATTTACACCACTTCTCTAGATAACATATATTAAGATATCAGTAGGTCATTCAAAAACATCTCAAAGACACAAGAAACCGCGATAGATTAGGTCATTTTTAGACACCTCCAACGACATGAATGCGCCTACTAAGTGAATGATGATTCACAAATAGTCAAATAGTACAAATCAGTGACAATGAATATGTCTCACAAGCACTAATATCAGCAAATAATAACATGCATAAATGTACACAGGTATAGAATACATAGAAAATTTGACATTCCACAAAACAATAGTGCACAAATATATTATTGACTATCATTAGGACATAAGTAAACAAAGACACACACATATGTTATTGACTTTAATGGGATGTAAATGTATGCTGCAATATGGAATTATAATAGAAATTTTACCTCTGAAGATTTGTCATGAGTTTCAAGGAATGTTCTTGTGAGTTCAAAACCATTTTGACTATACATATTTCCAAATTAAAGTAGGTTAAACAATGTTTAAGCAATTAGTTAAATTGAATTATTTCAATTTTTGTTAAGTTACATCATCCTCACTGCTCCTCTTGGATTCATTTTCAGCATGAGAGACATATAAGCCAATAGTTCACTATCCTCAGTATACTGATGCTTAAACAAGTACACAAATCAGCATAACAAATAAGTGTACATAGGTTAAAACAGATAGACCAAGTACTAGCTCTACTAATAAATATATACTCAATTAGATTATCAATTAAGCTTCCAAAAGTGATCAAGCTAATGTTGTTGCACTTGAAATGGTTGCTAAAACATCAGTTGTTAAACCTACTACTGCACTTGAAGTTGAGAAAATAGCAGGTTTGAAACCTAGTGTTGTGCATATTCAGGGTAAGATGTTGAAGATATGAAAGATTTGGAAAGTGCAATTGATGCAGGTGTTCACGCAAAGGAAATAGCTGGGCAGTCACAACATATTATAGATGATCAAGCACAAGATAGAGTACAAGTAAGAAAGTTCCAGCACAATCTGTTGCACAATCTACTTAACCTAATGACAACCCTATAGTTATACAACAACTAAAAATTATCAACTTCGATTTTAGGAGAACCAATATTTTGACAGTTATACTTGGCACTCAGTGACACTGATAGTATGAAATTGATATTGAGAATAAACTTTTAGAGAATATGATTTAATCATGATAGGAGATATAGTAGTTGCTCATTCAAAACAGATATTGCTCAACAGATGCCTTTTCTAAAAAAATTATTACTCAATTCACATAGAAAAGGGTAAACTTTTGAACCTTACCATGATGTGAATAACCTCAAAGATTATCAGTTGTTATCAATGGAGGTGACGAGCAGCTTCAATTCGTTCGCTAATTCGCTCTGCTAATTCCGTTCAAACCGAGGTTTACTAACAGTTAGAGAAGTTTTGGGCTTATTAGGTTTATACGATTGAACTGTTTAATTCGAAGTTTGGGGCTTTTTCCTTTTTTGGGGGTGGGAGATTTGGCAGAATATGGGTTGGGAAAAAAAGTGGCAAAAGTTAGCGCCATTTTTGTCACTTTCTTAATAATTATTTAATGATCGGTTGTGTTATATTATAACGGCCGAATATCATCCCCTCGTTAATATTGAGCAAAAAATTAGTTTTAACGACCGGGAAAAAATTTGGTTGCTATAAATATACTTATAACGACCGGTTTTATGTCCCTTCATTAAGAAATGGTCGTTAAAAATCAAATTTCTTGTAGTGAAGTCTGTCGGTACTATAAATAGATATGTGTAGGTCACAAGCTAAAGTATGGTGGAGCAACAAGGCCTAAGGTGGACAGGAATAAGGATAAGAAAAGGTGAGTGACAAGGTGACGAGAATAGGTAAGTCCTCGGGATTAAATCAATCACAACAAGAAAGATGATGGTTTCCATAAAGTAATGAAAATATCAGTATATCATGAGTGAATTCAGAGAAGCTTAAGACTAGGAGAATTTAGAAAAGATGGAATGCTGCCCTAATGGTAGAATAAGGGTGTAATTGTGATAGATAAGAGGATGACGTTTAGACTTTTGATTGGGTAATAATTCAAAGAAAAGGGATTTCATGAATTGTACAGGATTAAAATACCCCCATAAGGTGAATCACGTTGGGATGCTATGAAATATGATTAATGAAGTATTGTACCGTCCCTAGGTGGATCAGGCAAATAACTTCAGATGTTCCTTGATGCAACGTGAGCCCTAACGACTTGTATTGCAAATGAGGTTTCAAGAGATCAATGATAGATTATAGATCAACATTAAGGTGAAGCAATAATAGATGGGTACAAGTTCCAGAGTACGAAATTTGATTTGTTTGTTATTCTTAAGATGAATGGTAATGAGGAAGCATTAAAGGACTTAGATTTATACATATAGGAAAAGCAACGAGAGAGTAACCTGGAGTTGGGTAGCAAACCTCGGTAATAATAAATCAAATTAATTGTTATGGTATGGTATAAGCTACCTAGATTTAATAAAGCCATAAGCATAGCTAACTGAGGTTATGAAACAAGATATAGAAATAGTCATAAGTTCGACAAAGTATCGATCAAAAAATTTCAGTACACCTATAGATGCCTAGAGGGACAACTTGCCATAGTTTGTATATATTCCCAGAGTGAGGCCTAGAGATTGGCTAAAAGCCGGAGGAAGTAGGAGAGAAGAGTCGCATAGGCACACATACATGTTGCATGATAGAAGGTCGCAGCAGCTACGAGATTTGAAGAATTCCGACAATAAGTCATGGTGTGAGAAAGATACCTAAAGGGGGGAATGCCCTAGCCTTCGAATTTGTTCACAAAACAATTGCCTAGATGGCAAGGACCTAATTAAAATATTCGTAAGAGCTATGTGTTATGAGACTAATAGGCGCATCAATAAACATTCGAGGATGAATGTTCCAAAGGGGGGAATTATGTTACAACCCATGTTTTCGTACGCGAGAGTATTCGTAAGTCAATTGATGTAAGCTCAGAAATGAGATCAACTTTGAAAGTACATAAAGTAAGTTAATGATGTTACAATGTAGGTTAAGAATATTTAAGATCATGAATACCAAGTACCAAGAGGGTTTAAAGGCTTCGAAGCTAAATGAATTGAAGAAAATAAATTTTGTCGAAAGTTGACAAGTTGGGAATGTTATAACATGTACTTTTGGGGTGAGAATAAGGTATTTAAAATTATAAAGAAATTATATTATGAATTATTTTAGTCGTATGATATACTTGTGTTATGATTTGAAGTCAAGCGAGTTGTGGAACAAAAGTTGGAAAAGGTCATCACAAGTTATATTTATAAATGTGTTGAAACTTAGGTCAAATTTAACTGCACTTTTGTCCCTAATATACTTATAGTTATGGGGTGTTCCACACATCAAATTGAATCTATATGAGTCTATTTTCTAACTCATTAAACCGTTTATCAATACGATATCAGAGTAGAAAGATATATGCATTTTTGTGAGACTGCACAGGCTGCTAGGTGACAAGTAGGGGTGTCACCTAGTTGGTTAAATAAGAGCCCAAAAAGACGCAATTTTGGGTCAGCCAAAGAGCCCATTTAAGATCTTATTTCCTGTAATATAAACCTCATTATATATCACAAATAACGATACATAAACCGCTGCAAACGTCCTCCTAAAAATTATCCACAAACCCTAATTGATTATCTCTCCTTTTCAAGTTCTAATTGGGGGTAAAACCTAGAATTTGAAGAACCAAGATAAGGGATGAGTTATCCAACAAATAAGGTAATTTTACTGCTTTTTTCATCCATTTTTTCTTCTGTAAATTCATGGTAAGTCGTTCTATACTTGTAAGAACTCACGGGACGGTGATCGGAAGCCGTGAGTTCGAGTTATTCACTTGTAGCGGACTATTTTGCGGATTGTTTTGTGTTGTTGTTGGGCTGCGTGTTGTACTATTATTTTGTGGATTTTTTGGGGATAAAGGGTGTGGAGAAACACCATATATATGTAGGGTGGTGGTCTGGTCATTCGTCGTAATATTTCTGGGTCGTTTGACACTACTACGATGGTCGTTTTGTGTATGAAGAGATTGGGGTGTGTTGGGCTATTTTTTAATATTTGATGGTGTATACAAGGCTGGAAAATAATGTATATATGTTGTTATTGTTGTGTTATTATGTTGTTGGTGTTGTCTTGAATTTGGAGGAAGTAAGGATTATAGGGGAGATGTTGTCCGTTTTAATACAAAATAAGCTTGTCGTTCATTGTGCGATAGTTGTACCTTTCGTAACACCAATTATAGTATTATTATCGTTGTTGTAGATTAAGGTGCGAAGAGGCGAGTCCAACTTGGTGATTGGAAAGACTGTGATAAGGTATGTTAAGGCTAAGCTCTTCCTTCATTTTGGCGTGATCTCGTAATTACATGTGTTTGATAACGAGGCA
Organism: Nicotiana sylvestris; assembly: GCF_000393655.2. Lineage (NCBI taxonomy): Eukaryota > Viridiplantae > Streptophyta > Magnoliopsida > Solanales > Solanaceae > Nicotiana > Nicotiana sylvestris. Next base: position 143,759,426 of record NC_091064.1, on the reverse strand, counting down.
TAAAGAGAAGTTCATACTCATGAATTTATATACACCATCCTAGTCTCATAAGTTACAGTATTCTCCCTTATCGAGACTTCATATTCAGTTTAGTTTTGTCTTCTATCAGCTAAGAGAGTAGAGAGTTTATATATATACAGTATTACAGTATTTTCACTACCATCAAGCTCTAATCGATGGGCAAGCCCCTATTAGGCAATCTCAGATAAGATAGTGAGTTATATACCAAGCCTACTATGTCCGAGCGCCTATGAGTCAGCCCAGAATGGGCGAGATACATAGCCTAGTATAGCCGAGCTCCTATGAGCTAGCCTACTACGGCAGAGCATTTATATACATACCGATCCTTAAAAGGCCGGACAAATATTACTTACTATATTGAGAGAGTTGAGCCAGTATCAGCACGTAAGCATATCTTCATATTATCTTTGACTCCCAATTATTTCAGTTATTATATTATCAGTTCAGTTTCAGCTTTCAGTTATCCTGTTGCCTTACATAATCGGTACATTATTTTGTACTGACGTCCCATTTGCCGGGGATGCTGCATTTCATGCCTGCAGGTCCTCATTGATAGTTGGACAGACCCTCCCAGTAGAAAGATTCAAACATCAGCTTGGTTGGTAAGCTCCACTTCCTCGGAGTTTCCAGGTCTAGATATTAGAGTCCATTATATATAAACAGGTTTGATTGGTAGGTCGAGGCCTTGTCCTGACCATGGTACAGTTCAGTTATCTCTAGAGGCTTGTAGACAATCTTGTATAGTTTGTATATTAGTAGATGTTCATGGCGGCCTCGTCAGCCTCCACAGTTTTATAAATATATATATATGTGTGTGTGTGTGTGTGTGTGTGTGATTTTGTATAGGTTTACTCCATATATGAGAGAGATGTTATTTTCAGATGATTCAGAATATGGCATCATCAGCCTAAGATAAGGGTTACCCCTCTAGAGTCTACAGTTACATAGTGGTACGCTCGGGCCGTGTATGGCACCGGGTTCCAGCCATGCCTCCCCAGGTTGGGGGCGTGATAGAGTTCAAGCCCTATTTAGATTCTTTTGTGATTGTATTCATTGACGATATCTTGATCTACTCCCACAATCGAAAGGAGCATGAGTAGCATTTTCGTTTTGTACTCCAGACTTTGAGGGATAGCCAGTTATATGCCAATTTTTAAAGGTGTGAATTTTGTTTAGATTCAGTCACCTTTCTGGGCCACGTCGTATCAACAAAGGGCATAGATGTGGATCCTATGAATATTGAGGCGGTTCATAACTGGCCTAGACCTACTTCAGCTACAGAAATCCGGAGTTTCCTGGCTTTGGCGGGTTATTACTGCTGGTTCGTGGAAAGGTTTTCATCTATAGCAGCCTTATTGACCAGATTGACCAAGAAGGGTGCCCTGTTCAGATGGTTGGATGAGTGTGAGTCAAACTTTCAGAAGCTTAAGACTGCTTTGACTATGGTGATAGTGTTAGTGTTTCCCATAGGTTCTTGATCTTACACTGTATTGTGATGTATCTCGTATTAGGCTCGCATGGTATTAATGTTGGATGGCAGGGTAACTACATATGTGTCGTAGCAGTTGAAGGTTCATAAGAATAATTACCTTGTTCGTGACTTAGATTTGGTAGCCATTGTTCATGCGCTGATGATTTGGAGGCACTATCTTTATATTGTATTGTGCGAGGTATTCACATATCATTTGAGTCTATAGTATTTGTTCAAGCAAAAGGATCTCAATTTGAGGCAGAGGAGGTGGTTTGAGCTGTTGAAAGACTATGATATCACCATTTTGTATCATCCCGGAAAGGCCAATGTGGTGGCCGATGCCTTGAGTAAAAAGGGTCGTGAGTATGGGTAGCCTTGTGTATATTCAAGTTGGTGAGAGGCCTCTTGCTGCAGATATTCAGGCTTTGTCCAATCAGTTCATGAGGTTAGATGTTTTAGAGCCCAGTCTAGTTCTAACTTCACAATTGCTCGGTCTTCCTTGTATGAGCGCATCAGAGGGAGGAAATATAATTTTCCTCATTTACTTGTCATTAAGGACACTCTGTAACATGGTGGTGACACGCAAGTTACTGTTGGAGATTATGGGGTTTTGAGGATGCTATGTCGTATTTGTGTGCCCAATGTGGATGGGCTTCATGAGTTGATTCTTGAGGAGGCCCACAGTTTCTAGTATTCTATTCATTCAGGCACTGCCAAGATGTATTAGGACTTGCGGCAGCATTATTGGTGGAGAAGGATGAAAAAGGATATAGTTGCATATGTAGCTTGTTGTCTAGATTGTCAACAATTAAAGTACGGGCATCAGAGGCTTAGTTGTTTGCTTTAGAAGCTAGATATTCTTGAGTGGAAGTGGGAGTGTATCACTATAAATTTTGTTGTTAGACTTCCACGGACTCAGAAGAAGTTCGACTTGGTATGGGTCATTGTAAATAGGTTGACCAAGTCGGAACATTTCATTCCAGTGGTAGTTACCTATTCTTCAAAGTGGCTAGTTGAGATCAACATACGCGAGATCATCCGTCTTCACGATGTGCCCGTGTCTATCATTTCTAATCGAGGTACATAGTTCAACTCACACTTCTGGAGGGTCGTACAATGTGATTTGGGTATGAAGGTTGAGTTGAGTACAACATTTAATCCCCTGACAGACGGATAGTCCGAGCGCACTATTTAGATATTGGAAGATATGCTTCGCGCTTGTGTTATAAAATTTTGGGGGTTCTTGGGATCAGTTCTTGCCACTTGCAGAGTTTACCTACAACAACAATTACAAGTCAAGCACTCAGATGGCTCCCTGTGAGTCATTATACGGGGGACGGTGCGGTTCGCCAGTTGGATGGTTCGAGCCTGGGGAGGCTCGGTTGTTGGGTACGTATTTGGTACAAGATGCCTTGAATAAGGTCAAAATTATTCATGATCGAATTCGCACAGCTCAGTCTAGGAAGAAGAGTTATGCCGACCGTGGTGTTCGTGATGTTGCATTCATGGTAGGAGAGAGGGTATTGCTCCGGGTTTCACTCATGAAGGGTGTGATGAGGTTCGAAAAGAAGGGCAAGTTGAGACTTAGGTATATCAGACCCTTTGAGATTCTTGCGAGAGTGGGTGAACTGGACTACAAGCTTGCATTGCCACCTAGTATATCAGCAGTCCATCCAATGATCCATGTTTCCATGCTCTAGAAGTAATACGGTGATCCGTCCCGTGTGTTATATTTCAGCTCAGTCCAATTGGACAATTATTTGACATATGAGGAGGAGCCGATGGCTATTCTAGCCCGGCGGGTCTGACATTTTAGGTATAAGAGTTATCCTACATTTTGAGTGCATTGGAGAGATCAGCCAATCGAGACAGCCACTTGGGAGTCCAAGTCGGACATGCAGAGTAGATATCTACACTTTTTCACCAATCCAGGTACTTTTTATGTCCGTTCAAGGACGAACGTTTATTTTAGAGGTGGAGAATGTGATAACTCGATAGGTCATTTTAAATTTTATCCTTCAATTTAGTGTTTGAAACCTCGATTAACTCTGTTTAGCCTTCCTCGATTTGCACGCGCAGTAGGTGTCCTTTTGCGGAAAATTTTTTAATGTGAAAAATTGGCTAAAATGTGAAATCGTGCTTTAAAACTCATTTGAGTTGACTTCAGTTAATATTTTGAGAAAAAAGACATGGATCAATGTTTTGATGGTCCTAGCGAGTCTATATCGTGATTTGGGACTTGGACATATGCTGGAATCAAATTCGGAAGTCCTTAGCTTGAATTATGGCTAATTGTTGAAAACTAGAAGATTAAAGGTTGAAAGAAAATCTAAGTTTGACCGTAGTTTGGCTTATTGCTACCGGGTTGGGATTTTGGTTCCAGAACTTTTTATAGCTTTGTTTCAGTATTCATGACTTGTTTGAAAATTTTGGTTCAAAAAAGAGTTGATTTGACGTGATTTGGATGTCCGGTTGAGAAATTGAATGTTCTTAAGTTTCTTTGAAAATTTCATTTGTTTTGATGTCTGATTCATAGTTCTAGGTATTATTTTGGTGTTTTGATCGTGCAAGTGAGTTTGTATGATGTTTTTGCTTGTGTGCATGTTTGGTTTTGAGCCTCAAGAGCTCGGGTGAGTTTCAGATAGGCTTCGGAGTGATTTTTGAACTTATAAGAGTGCTGGTGCATTAGGTCTGCAGATCTTGCATTTGCGAGGACCTGATCACAAATACAAGGTCAGGTTCACAATTGCAAAGATGGTGGGGGCTGTCTTAGCTTCGCTTTTCTGAAGTGAAAGATGCGAAGGGGGGTAGGTTCGCAGTTGCAAACTTGAGTTGCATTTGCGACTAATGCAGGAATGAGGCAGACTCGCATTTGCGAGTCAAACGTTCGCCTTTGCGGACAACCTTGTTCGTATTTGCAATAAAATATGACGCATTTGTGATGTCAAGAGGTTCAGTGATCTTTCACATTTATGAAGGACTGATTGCAATTGCGATCATCACAATCGCAAACTATGTGTTGCAATTGTGATAACTGCAGGTGGGTAAAAGAGGGAAAAAATAGGAATTAGCTCATTGCTGATCGCGCGGATGCTATCTCTGAAGACTTGCCTTTCGACGACTAGACTGAGATGGCTATTCCTTTTCCGTCTATGAATTCCTCCACCTAAGCAGCCTAGAGACGATTTTCCAAAGAGCTTTTCTTCGTAAATTCATTAGTAAGTGACTTTAATATGTGTTGTTTTAATTACACGTTATATTTCATAATATTTCAACATCAAATCTAGGACTTTTGTAGTAGAAATTAGGGATTTGGGTAGAATTGGGAATATTTATAAATTTGGAATTTAGACCTCGAATTGAGGTCAGATTTCAAAACAAATTACATAACCGTGCTCAGGGGTGAATGGTAATCAGGGTTTGGTCCGAATTTCGTGTTTTAACCAAGCAGGCCCGGGTTGACTTTTGTTGACTTTTTCAATAATGATCTAAATTGAACCCCTTTCATTTGTGGGTAGTTTCTAAGGCTTATGTTGAATCATTTGGTTAATAATTTGCTAGATTTAGTTGGTTTGAAGGACTTTTCAAAAGGCAAGGTCGTAGTTAAACTTTAAGTTGATTGCGAAGTGCGGTAAGTTTCTTGGTTAACCTTGACTTGAGGGATTATGACTTATTTGCCTATTTTCTACGTGATTAAACATCAATGTATATGTGAGGTGACGAGTACATATGCACTGTTGTTGGGTGAAAACACGCGAGTGGAACTTGTTTCCTTGTGATTTATATCTTTTTAATTATGATATCTATGCTTAGGATAGGTTATTACTTATTTGGTCATTCTCTCTGTACTTATTTCTTATTTAGAAATTGTTGAGCATTTTTTGAAGTCGAAGTTGGTACCTTGCCATCATATTTGACGTTAAATACAAATCGCCGCATTATCTACTCTCCAAAATTATATTATCTTTGTGTTATGGTGAGGAAGAGTGTTAAAGCACGAAAGGTGATACCGTGCCATTGCATTTACCTCATATATTGATTTACACATAGTGAGGAAGAGAGTTAAAGCATGAAGGGTGATGTCGTGCCATTTATATTGTCTAATCAATATATTGTGGTAAGGAAGGGAGTAAAAGCACGAAGGGTGAAGCCGTGCCATTTCATGTTACTTATGTCATTATTTATGGTATAGATGAGAGTGAAAGCACGAAGGGTAGTGCCGTACTATTTTTATACCATCTGTTCATTTGTCTTCATTTTTGATGATTTATTTGGCTATTACGTGATCTTACTCCTGCTGCAGTTATCGTATCTTTCTCCTTTCGCATGTCCCCTCCTAGTTTTATATTATTAATCTTTGTGTTTGTTACTGTTTTGTATATTTATTTCTTGCACATGTTTATTTACTAGGTGTCCTGTTATAGCCTCGTCACTACCTCGTCGAGGTTGGGCTCAACACTTACGAAGTATATTGGGTCGGTTGTACTCATACTATACTCTGCACTTCTTGTGCAGATTTTAGAGTCGGTCCTAGTGGCGGTCAGTAGATTGCTCGGATCGCGCACCTGACGGAGACTTGAGGTACAACTATTCGGCGTTAGCGTCCTCGAAGTCCCCTTCTACCTTATCTTAGCTGTGTATTTTCTTTCAAACAACTTTATTTTCATTCAGACCTTTTTGTGTTTAATTCTAGTAGCTCGTGCTTTTGTGATACCAGATTCGGGTTGGTATTTAGATAGTTCAATTGTTATGACTTTTAGCACTTTATTTCAGTTTAATTGACTTCAATTACTTGAATTTTTGTAAAAATGGCTAAAGATGATTCTAACGTTGGCTTGCCTAGCGAGTGAAATATTAGGCGCCATCACAGTTCGGAAGGTGGGAATTCCGGGTTGTGACAATATAACAGTACAATTCCCCTAAGAACTCGGTGGCATGACCTCACGAGAAACTACAAGAAAAGAACAAGTCTAAATACATAAACAAAGTTTTATGAGATAACAAAAGAGACAACAATTGATACAAGGACGGGGAATCGGGCACTTTGAAATGAATTCATGGCACTTTGAATTGATACAAGGACTGATGCAACCTTTAATCTTAATGGAAGGCTCTGCTAGCACCAACCTGAGGATCTGGAAGAAAAGAGAGGAAGTTGCGAGACTAGATGCATCTGAGTACTTACAACATAGATATAACAACATACAAGAATAGAACGGTAAATAATCTCATAAATAACCAAGTATCAAAGATATCAATAGTCAAATAGCATGAGGCATGCTTTCCTAGTACAAGAGCTAATCATAAAGCAGCTCAGATGTAATGCAATAATTAGCAGGTAATGAATGCCTTTAAATGAGTCAAAGATATCTATGCATGCTCAAACCGGTACAAATGTCACGCCCTGAACTTGGGGAGGGGGGGGGGTCAAGATCGGCACCCAGTACCTCACCTACCCTTGCGTACCAACTTGCAACTAAGGGACTCTGAACATATCATGTCATACTTTTGGCCATGAGCCACATTGAAAGACGACAACGAATGCTGACTAAATATCAATATAAAATTTGGCCGACAAGGCCGTCATATTTATTACAGCTGACAAACCAACCAAATATACATACAAGGCCTGAAAGCCCAACATACTGCACTAACTGACAAGATATGTCTACAAGCCTCTACTGATGGATATATTGTGATCGGAACGGCTCTCTGACCTACTGATGCCATATATATACGTATATATACAAGATATACATAAGTATCTAGACCCAGAAACTCCGAAAGGCATGGATCTTACCGATCAAGCTTAACTCAGCAACACTTATTGAAGAGGCCTACTCGTCTATCTGTCTGACCTGCACGCATGAAATGCAGCGCCCCCAGAAAAGGGACATCAGTACGAAATAATGTGCTGAGTATGTAAAGCAATATACTGAAAGCTAAAACTGAACTGATAATATAATAACTGTAAGTAGCTGGAAGTCAAAGATAATCTAAAGATATGCTTACCTGCTGATACTGACTCAATTCTCTCAATATATTAAGTAAAATAGTTGTCCGGCCCTATAAGGCTCAGTATACATATATATATATATATATGCTCTGCCGTAGTAGGCTCGCTCATAAGCGCTCGGCCATACTAGGCTCTGTATCTCGACCATGTTGGGCTCGCTCATACGCGCTCGACCGCAGTAGGCTCGGTATATATATAACTGCTCTTCCATAGTAGGCTCGCTCATACGTGCTCAGCCATAATAGGCTCTGTATCTCGACCAACTGGGCTTGCTCATAAATGCTCGACCATAGTAGGATCGGTATATAACTTACCATCTGATCAGAGGTTGCCCAATAGAGGCCTGCCCATCGATTATAGCTCGATGGTAATGAAAATACTTTTAATACTTATATATATGTAACTTCTCTGCTCTCTTGACTGTAAGAAGAAAATACTCAACTAAATTTGAAGTCCCGACAAGGATAATATTATAACTTACAATACTAGAAAAATATACGCAATTTGCGAGACTAGCAAAATATACGTAAATTCAAGGATATGAAAGTAATGACGAGATCATGCCAAATGAAAGAAGAGCTTAGCCTTAACATACCTGAGCAAATTCTCATGACAATCCCTCTAACACAGATGATTGGAAAGTACTATATACTGCGATATGGTGTCTTGTTGAAACTCATGGACCACAATCTCCAGATTTATCATTCCTTTCATGTCCTTTGTTAAGGAAAAGGAGTCTAATCCGTTATGTGGATGAATGGTAACATTATAAGCTATCTTTGACAAATCCAAGTAAAACAAATCAACACATTGTGGTTCGAGAACATGGCCATCAGCAAAGCAAAACAGTTTCGTTGAAGCTGCAGCTTTGCCAAAAAATTTAGCATAATTTTCAACATTTTCATTATATATCGAATTAGCTGCGAAGTTGATACAATAAAACTCCAACGTCGATGTCTTGTATTGGAATTGAAATTCCATAATTGGAATTGAAATTGTACTCTTCAGTTCCCAACTCCAAGGTCTTGAAAATATTAAAAGGGAAATGGTTTGTTAGGTTGCCACCTATTAAAAAGGACTATGAGTCATAAATTATGACTAAGAATCAAATGATTTGTGCAGTGGCTTTCTGCCATGTTACTATACTTTAACCTTATCTAAAATTTTATTCACTTATTAGTTAACCGGGTTATGTTTTGTTACCCGATAATTAATCAATTACCCACAAAATTAAAAATTATTTCCACTTACTTAAAATATTACTTACTTTTCATATACATTATACACCTTACTATTATGGTCATGTGGTATCTTGTACGGCACTAGTCCATAAATATCGGGTATTAACACTCGGCCCGTATTTTATCCCAACATGCCAAACTTGGACGAAAATTCATTTTTGTTCGACTTGCTTTCCCTCTCACCTTCACAAATTTATTCATCACCTATAATCCTTAAAATCTCCAAATAATCTTTTCCTTGGACTGATGTTAATTACTTTACGACAAATTCAACGTAAAATACTGCAGGGTGCAACATCGTCGTAACTTATTACTGCGAAGCGTAACATCACCGTAATATTGCGGGGTGTAACAACAAAGATCCATGTACCATGATATACAATCCACATATCACCATAATCCGATAAAAAATTCATGTATCGACAAAATTCATGTATCGACTCGATACACAATTCATGTATCGACCATGCTTACTGCGCCGAAAGTAACATAGGTAATCAACTAACTCTGGAGGAACGGATTCTAATCCAAGCGCAAAGAGGAGATTAATATCCTCACTTATAATCATATATCCTTTTATCATGTCCTGTGTGCCATAATTACACTTCCTCCATATGATCTTGCTTTTCGTGCCACAATTCTAGCCTGAAACAAGTATCCAATATAATATGTATGCATATGTCCAGAAATTATAGATATAAAATGCATAAGAAATTATTAGCAATCATATAGATATGTGCTCATATAATTTCTATACGAGTATGGATGACATAAATAATTAAACATGTCAAAAATAAGCTCCCATATCTTCATAAATAATAATAATCCTAGGCATGATTTCTAACATGAATTAGAGAGCGACATAGTCATATAAGCGAAGAAAATCATAAACCAAGATGAGCACATGATAAAAAATAAGTCATAAACTACTACAATACAGCCCCGGTCATGATATACACTTGGTAATTGCATGTACGCTCGCCACCCCATATATACACCATCCCCGATACTTATAACATGTAGCAATCAAGTAAAATCCTAGGGGGTTTCCCTATTAGCAAGGTTAGCCAAGAGACTTACCTCTGTCCAATAAGCTTAAATTGATCAAAATATCATATTCGACTCTAAACGGCTCGAATCTAGTCAAATACAATCCAATAACGTCAAACAAAGTCATAGAAATAAATCACTAATAATATAGTTCAAATCTTTAATCAAATACACAAAGTCAACTCGGGCCCGTATTTTGAAATTCAATAAAACTCATAAATCACAAAAATCCATTCGAATACCCGTCCAAATATACAAGTTCCATACAAAACCGACTCCAAATCGAGGTTCAAATTTCAATTATTTACTCTTCAATGGTTTTGCCAAAACCCCCTAAATTTCAATTTAAATTTCAAGCTTTAAGGTATAGAAATTCATTAAAAAATATTATATAAAGCCAAATCCATGTGTAAATTGCTTTTTTAATGATATAGTAAATTTGTTCCTCAAAATCTCCACCTCTCGAAGCCTATGGTTCAAAATATAAAATCATAGGTAAAATCCTTAAATTATAACACTTAATGTTCTGCCCAGGTATACACATCGCGATCGTGCGACCACGTTCGTGATTACGAAGGCCAAAATCTGCCCAGATGAGAAATCATCTTTGTGAACGCGAAGACTCACTTGCACATCCCAAAGAATAAGCGTATCTTAATCTTAAAGTCGTGGATCTCCTGATGGCGGCTAATTGCATTCTGCTCTCCTTATTAGTTTAGTGCGAACTCCGCAAGGTATAGGTAGGGAGTCTTCTACAAGTCGTGGTCCCTGCTCAGCAAAGCCGGCGCGAACGTAGTCCCTCACCCGTGAATGAGAGTCAGCCCACCTACCTGACCACAAGCTTCCACGAACGCGGCCACCTATACGCTAACGCAAAGCAACATACCATAGCCCTTCGTAAACATGACCCCACTCTTGAAAACACGAAGAGTAAATATTCATCTGCCCAAACATCTACTTCCCGATCGTGGGTCTCCCTCCATGATTGCAAAGAAGCACCATGCACCAGAAAAGCAGCAGTCCAAAAGTAAGGGTAAATGGTCTGAAATTATCCAGAATTACAACTGAGCCCTTCAGGACCCCGTCCAATCATGCCAACAAATTCCTATACCTAATCCAAACATATCCAAGGTATAAAAACACCACGAATAATTTCAGAACCAAGTTTCAAATGATGTAACGAACTTATTCCAAGATCCGGAAAAATAATCCAAGCCCGATATCATCAAGGCCGACCTTCGTCAAACCTATAAACTCTATAATCTCACAAATTGTAGATTTTCGGCAAATAGAGCCAAAATATCCTAGGAACCTCCAAATTCAAATCCGAACATATGCCTAAGTCCAAAATTACCATCTAAATCTATTGGAACCATCAAAATATCAATTCGGGATAATTTACATAGTAGTCAAACCTTAATCAACTCTTACAACTAAAGCTTCTAAAAATGACACTAAGTGTTCCATATCACTCCTAAACCTTTCGGAAGCCAAATCAACCATTCCTGCAAGTCACAAAAGACAAGAAAATATATATAGGAAGCATAAAATATGGGAATGGGTCTCAAATACAAAAAATAACCAGTCGAATCATTATGTTCTCCCCCTTTTTAAGTAAATGTTCGTCCTCGAATGAGTTTAGAACATTCTTGGAATGCCAAAAATATGATGAAATATATACCACATATCTTGCTCGGTCTCCCATGTTGCATCCTCGACCGTTTGACCTCTCCACTAGACCTTCGTCGGAGCAATCTCTTTCCACCTCATTTTCTGAAACTGCCTATCCAAAATAGCCACTGACTCTTCCTTAAAACCCAAATTCACATGCAGCTACACCAAAATGAAAACTAACACATGTGACTGAACCTTATAGGTGTTGCCGTAAATCGCACACGCAAGTATACACGGTCAATCAAGTAATAAAGAGTGAGTAGAGTATCTTCCCCGCGAGGATTTGTGATCAATTATCAACTAAATCAAGAAATTTCTAATTTATCGAGTCAAGAACAATTTTAAAGTGATTTTTATTTAATTAATTCTACGAACTAGAGTTGCGATTAAAAGAAGAACTAATTAACTAGCACCCTTAGCATGATGGGTTGAATTCAATGAGAAATAATACTCCAGGGTCATGGCTGAATAATAATCCATTTGAATTCTTTAATAGATTCGACTTATTAATTTATTGGGATTATTATCATGCAAGGACAATAATACTCGTAGAAATTTGACATCTTCTACTCGCTTATTCAATTTATTTTAAACCCTATATCTCTACGAGATTAGAGATAAAAAGGATGCATGAATAATCTCTTGCACAATTGGCTATGCACGAAAAATATGTATATTTCTATCCGTATTTGCAAATCAATTCCCCAATGACTAGGTTCAAGATCGCTCTCTATTAAATCCTATTGCAATCAAGGATTGCATATTTATATTTCAACTCAAACATTTATATTGTATTTTACTGTTAGCTAGGCAGTAAAATAATTAGGCTCATAATATGAATAAATAACCTAATATAATAAATTAAATGCTCAAATCAATCTCAGAATATCAACATTCATGTGAAACCATAACCCCATAACAAATGAGTTTAGCCGCAATAATCATGGTACCAATCTCAATTAATTCCCAATAATACACAAAAATCAATAATAGAAGGGAAAATAAGAACAAGACGAATTATGTGGTTTCCAAACTCTGTGATGGCTTTTTTCTTCTACGAAGTGTGTTCTTGCCTTCCAAAGTCTTCTCTCCCCTCAAAAAGTGGCTAATTATCATATTTATATGGTTTAGGATTTAGTTGGAGCAAATTTGGCTTCTCCTAATTCAGATTGTAGAAGCAACTCTTTTTTTTGCTCTGGTCCCGGTCTGGCTAAGCAAGCCTCGCTTGTCCCAAATTTCTGCCTTCAGTTTTTCTTTCACCAATTTTACTACTATTTGATCCTTTTCTAAGTAAGTTCATTTCTATGCATAAGAAACATGTAATGAGGATATTTTTACTTCAAAAGTAGTGTGAACTCTCACAACTCACACAAGAATTAATACACAAACACACTCAAAACATGCACTTTTCATCCTTTATCACCACCCCATACTTAAACTCTTCCTCGTCCTCGAGCAACATAAAATTAAGCACATAGGCAAGAAACACATTCCAAAACATGCTCGAGCATCACACCAATGACAATGATTTATATCAACTCTTAGAGTCCAACATAAGAACTATTGACATCTTTTTTCAAAATTAAACTCATGCCAAGACTATTTAAAATATTTGTGTGACTTTTCTAACATCGTAACCTTAAAAATGACTACAATATATTCCCTACTATATTTCACTTCTCGTTCCAACTCAAAGTTCTTGGACTTTACCAATACTTTGTAAATCATGTGCCTTCACCAAAATTCAAAGATAAAAATTAGTCCACACACTCAAATATGCATTCAAGTATAATTTAAGGACTTACAAATCATAAGAACTTGATAACTCTCTCAAAGAGATTCATGTGCATCACGAGGTCGTACCATAAACTTGCTCACAGTGTATGTCTCTACTACTCAAAGCTTGCAAAGTCCAAAATCAATAGGTCTTTTCAGGTTGTAATGTAGGTTAAGGGATATGTAGGATATATTGGGGTATAGTGACTAACACTCCTAAGTACTTTATTACACTACACTTAACTTTCAAATACACACTCTTCATGACCAATTCAAGCAATGCCACAAAATCATGTAGAATTTTTTCTTTCTCTCTAAGCCCAACTATGGATCACTAGCCCGGATAAGAGGAATAAGAGGTGTATTTTTGTTTACCGTAAAAATAGTAATAAAAATTAAATTTATTGATGGAACTCTAAAAATACGTGATCTATTTTTATGCTAGTTTGTTAAGCAGTTGATGCTATGTGTGATAACAAAACTACCACGTAAGCTATTCGGGGCCTCGAGCCTATCAATTTGGGGCCTCGAGGTCGATTCCAAGGCTCGAGCTCAAGCTGTCGTGGGTGATCGGAGTAGAGCTAAAAGTTATGAAATAATCAATTAAGGCTCTCTATGGCCAATGAAAACAATAAATGATTAACAAATATGAAGACAATAAATGAAAGCAATAATATCAAAAGAGTGTATGAGAGAGCAAAGAGAGTGTTCTTCTATATTTCTTATGGAGAGGATGGAGCAATAGGGAGTTACAAAGTGCCATGTATCCCCATTATATAGGAAGGGAAATCCCAACATAGTACAAAATACATTTATGATAAAGAAACAAGGATGGGACAACTAGCTAACTTCATGATACAGGCTCATACTAGCTTCAGACTAGCCTGACAGATTTTGCCGGCTCCGACTGCACTCTTCGAAAACTCCCCATGCCCGTTGGGGTCACGACCAACGTTATCCCCAGATCAGGTATCGATAGACCTCGAGGGAGGGTACTCGGTCTGTGGTCTCGAGCCTTCGAGATAAGACTTTGCTCTTCTGCGTCACTTTGCTCTTCTCCATCGCTTTCCTCTTCGTCGTCTCCCCTTTTGAAGATGTCATTCTGGGGAATTGAGATAAGACTCCCGAGGGGATTGTGTTTGGAAGATATTGTCTTTGAGGACTCGTGCCTGAGGAAATGATGCCCGAAAATGTTGTTATCGAGGATGAACCTTTGAGAATGGGCTAGGCTCTTAGGCTCTTATTATATGTACACCTTCCTTCTTCTTTATTTATGTGTAATGACCTCTCATGGACTTTTGTAATCATATGTAAGGACCCCTTCTGGGCTTTTGTAACTGAATATTCATGAATACAGAGATATTTCCTCAATTTTTATGTTTGATGTTTGCTATATTCTATTGCGTTTGTAGAGATCCTGCTTGCACGACTCTATCTGTTGTTGCTAATACCGAACCCGGGTGCAAGTATTCCCTCTGGCCTTTGGTTAAAAATGTCATCTCGGGGGATCTATTATCGTTCCTCAGGCCAAACCTAGGTTGATCCGATAAACTCGGGACGTCGGGACCCTTACTTTATGTCAAGAAAAAGTAGGGCTTTGAACCCCTAAACTGAGACTAAGCCTTTAGGCCTTTGAGAACAGTCCTCTAGTGAGGGTTGATCCGGAGCATCTGGAGACTTGTCTTGAACTTAATGTATGAAATCTTAAAAGCATTGTAGATAGGCGCCGGATGAGGGAGTACCCGGTTCAGGATGATATCTATAATGCTATTTGAGGCTTCTTAGAGCCTAACATTTTTTGAATGGATATTCTCAAGGTCAGATATTGCCTCGAGACTGGCAATGACGTCGATGGACTTTTAAAGCCTAGCTCCTTGTGTTTATGGAGTTCCTCTAGGTCGGGTACCACCTCGAGACTGGAGAATGTGTTATTGGCCTCTTGGAGCCTAACCTTATTCTCATAGAGGTCCTCGAGGTCGGGTACCGCGTCTGTACTAGAGAAGGTGTTATTGGCTTCTTGGATCCTAACCTTGTTCTGATCGAGGTATTTAAGGTCGGTACCAACTCGGGACTAAAGAAGGTGTTATTGGCTTCTTGGAGCCTAACCTTGTTCTAATGGAGTTCCTCGAGGTCGGGTAACACCTCTGGACTAAAGAAAGTGTTATTGGCTTCATGGAGCCTAACATTATTCTGATGGAGGTCCTCGAGGTTGGGTACAACCTCGGGACTGAAGAAGGTGTTATTGGCTTCTTGGAGCCTAACCTTGTTTTGATAGAGGTCCTCGATGTCGGGTAATACCTCGTGACGTGAGAAGGTGGAATCAGTTAGTGTTCTTAACCGGCTTTAAGGCAGGCGAAACGTCGCCATTTGTTCGATATATAAATAGGGTTATTTCTGCTTTTTCAGGGGTTAAACCATTTTAAGTAGTTGCCGTTCATTTTTTGCGCCAACCATTCGACACTCCAGCACTAACACGTCTGCACATATTCTTGTTTTTAGTTCTCTAATTTCGTCACTGCCACGACTTCTATGTCGGGGTCTGTCCGACAGAAATGGGAGAGCTCTGCCTCTGGCCTTCAAGACCATCGATAGTACGCCTTGAAGGCTACTTTATTGATAGGAGAAGAGCATCTTGAGTTAGTGAGAAAAGACCACAGATGGGTGGAGAAAGTGATGTTATAGGCATTTTCCCCGGGTGAGGGCATTGCTGATCCTCTCGATGGGTTCTTGAATGTGTACACACATCCTTTCACACTGGGCCCCCTTGATAGGGTTGTGCTCGACTTCTGCTTAGACTATTAGGTTACCTTGGCGCAGGTCCATCCATCGTTTTTGCAAACGGTGTTGATGGTGAGATTTTTCGGAGAAGGCGAGGCTTGAATTTTTGCTCAGTCATCTTATTAGGTTGTACCAGCCCTTTCACCATCGAGGTCTGCTAACCTTGCAATGTCGATCGAGGATGGATGAGTCGTTTCGTCTGAGTGTGGACCACTAACATTATCCTTGTGGAGCTTATTCCATTCCCTGAGGAATGGAATTATACATGTAAGTGGTGCATTTTGCACTTTCTCAATTTTGCTTATAGCGAGAACTGGTTTCGTAATCGTGCCTTCCCTTCTTCCTCTACAGCAGTTTCATGGGTGTCAGGTGATGTTCTTGATCTGCCGAATTGGGTCTGAGAATTGTCGATCCACTCAACCTCTAATGAGCGCAAGTGGAAAGCTTTATCCTGGGCCAGATGGGAAGCAAAATACCATGGTGAGTGTTGTGCTATTCTTTCATTTCCCTTCTTTCATCTGGAGAAGCATATCCCCTTTATCCGTATTAATCTTATTGTTGTAGGCATTGGACCTTCGAAGAGGGGGGAAGGGTTGCCAACATCGTGGCTGAAGAACAGTAACAATGAACGAGAGGTGTTCCATAGGGCGATGCCACTCAAAGTAAGGCAGAACGGGACCGGGGCTTCAGAGCGGAAGCATCATCCGAGCCTTTCGTGTACGTGGCTCCTTGTTCTGGAAAGAGGGTTCCTTCATTGTTGTCACCTTCTTTTTCCGTCAATAGAATTTTTGGGAGATACTAGAAACCGGGGTCACATTTACCGAGCGACCGTGCTTCGACCGAAGTAGGCTCTTTCAGAGATGAAGGGATTGGATTGGCAGGTGTGCGTTTGGCCTTCGAGGAAGCTCAGCAGCTTCACTTTGCAGTGAGTTTTGGCATAGGTTTTTTGAGCTTTGCGCCTTCCCTTCATTATTGAGTTTTCTTTTGCATGCATTCGACAAGCTTATGTCTGGGCTGCTTTGTTGTGAAGCAAGACTACGGAAAGCTCTAGTTGGGGAGAGATCCCTGAGGCTCCTTTGCGATGAAAAAGAAGTTGAGTTGGTACTTTTGCAGTAAGAGGCGGGCCAGAACTTGAATTATGATAACAACCTGAAGGTGCAGGTAGTTTTCTATCCTGGGTGAGTGTGCATTCTGCCTCCTGGATTCTGGAGCTAATACTTAGTTTATTTCAGTTGCAGAAAAAGATGGAGGCCCTGGAATGCCTTCGAGATGAAGTTGGTCGGGCCAAGCGTGAGCGTGATGAATTGAAAGCTCGGGCAGAGGCTCAGGCTTTACGGGGGAAGGATGCTCTGGCCAAAGTTTTTGCTTTTGAAGCTCAACTTTGCCTAGCTCGTGACAATGCTTTGGTTAAGATAGAAATGATTGCAAAGCTCGGGTCCGAGCTTTCAAAAGTCAGGTGTGAGATCATTGATGCCCGGGCAGAAGCCGCAACTAGCCAGACTAAGGCTGACCAGGAGATGGTGATCTACTCAAAGGATGTTGCCGATGTTCAAGCCGAGCTGAGAAGGATCCTCAACCTCGAAGGGAGGATTGAATAATATGCTCGTTGCAAGTCTCGAAGAAAGTGCCTCGAGGAGATCCGTGATAGGGGTTTCACCCTCTCGGAAGAATTGGCGCTAGCAAGGGCGGATGAGCGTAATGCTCAGTTGCTTTTGCCCGATGCTGAGGAAAGCGAGGATGATATCGGCAGGCTATAACCCCTAGAGGGGGGCATAGATTTTTTCATCTGTATTTAGCATTTTCATAGAATGTTTGTAGCTGGAGGTTGTGTTTATTGCATGTGTATGAAAGAAAATCTTGCGGCTTTACTCCTTTTGTATCCTTTTCTATCTTGATTTTGACCAGGCGAGCTGGTTTTTGCGTTGGTTGGAATCCTCAGAGTAGTGATGTGGCCCCGAGGCTCATTGGACTGGCCCGTAGGCTCTTACGTACTTTCGCTTTTAGGCATACTTAGGCCACTATTTTGGGCTCAGTCCCCGAGTTGGGCATCGACTCAAGCTTATTTGACCTTCGAATTGCCGAATTTTTGGCTGGTGATAGTGGCTCTTACACTCTTGGTAGATGTGACCTTAGTATATGTGGGCTGGCGACAATGGCTCTTACGCCTTAGGCCGATGCAGTCTTTTAATATAAGTGGGCTTGCAACAGTGACTCTGACTCCTTGGGCCGATGCGGCTTTTTAACGTAAGTGGGATGGCGATAATGGCTCTTACGCCTTGGGCCGATGCGGCCTTTTAATATATGTGGGCTGGCGACGGTGGCTCTTATGCTTTTTCCCTTAGGCATATTTGATTAACTATTTTGGATCCAATCTCCAAATCGGGTTACGACTCGAGCTCATTTTGACCCTCAAGTTTTCAGATTCAAGCCGGAGACAGTGGCTCTTACGTGCTTGGTCGATGCGACCTTTTGTGTATGGCCCTGAGGCTCATTAGGCTAGAGACTATGGCTCTTACGCGCTTGGTCGATGCGGCATTTTATGTAGGCTTTATTTCCTCTCGTTAAGGACTTTGAAGTAATTTTTCCATGGCTCGTCATTGGTTTGGGAAGAACCTCAATTTCAAGCAACTTGCGGCGATGTTCGAGCACCTAGGGAGGTTTGGCTCGGAGACTGAGTAGCTCGAAGCCTGTGATTTGGAGCTGACATGGTCGAAGCTCTTTTGCCTATGCCGAGGGTATCCTATTTAACCGGTTCTTTTAGAAGTAGATTCGAAGTAATGGCATGTGATTTTGTAGCGACGGTCGGGCGTCCCGGAGTCGCGTTAGTTTGACTGGTACAACTGTGTGACCGAAGTCACTTGTGTTTGTCCAGAGCCATTTTTGATCCCGAATGAGATAGTTTTGGCATCTATATTGAGGGTATGCCTTTTTATGGGTCTTACAAGTTCGATATATAGCCGAAACTTTGAGATCGGGTTTATGCTTTTAGTAAGGTCTTACAAGTTTTTCATGCCTTTGAGGTCTTACAGTTTTGGATACCTGGTACAAGTATTATTTATGCCTTGCTTGAGGTCTTACAGATATGATCGCTACCTTATGTAGGTTTTACAATACCGAGTCTGCTCGCTCGGGGTCTTATGGCCTGGGTTTTTTATAAGTCGATGGAGGTGGCGCTTGACGGCAGTCCTCGAGTCATCGAGAGTTTCTTGACTCGAGAGCCATTTTTTGTAAACTTCGCATTGTCTCGTCGAGGGCTTACGATTTTGGAGATCCCGACCCTGAGGTCATGCATTTTTTTTAGATTCTTGCTCCAGTCCCCAAGTACTTGGGGTACTTTTGGTGTTGGAGATGTTTCGCAATTTCCGCGTTGCCTTATCCGAGGGCATATGATTTTGGAGTCCCAACCCGGAGGTCGTTTAGGTGTTGAATTGTTGATGCCAGTCCCCGAGTGTTCGGGACATTTTCGGTGGAGGAGTTGTCTTTGCGAAGGTGTTGAGCCTGTTTTGGAGCATGAGATGCTTTGATAAAAAATATTCTTTAATTATTTGGTATAAGTGTACACGTTTTTGCCATCGGGGGCCCGGCTATATGAACATGGCTCGTTCGATCATTTGGCCCGGTACATCATTTTCCTATAGGGACCCGATTCGGCGTCTCTTGGCTTTTTTGAGCGGATGACCTTCGGGGGAGGATGCCTTTCAGTGTTCGAGGTTGGTTACAAAAGAAGCCTCGGACACTTGTTGAGTCTCCCTTAGGTAGCATGCAGATGTTGCCTCGTTAAAAACCTTACTGGTAAAACTCTTTTCGGGATAATAACTCGATCGAAGGAATAGAGTACAACGGACGCTTTAAAACGTCAAGGACTTTGAGTTGGGTTATCGTTCTGGCTGCTTCGATTGGGCGACTGCATAAGTGTTGGTCTGAAATATGAAATGAAAAGGAGATGGTTATACCTTAGTGTGAGACGCGCCAGCGGTGTTTTGAGGACTGATATGTTCCAATCACTCGAGATGAGGATGCGGTACGGTCCTTTATTTCGTTTAATTGGGGTTAATCGGGGGTGTGGCTTGATTACCCTTTGGCTCTTTTGCGAGCGGAGGTATGGGTACCGGTGCCATGTCATGCACCACAAACATTTCCCTTGCCGTATGATGTTCATCGTAGACGGTTTTAATCCCATCCCTTGTCGGGAATTTCATCATTTGTTGTAGAGTGGACAGTACTTCCCTCATACAGTGTGTCCACAGCCGTCCGAATAAGGCGTTATACCTCATGTCTCTTTCGATGACATGGAATTTGGCATTTTGGGTCGTGCTAGCCACGGTGAGCGGGAGGTTGATTTCTCCTTCCGTTGTTTCACTTGCCATTTTGAATTCGTTGAGGACTCGAGTGGCGGGTACAATTTGGTCAAGTAGTTCGAGCTTCTCTATCACCCTCGACCTAATAATGTTGGCCGAGCTACCAGGATCCACGAGTGCACGTTTTATTTGGAATGAATTTACGAGGAAAGAGATTAACAATGCATCGTTGTGAGGTTGAGACAAGGTCTCGGTGTCCTCTTCGCTGAATGTAAGGGCATCCTCAGGTATATAACCCTGGGTTCACTTTTCTCTGGTGATGGATATTTTTGTCCTTCTCATCATGGGTTCGTGCGGGGTATCAACGCCTCCCAAGATCATGTAGATGATGTATTGTGGCTCGTTTGTTTCGTTCTTCTTGGCTGCCTCTCTTTATCGGAACTAGTTTTTAGCCCGATCACTGAGGAATTCCTGGAGGTGACCTTTGTTAAGTAGTCGAGCTACCTCCTCTCAAAGTTGGTGGAAATCCTCGATCATGTGGTCGTGCGTGTTGTGAAATTCGCACACTAAGTTATGATTCCTTTATGAAGGATCTGATTGTACAGGCCTGGGCCACCTAGAGTCTCTGATTTTGCTGATGGCGAATACGATGTCTGATACATTGACGTTGAAGTTGTATTCTGATAAGTGAGGTGCCCCCATTGGCCCTGCGTTCCTATCGAATTTGGCCGTGTTAATGAGTGTCCGAGGATCTTGTCCTCAATCCATTCTTCAATCATTGCGAGGTGGGTTGCACTTCAGGGCGTTCCTCAGTACTTCGGCGTATGTCTGATAACATTCTTCTTTTTGCTTAGGTTTCTTCGTCGGATCCCTGCATGGGTATACTGAGTCCGAGGGGGCTCGCAGCTGGCCATCTTTGGCCTTGACCTTTGACTGGTATTGGGTGTGGACATCCCATCAGGTCACAACGGGATATTCAATCAAATTTTGTTTAAAATGTTTTGAAGCCATCGAGCTTCGTTAATTCAGACCTTGAGTGAAAGCCTGCACTGCCCAGTCATCAGAGACTGGCGGTAGTTCCATCTGTTTCATTTGGAAACGGGATACGAATTCTCATAGCATCTCTTTCTCCCTTTTCTTGATCTTGAAGACGTCGGATTTCCTTGTTGCTACTTTGATGGCACCGACATGTGCTTTTAGGAAGAAGTCTGCTAGCATGTCGAATGAGTCTATGGAGTTAGGAGCTAAGTTGTGATACCACATCATGGCCCCCTTCGAGAGTGTTTCCCCGAACTTCTTTAGTAATACGGATTCGATCTCATCGTTCTTTATGTCGTTGCCCTTTAGTGCGCAAATGTAGGCAGTAACATGTTCACTAGGGTTTGAGTTCCCGTTGTACTTTGGGAGTTCCAGCATGTTGAACTTCTTCAGAATTGGTTTCGGGGCAACTTCCTCAGGGAACAACCTTCATATGAACTTCTTCGAATCCACACCTTTCAGGACTGGGGGTGCGCCCGGATTTTGGTCAACCCTGGAGTTGTAGGTCACGACCTTCTTGTTGCTGGATTCTATCATTTTCTCGCCTGATTCGATCCTTTTGGTGAGGTCCTCGAGCATTTTTATGATGACAAGGTCGTCTATCGATCCGTTATTGCTCGATCTCTCAGGTACCTGTTTGGCTGGGGGAGCTATCCCCTGTGCTACCGTACTAAGAGTTTTCTGGTGACTTTACAGCTAAGCAATACCTTGCTGTTGTGCCTGTAACATTTCAAAAATAACATGAAGGCTAACCTCACGTTCTTCCCTAGTTGGAGTTTTCTATGCTTCTTGTGATCCCCTTGGTGCACCCTCCTGTCAGTGTGGGAGCTTATGTCGATGCGCTGGGCATCGCGTGAGACCGCGTCCATGGGGACTGGCTCTGGTGCATTCCCAGGGTTTTGTGACAGCACAACAACACCTTGAACAGCCACACCGTTTTTCCCATGGTCCTCAAGATTGTTATTTTCATCTCCGTTTACCGAGTTAGACATTTTGACCTGAAATCGAAGATCTTGGACAAGAAACAGCATGAGAAATAACTTGTGTTATGTAGTAAAACAGCAAAAAAATAATCACTATTATTTTTATCCCCACGGTGGGCGCCAAACCGTTTACCATAAAAATGGCAATAACAATTAAATTTATTGATGGGACTCTAAAAATACGTAATCTATTTTATGCTAGTTTGTTAAGCAGTTGATGCTATGTGTGAGACTTAGAAACGGGATAAAAGTTAGGAATAAGGTGAAAACCAAACCACCAAGTAAACTATTCGGAGCCTTGAGCCTATCGGTTTTGGGCCTCGAGGTCGATTCTAGGGCTCGGGCTCGAGCTGTCGCGGGTGATCGGGGTAGAGCTAACATTTATGAAATAATCAACGAAGGCTCTCTATGGACAATAACAAACAATAAATGATGAACAAATATGAAGACAATAAATGAAAGCAATAATATCAAGAGGGTGTATATGAGAGCAAAGAGATTGTTCTTCTATATTTCTTATGGAGTGGATGGAGCAACATAGAGTTACAAAGTGCCAAGGATCCCCCTTATATAGGAAGGGAAATCCCAACATAGTACAAAATACATTAATGATAAAGTAACCATGATGGGATAGCTGGCTAACTTCATGATGCAGGCTCAGACTAGCTTCAGACTAGCCTGACAGATTTTGCCAGCCCCGGCTGCACTCTTCGGAAACTCTCTATGCCCATTGGGGTCACAACCAACGTTATCCCAGGTCGGGTGTCGATAGACCTCGAGGGAGGGTAATCGGTCTGTGGGCTCGAGCCTTCGAGGTCATCTTTCGAGACGCCTTATTAACGAGAAATCGGTTCCTCTAATTTCGTCGTATACAATTTTCTGCTCTTTTTTTTGTATTTTCTATGACCTTCTTTTTTTCCAAAACGCTCCTAATTTAGGTTGTCCACCTAATGATCTTTCAAAACATAAGTGTGCATTTAGCCTTTCTATGATTCTACTCAAACACTACCTCAACTCTCACCATACTCTTCAAGCGACTTGAGTGATTTCGGAGGTAAATATTCAAGAAGACCTCTCATGGACTTTTGTAATCATATGTAAGGACCCCTTCTGGGCTTTTGTAACTGAATATTCATGAATACAGAGATATTTCCTCAATTTTTATGTTTGATGTTTGCTATATTCTATTGCGTTTGTAGAGATCCTGCTTGCACGACTCTATCTGTTGTTGCTAATACTGAACCCGGGTGCAAGTATTCCCTCTGGCCTTTGGTTAAAAATGTCATCCCGGGGGATCTATTATCGTTCCTCAGGCCAAACCTAGGTTGATCCGATAAACTCGGGACGTCGGGACCCTTACTTTATGTCAAGAAAAAGTAGGGCTTTGAACCCCTAAACTGAGACTAAGCCTTTAGGCCTTTGAGAACAGTCCTCTAGTGAGGGCTGATCCGGAGCATCTGGAGACTTGTCTTGAACTTAATGTATGAAATTTTAAAAGCATTGTAGATAGGCGCCGGATGAGGGAGTACCTGGTTCAGGATGATATCTATAATGCTATTTGAGGCTTCTTAGAGCCTAACATTTTTTGAATGGATATTCTCAAGGTCAGATATTGCCTCGAGACTGGCAATGACGTCGATGGCCTTTTAAAGCCTAGCTCCTTGTGTTTATGGAGTTCCTCGAGGTCGGGTACCACCTCGAGACTGGAGAATGTGTTATTGGCCTCTTGGAGCCTAACCTTATTCTCATAGAGGTCCTCGAGGTCGGGTACCGCGTCTGTACTAGAGAAGGTGTTATTGGCTTCTTGGATCCTAACCTTGTTCTGATGGAGGTATTTAAGGTCGGGTACCAACTCGGGACTAAAGAAGGTGTTATTGGTTTCTTGGATCCTAACCTTGTTCTAATGGAGTTCCTCGAGGTCGGGTAACACCTCTGGACTAAAGAAAGTGTTATTGGCTTCATGGAGCCTAACATTATTCTGATGGAGGTCCTCGAGGTTGGGTACAACCTCGGGACTGAAGAAGGTGTTATTGGCTTCTTGGAGCCTAACCTTGTTTTGATAGAGGTCCTCGAGGTCGGGTAATACCTCGTGACGTGAGAAGGTGGAATCAGTTAGTGTTCTTAACCGGCTTTAAGGCAGGCGAAACGTCGCCATTTGTTCGATATATAAATAGGGTTATTTCTGCTTTTTCGGGGGTTACACCATTTTAAGTAGTTGTCGTTCATTTTTTGCGCCAGCCATTCGACACTCCAGCACTAACACGTCTGCACATATTCTTGTTTTTAGTTCTCTAATTTCGTCACTGCCACGACTTCTATGTCGGGGTCTGTCCGACAGAAATGGGAGAGCTCTGCCTCTGGCCTTCAAGACCATCGATAGTACGCCTTGAAGGCTACTTCATTGATAGGAGAAGATCATCTTGAGTTAGTGAGAAAAGACCACAGATGGGTGGAGAAAGTGATGTTATAGGCATTTTCCCCAGGTGAGGGCATTGCCGATCCTCTCGATGGGTTCTTGAATGTGTACACACATCCTTTCACACTGGGCCCCCTTGATAGGGTTGTGCTCGACTTCTGCTTAGACTATTAGGTTACCTTGGCGCAGGTCCATCCATCGTTTTTGCAAACGGTGTAGATGGTGAGATTTTTCGGAGAAGGCGAGGCTTGAATTTTTGCTCAGTCATCTTATTAGGTTGTACCAGCCCTTTCACCATCGAGGTCTGCTAACCTTGCAATGTCGATCGAGGATGGATGAGTCGTTTCGTCTGAGTGTGGACCTCTAACATTATCCTTGTGGAGCTTATTCCATTCCCTGAGGAATGGAATTATACACGTAAGTGGTGCATTTTGCACTTTCTCAATTTTGCTTATAGCGAGAACTGGTTTCGTAATCGTGCCTTCCCTTTTTCCTCTACAGCAGTTTCATGGGTGTCAGGTGATGTTCTTGATCTGCCGAATTGGGTCTGAGAATTGTCGATCCACTCAACCTCTAATGAGCGCAAGTGGAAAGCTTTATCCTGGGCCAGATGGGAAGCAAAATACCATGGTGAGTGTTGTGCTATTCTTTCATTTCCCTTCTTTCATCTGGAGAAGCATATCCCCTTTATCCGTATTAATCTTATTGTTGTAGGCATTGGACCTTCGAAGAGGGGGGAAGGGTTGCCAACATCGTGGCTGAAGAACAGTAACAATGAACGAGAGGTGTTCCATAGGGCGATGCCACTCAAAGTAAGGCAGAACGGGACCGGGGCTTCAGAGCGGAAGCATCATCCGAGCCTTTCGTGTACGTGGCTCCTTGTTCTGGAAAGAGGGTTTCTTCATTGTTGTCACCTTCTTTTTCCGTCAATAGAATTTTTGGGAGATACTAGAAACCGGGGTCACATTTACCGAGCGACCGTGCTTCGACCGAAGTAGGCTCTTTCAGAGATGAAGGGATTGGATTAGCAGGTGTGCGTTTGGCCTTCGAGAAAGCCCAGCAGCTTCACTTTGCAATGAGTTTTGGCATAGGTTTTTCGAGCTTTGCGCCTTCCCTTCATTATTGAGTTTTCTTTTGCATGCATTCGACAAGCTTATGTCTGGGCTGCTTTGTTGTGAAGCAAGACTACGGAAAGCTCTAGTTGGGGAGAGATCCCTGAGGCTCCTTTGCGATGAAAAAGAAGTTGAGTTGGTACTTTTGCAGTAAGAGGCGGGCCAGAACTTGAATTATGATAACAACCTGAAGGTGCAGGTAGTTTTCTATCCTGGGTGAGTGTGCATTCTGCCTCCTGGCTTCTGGAGCTAATACTTAGTTTATTTCAGTTGCAGAAAAAGATGGAGGCCCTGGAATGCCTTCGAGATGAAGTTGGTCGGGCCAAGCGTGAGCGTGATGAATTGAAAGCTCGGGCAGAGGCTCAGGCTTTACGGGGGAAGGATGCTCTGGCCAAAGTTTTTGCTTTTGAAGCTCAACTTTGCCTAGCTCGTGACAATGCTTTGGTTAAGATAGAAATGATTGCAAAGCTCGGGTCCGAGCTTTCAAAAGTCAGGTGTGAGATCATTGATGCCCGGGCAGAAGCCGCAACTAGCCAGATTAAGGCTCACCAGGAGATGGTGATCTACTCAAAGGATGTTGCCGATGTTCAAGCCGAGCTGAGAAGGATCCTCAACCTCGAAGGGAGGATTGAATAATATGCTCGTTGCAAGTCTCGAAGAAAGTGCCTCGAGGAGATCCGTGATAGGGGTTTCACCCTCTCGGAAGAATTGGCGCTAGCAAGGGCGGATGAGCGTAATGCTCAGTTGCTTTTACCCGATGCTGAGGAAAGCGAGGATGATATCGGCAGGCTATAACCCCTAGAGGGGGGCATAGATTTTTTCATCTGTATTTAGCATTTTCATAGAATGTTTGTAGCTGGAGGTTGTGTTTATTGCATGTGTATGAAAGAAAATCTTGCGGCTTTACTCCTTTTGTATCCTTTTCTATCTTGATTTTGACCAGGCGAGCTGGTTTTTGCGTTGGTTGGAATCCTCAGAGTAGTGATGTGGCCCCGAGGCTCATTGGACTGGCCCGTAGGCTCTTACGTACTTTCGCTTTTAGGCATACTTAGGCCACTATTTTGGGCTCAGTCCCCGAGTTGGGCATCGACTCAAGCTTATTTGACCTTCGAATTGCCGAATTTTTGGCTGGTGATAGTGGCTCTTACACTCTTGGTAGATGTGACCTTAGTATATGTGGGCTGGCGACAATGGCTCTTACGCCTTAGGCCGATGCAGTCTTTTAATATAAGTGGGCTTGCAACAGTGACTCTGACTCCTTGGGCCGATGCGGCTTTTTAACGTAAGTGGGATGGCGATAATGGCTCTTACGCCTTGGGCCGATGCGGCCTTTTAATATATGTGGGCTGGCGACGGTGGCTCTTACGCTTTTTCCCTTAGGCATATTTGATTAACTATTTTGGATCCAATCTCCAAATCGGGTTACGACTCGAGCTCATTTTGACCCTCAAGTTTTCAGATTCAAGCCGGAGACAGTGGCTCTTACGTGCTTGGTCGATGCGACCTTTTGTGTATGGCCCTGAGGCTCATTAGGCTAGCGACTATGGCTCTTACGCGCTTGGTCGATGCGGCCTTTTATGTAGGCTTTATTTCCTCTCGTTAAGGACTTTGAAGTAATTTTTCCATGGCTCGTCATTGGTTTGGGAAGAACCTCAATTTCAAGAAACTTGCGGCGATGTTCGAGCACCTAGGGAGGTTTGGCTCGGAGACTGAGTAGCTCGAAGCCTGTGATTTGGAGCTGACATGGTCGAAGCTCTTTTGCCTATGCCGAGGGTATCCTATTTAACCGGTTCTTTTAGAAGTAGATTCGAAGTAATGGCATGTGATTTTGTAGCGACGGTCGGGCGTCCCGGAGTCGCGTTAGTTTGACTGGTACAACTGTGTGACCGAAGTCACTTGTGTTTGTCCAGAGCCATTTTTTATCCCGAATGAGATAGTTTTGGCATCTATATTGAGGGTATGCCTTTTTATGGGTCTTACAAGTTCGATATATAGCCGAAACTTTGAGATCGGGTTTATGCTTTTAGTAAGGTCTTACAAGTTTTTCATGCCTTTGAGGTCTTACAGTTTTGGATACCTGGTACAAGTATTATTTATGCCTTGCTTGAGGTCTTACATATATGATCGCCACCTTATGTAGGTTTTACAATACCGAGTCTGCTCGCTCGGGGTCTTATGGCCTGGGTTTTTTATAAGTCGATGGAGGTGGCGCTTGACGGCAGTCCTCGAGTCATCGAGAGTTTCTTGACTCGAGAGCCATTTTTTGTAAACTTCGCATTGTCTCGTCGAGGGCTTACGATTTTGGAGATCCCGACCCTGAGGTCATGCATTTTTTTTAGATTCTTGCTCCAGTCCCCAAGTACTTGGGGTACTTTTGGTGTTGGAGATGTTTCGCAATTTCCGCGTTGCCTTATCCGAGGGCATATGATTTTGGAGTCCCAACCCGGAGGTCGTTTAGGTGTTGAATTGTTGATTCCAGTCCCCGAGTGTTCGGGACATTTTCGGTGGAGGAGTTGTCTTTGCGAAGGTGTTGAGCCTGTTTTGGAGCATGAGATGCTTTGATAAAAAATATTCTTTAATTATTTGGTATAAGTGTACACGTTTTTGCCATCGGGGGCCCGGCTATATGAACATGGCTCGTTCGATCATTTGGCCCGGTACATCATTTTCCTATAGGGACCCGATTCGGCGTCTCTTGGCTTTTTTGAGCGGATGACCTTCGGGGGAGGATGCCTTTCAGTGTTCGAGGTTGGTTACAAAAGAAGCCTCGGACACTTGTTGAGTCTCCCTTAGGTAGCATACAGATGTTTCCTCGTTAAAAACCTTACTGGTAAAACTCTTTTCGGGATAAAAACTCGATCGAAGGAATAGAGTACAATGGACGCTTTAAAACGTCAAGGACTTTGAGCTGGGTTATCGTTCTGGCTGCTTCGATTGGGTGCCTGCATAAGTGTTGGTCTGAAATACGAAATGAAAAGGAGATGGTTATACCTTAGTGTGAGACGCGCCAGCGATGTTTTGAGGACTGATATGTTCCAATCACTCGAGATGAGGATGCGGTACGGTCCTTTATTTCGTTTAATTGGGGTTAATCGGGGGTGTGGCTTGATTACCCTTTGGCTCTTTTGCGAGCGGAGGTATGGGTACCGGTGCCATGTCATGCACCACAAACATTTCCCTTGCCGTATGATGTTCATCGTAGACGGTTTTAATCCCATCCCTTGTCGGGAATTTCATCATTTGTTGTAGAGTGGACAGTACTTCCCTCATACAGTGTGTCCACAGCCGTCCGAATAAAGAGTTATACCTCATGTCTCTTTCGATGACATGGAATTTGGCAATTTGGGTCGTGCTAGCCACGGTGACCGGGAGGGTGATTTCTCCTTCCGTTGTTTCACTTGCCATTTTGAATTCGTTGAGGACTCGAGTGGCGGGTACAATTTGGTCAAGTAGTTTGAGCTTCTCTATCACCCTCGACCTAATAATGTTGGCCGAGCTACCAGGATCCACGAGTGCACGTTTTATTTGGAATAAATTTACGAGGAAAGAGATTAACAATGCATCGTTGTGAGGTTGAGACAAGGTCTCGGTGTCCTCTTCGCTGAATGTAAGGGCATCCTCAGGTATATAACCTTGGGTTTACTTTTCTCTGGTGATGGATATTTTTGTCCTTCTCATCATGGGTTCGTGCGGGGTATCAACGCCTCCCAAGATCATGTAGATGATGTATTGTGGCTCGTTTGTTTCGTTCTTCTTGGCTGCCTCTCTTTATCGGAACTAGTTTTTAGCCCGATCACTGAGGAATTCCTGGAGGTGACCTTTGTTAAGTAGTCGAGCTACCTCCTCTCAAAGTTGGTGGAAATCCTCGATCATGTGGTCGTGCGTGTTGTGAAATTCGCACACTAAGTTATGATTCCTTTATGAAGGATCTGATTGTACAGGCCTGGGCCACCTAGAGTCTCTGATTTTGCTGATGGCGAATACGATGTCTGATACATTGACGTTGAAGTTGTATTCTGATAAGTGAGGTGCCCCCATTGGCCCTGCGTTCCTATCGAATTTGGCCGTGTTAATGAGTGTCCGAGGATCTTGTCCTCAATCCATTCTTCAATCATTGCGAGGTGGGTTGCGCTTCGGGGCGTTCCTCAGTACTTCGGCGTATGTCTGATACCATTCTTCTTTTTGCTTAGGTTTCTTCGTCGGAACCCTGTATGGGTATACTGAGCCCGAGGGGGCTCGCAGCTGGCCATCTTTGGCCTTGACCTTTGACTGGTATTGGGTGTGGACATCCCATCAGGTCACAACGGGATATTCAATCAAATTTTGTTTAAAATGTTTTGAAGCCATCGAGCTTCGTTAATTCAGACCTTGAGTGAAAGCCTGCACTGCCCAGTCATCAGAGACTGGCGGTAGTTCCATCTGTTTCATTTGGAAACGGGATACGAATTCTCATAGCATCTCTTTCTCCCTTTTCTTGATCTTGAAGACGTCGGATTTCCTTGTTGCTACTTTGATGGCACCGACATGTGCTTTTAGGAAGAAGTCTGCTAGCATGTCGAATGAGTCTATGGAGTTAGGAGTTAAGTTGTGATACCACATCATGGCCCCCTTCGAGAGTGTTTACCCGAACTTCTTTAGTAATACGGATTCGATCTCATCGTTCTTTATGTCGTTGCCCTTTACTGCGCAAATGTAGGCAGTAACATGTTCACTAGGGTTTGAGTTCTCGTTGTACTTTGGGAGTTCCAGCATGTTGAACTTCTTCAGAATTGGTTTCGGGGCAACTTCCTCAGGGAACGACCTTCATATGAACTTCTTCGAATCCACACCTTTCAGGACTGGGGGTGCGCCCGGATTTTGGTCAACCCTGGAGTTGTAGGTCACGACCTTCTTGTTGCTGGATTCTATCATTTTCTCGCCTGATTCGATCCTTTTGGTGAGGTCCTCGAGCATTTTTATGATGACAAGGTCGTCTATCGATCCGTTATTGCTCGATCTCTCAGGTACCTGTTTGGCTGGGGGAGCTATCCCCGGTGCTACCGTACTAAGAGTTTTCTGGTGACTTTACAGCTAAGCAATACCTTGCTGTTGTGCCTGTAACATTTCAAAAATAACATGAAGGCTAACCTCACGTTCTTCCCTAGTTGGAGTTTTCTATGCTTCTTGTGATCCCCTTGGTGCACCCTCCTGTCAGTGTGGGAGCTTATGTCGATGCGCTGGGCATCGCGTGAGACCGCGTCCATGGGGACTGGCTCTGGTGCATTCCCAGGGTTTTGCGACAGCACAACAACACCTTGAACAGCCACACCGTTTTTCCCATGGTCCTCAAGATTGTTATTTTCATCTCCGTTTACCGAGTTAGACATTTTGACCTGAAATCGAAGATCTTGGACAAGAAACAGCATGAGAAATAACTTGTGTTATGTAGTAAAACAGCAAAAAAATAATCACTATTATTTTTATCCCCACGGTGGGCGCCAAACCGTTTACCATAAAAATGGCAATAACAATTAAATTTGTTGATGGGACTCTAAAAATACGTAATCTATTTATATGCTAGTTTGTTAAGCAGTTGATGCTATGTGTGAGACTTAGAAACGGGATAAAAGTTAGGAATAAGGTGAAAACCAAACCACCAAGTAAACTATTCGGAGCCTTGAGCCTATCGGTTTTGGGCCTCGAGGTCGATTCTAGGGCTCGGGCTCGAGCTGTCGCGGGTGATCGGGGTAGAGCTAACATTTATGAAATAATCAACGAAGGCTCTCTATGGACAATAACAAACAATAAATGATGAACAAATATGAAGACAATAAATGAAAGCAATAATATCAAGAGGGTGTATATGAGAGCAAAGAGATTGTTCTTCTATATTTCTTATGGAGTGGATGGAGCAACATAGAGTTACAAAGTGCCAAGGATCCCCCTTATATAGGAAGGGAAATCCCAACATAGTACAAAATACATTAATGATAAAGTAACCATGATGGGATAGCTGGCTAACTTCATGATGCAGGCTCAGACTAGCTTCAGACTAGCCTGACAGATTTTGCCAGCCCCGGCTGCAGTTTTCGGAAATTCTCTATGCCCATTGGGGTCACAACCAACGTTATCCCAGGTCGGGTGTCGATAGACCTCGAGGGAGGGTAATCGTTCTGTGGGCTCGAGCCTTCGAGGTCATCTTTCGAGACGCCTTATTAACGAGAAATCGGTTCCTCTAATTTCGTCGTATACAATTTTCTGCTCTTTTTTTTTGTATTTTCTATTACCTTCTTTTTTTCCAAAACGCTCCTAATTTAGGTTGTCCACCTAATGATCTTTCAAAACATAAGTGTGCATTTAGCCTTTCTATGATTCTACTCAAACACTACCTCAACTCTCACCATACTCTTCAAGCGACTTGAGTGATTTCGGAGGTAAATATTCAAGAAGATCTGATTAAGAACAAAAAGGGAATCAACTTGTAATGTGGGGGACAAAGGAAAGGCTTATAGGCTCAAATTGTCTATCTAAGGATAATTTTGTTTATGGTGTTATACTAGCTCAATGGACAATCAAAGAAATGCCTACATCATATCCTAGACTCACAAAGCTTACTTATTTCGCTTTGACTAATATACGTGAAAAGTTCAAGACTAACACAGGTATATCACAGAATGTAATAAAGACCTCACATCACACAATACACATGATTCACTCCAGACGGCTTAGGCCCGACTCTCAAGTTAAACAACTAAGCATAGTCATCATAACAATTCCAACAACTAGATAGTAATCATAGGAGTCAGCAAATGAGTTTAAACATTAAAAGAAAACCAAACATATTGTCAAGGCATGTAAAATAAAGATCATGGTGGAAATATTTAGTTAAAACTCTCCAAACCTAAGCCCCGATATAAAACATGTCAACAACATAGATGTTAAAGTTCGTCCTATTCTATTATCAGTTGAAAAAGGAAAAAATCTTTTTGTATTTTTTTTAGACTTTAGTCCCTCCAGAAAACTGTCTAGGTAATCCATCATCGGGAAAAGTCCATAAAGATTACAAAAAACATCTACCTAAAAATACCTAATTCAAGAAAATAGTATCACGGAAAAGAACTGTGGTTTAAATAAAACTCGGGATTAAGCAACTAAAAAATGGCTACAATTATACAATTACAATGGCCATAAGTGTATCATGTAATTACAAATGTATCACTAGCAATTAAGCACATGCCACAAAAATCGAAGTCTAACACTTCACCCCACACTTAAGAATGTACATTGTCCTCAGTTGCAAAATATCACAAAAACACAAATAAGCAAGATCAAAAGTAGAGTGGGTGTCAGAAACTCCCTCAAAATCATCGGGGTCGTGGTAAGTACCGGTTGTGAACCTCGGTCCCCAAAAGCGTTGTCTCATATAGTGCGGCACTAGATGCGTCAACTTCCTCAATTAGCTCTCCCTCCCAAATAGGAGGAACCTCGGTCGCAACATTCCCCATACTCATTACATTCACGACGACTAGTCCTGGCTCCTCCGCAAAAGTGCCCTCAGTAGCACTGAAATCAACCGTCTAGATCTCCTCTGTATCATTCTATAAATTTATAGTTATTCCATATTAATTTTCACAATTCAACAACAAGTGGGGAAGACAACATCTAAATCGTGCCTAAGTAAGCCACGTATGACACTAGTTTTAGAAAGAATAAAATTGAAGTTGATAAGACACCCAATGGCCACCCCGCACTTAAAAGAAGTTTGTATTGCCCATAGAGGTATGTAAGTTACTCAAGCATCTCTAAATATCACCAAAAGATTCTACGGGACTGCCATGGGCGAAGGAACAATAGACGAAAAGGGAAAAAATGAGAGGAAAAGGGTTCTTACCTTGTGGAAATGGGGAGATGGGGAAGAGCGAGGAACAAAAGTGGGGAGGGGGGCTTTTTATGTTGTTGTAAAATAACTAGAAACAAAAGTCGTTGGTGCATTGCATAACCCGAATGGCATCCTTTTAAAAGCGAAGGTGCCATAGGGACAAGTAAATGTAGTCTTTTCCTGATCCTCTGGTGCTATAAATATCTGGATGTAACCGTAGTAACCATCAAAAAAGCAATAATATTCATGCTCAGCTAGCCTGTCCAACATTTGATTAATGATAGGGAGAGGGGAGTGGTCTTTGCACGTAGCCTTGTTGAGTTTCCTGTGATCAATGCATACCCTACAGCTCGTAACCATTCTGGTATGTATCAAATCATTTTGCCCATTTTCCACAACTATCATGCCTCCAATTTTTTGGTGCGCATTGCAAAAAACTCCCCCAATTACTGTCAGAAATAGGAAATATGATCTCAGTGTCCAGCCACTTGATAATCTCCTTTTTACTACCTCCTTCATTATAGTATTTAATCGTCTCTACTACTCCACACTAGGTAAGTGTCCATCCTCTAGGAATAATTTATGCATGCAAAATGATGACTAATTCCCTTGATATTAGCAATAGTCCAGCCAATGGCCCTTTGTGTTCCCTCAGAACTCACAGCAACTTGTCCTCTTGCACATGTGATAATGAGGATGATATAATAACAGGTAAGGACTCCAAAGCACCTAAGTAAGCATACATAATATGGGAAAGTAAAGGTTCGAGCTCTAATTTTGGAGCCTACTCAATAGATGTCTTAGGTGGTGTCAAAGTCAATGGCCTATCAATTTCCTCAAATCTCTTCAACCCGTTGACATATTGACATGTCATGTTCAAAACCTGTACAATTTCTTCCACTAGCTCAGCCTCCTCTTTTCTTCATCAATTAAATCTCTTCCTAGAGGATCTTCAGACACCAAGTATGGCATTATGCCTACCAATTCATCATCCACGATTGCGATCATGGCCAAATCTTCATAGTGTCCAGGAAATTTGACTGCTCGGTATACATTGAAAACCTCCACTTTGTCACCCACTCTCATGGTCATTTGTCTTTCACATACATCAATAATTTCTTGGCTCGTGGCTAGGAATGGTTGTCCCAAATTAAATGGTACTTGCTAATTAGGCACGTAATCCAAGATGACAAAATTAGCTGGGAATATGAATATGCCCACTTGGACCAGCATATCTTCAATGACTACATCGGGTATGGCTAAAGATCTATCTGCCAATTGTAATCCCACCGAAGTCAGTCGAGGATCTCCGAACCCTATCTGTGAAAACACAGAAAATGACATCAGGTTTATGCTCGCCCCAAATCACACAATGCTCGCCCAAACACATGTTTCCCAATTGAAATTTGAATTCTGAAGCTTCCTGGATCCTTCAATTTAGGAGGCAACATATTATGAATTATGGAAATACACTCCTTAGTGAGTGCTACAGTCTCAAACTCAGTTAGCTTGCGCTTGTTTGCTACAATTTCCTTGATGTCCTTTGCATACTTTGGCACTTCTTGAAAAATGTCCACCAATGGGATGTTAATCTGCATCTGTTTCGAAATATCAAGGAACTTCTTATACGATGCATTATCCTTCAATTTCTGCAGACTTTGAGGGAACGGATGTGGTAGCTTTGCAATTATTGGTTGTGGTTGCTTTGCCACAACCTCTTCGAGTGGATTCTCTATCTTAGTGGCAGTTTCCGATTCGACTTATATGGTGGGCTATTTTTTACTAAACTTCACTTTCTTTCTCTTCTTTGATGGAACTTCTTCTAATTTTCTCCTATTCCTCAATGACACAGCATTAATAGGAGCCTTAGGATTAGCCTCAGTGTCACAAGGTACTTCTCCCGCTGGTGTGGTGTTCTGGGCACTGCTAAGTTGCCCAATCTATCGCTCTAAATTTTGAATGGCACTTGCTTGATTTTGATTATAGCCCATAATCCTCTTTAGCATCTCCTCAATATTACCCATCGGATTTGCGGACTAATCTGCTTGTGGAGGGCGAAACTACTAATATTGACCTTATAGTTTGAACTTATTTTGAACACCCTAATTTCCACCCCAGGAGAATTTGGGTGGTTCCTCCAATTTTTAATATAAGAATTATCATATTGATTATGATTATCTTGTCCTCTATTAGTATTCCCCACAAAGTAAACTAACTCCGGATTTGCTGGACAGGCATCACTGGTATGGCCCTCGCTGTAGACTTCATAGAACACCTGAACCAGCAGTACTGGTTGAAATTGCTACATCCGTGGGAACTGTTGTTGGTTCTGAACCACATTCATCTTGCTAATTTGATTTTCTAAAGATGCTACCTGTGTAGATAGTGCTGATACAACATCTAATTCAAGTACCCTGGCAGCTTCATGGGTTGTGTGTCTACCTGCTTCCCCGAAATGCCTAGTGATCCTAGGCTTAACGATACTGGAGGTGACATTAGCAATGATAGGCATAGCCACCTCTTGTACTACCAAAGGGTGTTCATCCACCATTTCAACGATAGGTTGAATGAGTGTTCTAGATTATTTGCCACCCGAGCTTCTCTCAATCTTCTGCGAAATGCTCTCTCAGGTTCTGAGTCAAAATCCTGTAGTCTATTCTGGCTTCTAACCCATCGCATTCAAGAAAAGTACCTGAGATCAAACGCCCAGCCAAAAAGAAGATTAAAAAAAATATCTCGATGAGTAGTAAAAGCTTAATCTAGTAAATCAATTAATTTCGAAGTCCCCAACAACGGCGCCAAAAACTTGTTGCCCTAAATTGCACATACAAGTGTAAACGTTAAATCAAGTAATAAAGAGTGAGTGGGGAATTGTTCATACGAGTACTTGTGATCAATTAGCAACTAAATCAAGCAATTTCTAATTTATTGAGCCAAGAACAATTTCAAGGTAATTTTTGTTTAATTAATTCTACGAACTAGAGTTGCTATTAAAAGAAGAACTAATTAAATAGCACACTTAGCACGAAGGGTTGAATTCAATGAGAAATAATATTCTAGGGTCGTGGTTCGATAAACATCCTGTTGAATTCTTTCACCGATTCAACTTATTAATTTATCGGGGTTATTAAACTGCAATGACAATAATACACGTAGAAATTTGACAACTTCTACTCGCTTATTAATTTTTTCTAAACCATATATTTCTATGAGGTTAGAGATAAAAAGAACGCATTAATAATCTCTTGCACAATGGGCTAAGCACGGCAAAAGGGTATATTTCTATCCGTATTCGCAAATCAATTTTCCAATGACTAGGTTCAAGATCGCGCTCTATTCAATCCTATTAAAATCAAGAATTACCTCTTTTTAGTTCAACTCAAGATTGATATATATTATTTTACTTTTCGCTAGGCAGTAATATAATTAGGTTCAGGATAAGAATAAATAACCCAATATAATAAATTAAATTATCAAATCAATCTCTGAATATCAACATTCATGTGAAACCATAACACAGAACAAACGAGTTTAGCCACGCATAGTCATGGTAGAAATCTCAATTTATTCCCAATAATACATAAAAATCAATAGTACAAGGGAAAAATAAGAACACAAGATGAATTCTGTGGTTTCTGAAATCTGTGATGGCTTTTCTATGCTTCCAAGTGTGTTCTTGCCTCCCAAAAGTCTTCTCTCACCTCAAAAAGTGGCTAACTATTATATTTGTATGGTTTAGGGTTCAGTTGGGGAGAATTTGGCTTCTCCTTATTCGAATTGGAGAAGTTGATATTTTCTGATCCGGTACTAGTCTGACGAAGCGAACCTTTCTTCATTGTCCCAGATTTCTACCTTCAGTTTTTCTTTCGGCAATTTTGCTCCTATTTGATCCTTTTCCGCGCAAGCTCGTTCCTACACATAAGAAACATGTAATGAGCATATTTTTACTTCAAAATTAGTGTGAACTCCTGCAACTCACACAAGAATTAATACACAAAAACACTCAAAAATGAACTTTTCACCCTTTATCAATGACGCTTTTGAAGCATAGAGACATGAAACACCGGATGAACAGCCCGACAAGCTGGGTGGCAAAGCAAGTCTATAGGCCACCACACCAACCCTCTCTATTACCTCAAATGGAACAATATACCGAAGGATTAACTTGCCCTTCTACCCGAATTTCATCACGCATTTCAAGGCGAAACTGTAAGAAGAACCCTCTCACATTCCATGAAAGACGTATCGAGAACCTTCCATGAAAGTCTGCATTGTACGAAGATGCTCCTAAATAAACTTTACCTTCTCTAGAGCATCCCGAACCAAATATTTTCCCAACAAACTAGCCTCCCCATGCTCAAATCACCCAATCAATGAACGACACTGCTCATATAATGCCTTATATGGAGCCATTTGGAAAATAGACTGGTAGTTGTTGTTGTAGGGGAACTCCGCTAAAGTTAGAAACGGATCCTACTGGCCTCCAAAATCTATATCACAGGATCTCAATATATCCTCTAACATCTAAATGGTCAGCTCGAACTATCCATTTGTTTGAGGGTGAATGTAGTACTAAACTCAACCTACATGCCCAACTCAACTAAGAAGCTCTCAAAAAGTGTGATCTAAACTGGGTGCCTCGATCTGATATGATAGACACAGGCACTCCATGCAATCAGACAATCTCTCTAGTGTAGATCCTAGCCAATTTCTCCGAAGTGTAGGAAGTCATGACCGAAACAAAATGTGCAGACTTGGTCAGTCTTCCACAATGACCCAAACAACGTCAAATCTCCTTAAGGTCCATGGCAACTCTACCACAAAATCCATAGTGATATGCTCCGACTTTTTTTCTGGTACCTCTGAAGCAAACCACCCTGTCTTTGATTATCATATTTAACCTGCTAACAGTTCAAACATTGCAAAACATGCCCTACAATGTCCTTCTTCATCCTGCACCGCCAATAATACTACTTCAAGTCATGACACATCTTTGTAGCATCGAGATGAATAGAATATTATGAACTGTGAGCCTCCTCAAGAAATAAATCTTTCAAGCCATCCATATTAGGGACACAGATCCAACCCTGAAACCTCATACCACATCATCACAATTAATCACCTCTTTAGCACCACCTCGATGAACTGTGTCCTTAAGGACAAGCAAGTGGGATCATCATACTAGCGAGTCTTAATGCACTCAAATAGAGACGACTATGATATAACACAAGCAAGGACTCTAATCGGCTAAGAAATGCCCAATATTACCAATCTATCGGCCAGTGCCTGAGCATCCATAGCTAAAGGCCTCCTTGCATCTAGAATGAATGACAAGCTCCCCACACTATCTTTCTTTCTATTTAAGGTGTCAGCTACAACATTAGCCATCCTTGGATAATAAAGAATAGTGATATTATAATCCTTCAACATGTCACGACCCAAGTTCTCCCTCTGTGAACTGTCATGACAACACCTAGTCTCTACGATTAGGTAAGCCTAACAATTTGCAGAAGAAGGAAATAAAGATACGAAACGAGCAATTTACGGGTAATAGAATAACGAAGGTTAAAATGATGATCGCCATATACACTATCACTCTCTCAAACTGAGCAAAAACACTCCCAAAACCTGGAATCTCATGACACGCAAGCTAAAGAAAAATACAAAAGGTTTCTAACTCCAGAAGTCTAGTAGCAAAGGAAATATAGGGAAAAGCCTATAACTAAAGGGAAATAGAGAGGGACTTCTAGGTCTGTGGACACGACAGATATACCTTGAAGTCTCTGAATCGCCTCACCTCGCGGATAGTATGGCTGAGCAGAAAAACCTGGATATGCACACGAAAAACATGTACAGGAAAGGGCATGAGTACGCCACAGCAGTACCCAGTAACTGCGAATCCTAGCCTCGGTCGAGTAGTGACAAGGAAGGTCATTGCCCTACTGGTTATATATATAATAAGGAGAAACAATATGATAGGTAATAGTATAATTAGAATACTAACAATCAATGAAGATGAAATTAGAGAAAGAAATAACTCAGTACACAGAGATAGCAACAGAGGGATCTCCCAGGATAACATCCCGTAGTCCCAACCGTAAATGTGCAGAGGATCTCCCCGATCCCGTAGTCCAAAATATAAATGTGCAGAGGGATCTCCGGAATACCGATTCGTAGTCATAAAGTAAATATCCAGTACAGGGGGATCTCCCGGGATACCATCCCATAGTCCCAAATATAATGTGTAGGGGGATCTCCCGGAATATCGATCCATAGTCCCAAAGTAAATATCCAATACAGGGGGATCTCCCGGGATACCATCCTGCAGTCCTAAATATAAATATTCAGGAAGATCTCCCGGAATACTGATCCGTAGTCCCAAAGTAAACATGCAGGGTGAATCTCCCGGGATACTGTCTCCTAGTCCCAAAGTAAACACACAACAGTCTCAAGAAGGAAATCTACCATTCTATTCAAGTTCGTATCAAGAAACAAGAAATTTACTCCAAACATGCTACACAGAGTCCAAGTAAGCAGTTAAAGCAGATAAGACAGTTAAGTCACATAGGCATGTTTTCCTAAGCTAAATAGGAGGTTTCACATACTAGTATTGCTTAATTAAAGGTAAACATAAATATTTACTTAATAAAACAGGGGTTTTCAATAATTAGCACATGTACTCACTCGCCACCTCACATACACAGCATTCATATAACAACAATGCAAAAATTTTAAAGAGAGTTCCCCCACACAAGGTTAGGCAAGCCACTTATCTTAAACCAAGCTTAAGTCAATCCAAAATCACGCTCTTTCCATGAGTATCAAAATCTGAGTGGCCCAAATCTCATCAAATAAATTTCATAATGTGAATATAACAACAAACAACTAATTTAGCTAAAGAAATCGAAGCTAAGGCAAGAAAATAGAAAAATGCCCAAAAATTCTCCCCGGACCCACATCTTGGAATCGGGTAAAAATTATGGATTATGAACACCCATTCACTCACGAGTCTAACCATACTAAAATCACTCAAATACGATACCAAAATCTCAATCAAAACCCAAAAATTAGGCCTAAGAACTTTTCTCAATTTTCCCTAATTTTTGCCAAAAATCCGAAATTTAATGATGAAATTAAATTTAGATTAACGGGATATAATCAAAAGGGAGTTAAGAATCATTACCCACAAACATCCTCCGAAAATCTCTCTAAATTTCGCCTCCTACCGAGCTCTCAATCCAATTTTTTGAGTTATTAACTCAAACCCTCGATTTTGAAATTTAAATTCTGCCCAGATGTGTCCTTCTTTGCGAACGCGAGATGACCACCGCAAAGGCGATGAAAAAATCCTACTAGCCAAATTTCCTCTTTCGCGAATGCGAAGGTCCACTCGCAAACGCATAGCTTGCACTGGTGGACCCTTCGCGACCGTGAGGACCATGTCGCGAACGCGAAGGCTAAAGGGTCCACACCTTCACGAAAGAGGGAGCATCATCGCAAATGCGAAGCATAACTTAGCATCCTCTACCAGATGCTCTTTGCGAACGCTAGACCCCTCTCGTGAACGCGAAGAAGGATTTTTCTGCAAGAAAACACCAGAAAAATCTGCCACTTCTCTAAGTCCAAAAATGAGCCGTTGAGCATCCAAAACACACCCGAGTCCTCCGAGACCTCAACGAAACATACCAACCAATCCTAAAACACCATACGAACTAAGTCGAGCCCTCAAATCACCTCAAACAACGCTAAAATCCCGAGTCACCCTCCAATCCAAACTTAATGAACTTAAGATTTCAGAATTCTACAAGCGATGCCAAAACCAACCAAACCATATCCGATTGACGCTAAATTTTGCACACAAGTCATATTAAATACTATGGACGTACTCCAACTTTAGAAATCGGATTCCGACCCCGATATCAAAATTTCACTATCGGCCCGAAAACTCCAAAAATTCAACTTTCGAGATTTCAAGCCTAAATAAGCTACGAACGTCCAAAACACAGTCCGGACATGCCCCTAAGCCCGAAATCACCCAAAGGAGCTAACGGAGTCGACAAATTCTATTCCGGACCCGTCTTCATATTGCTCCAACTACGGTCCAAATTCTAAGACTTAAATACTCATTCAGTGACTAAGTATCCTAAAACACTCTGAGATGAACTATCCTGTCAAATCACAATAGCATAAATAGACACGAGGAATATAGTTAATAGGGGATCAGGGCGTTAATTCTTAAAACGATTGGTCGGGTTATTACACAACAGCTCCAACTACCTCCGAAACCTCATATTCAAATATTTATGCCTAAACAGATGTTGAAGACTCTGATGATCCGTATATACCTCACAAGACATGCCATATAAGTAATGCCTATCTTGAGCGTGTAAACAATAAATGCTAACTCCAAATGATGCACCGGATATTTTGAGGTGCATTAGGGCACCTATTTGGAAATAACTCTATTTTAACTAGTTTGTGTTACTAAAGATCGGGTAAGGGCTCAAATAACCCTAAAGAGAATGTGTTAGGCACTATACGAGGTCCATAAATGTGGTTATTCTATGTAACCATGCAAATTAAGGGAGAGCAAAGAGTAATTGGTCACTCAAGGTAGAATAGGATGAAGCAATTAATTGAAAGAAACCATACGTAACTAAAGGAAATAATTTGAAAGAACATAATTTGTCCATTAATAAACTAATTGGTTCAACTCTTTGGAGGTTACAAGATATAGCTTAGTCATGTCTAGATTTTCTTAACAAACAAATATACAATGAACAAGTAGACATAATGGGGGTGGGGTCCTAAATTTTTTAGCATAACGGATCACTCCGTGGAACATAAATAATACTTCGCAACCCTTTGAGTGAAAGGGTTGCTCATATTATCCAGCGAGCACAAACTATCATCTCTTGGTACCCGATTGTTATCTTAATTTGTTTACCTAAATCGCACTAATTCAATTCTAAGTCGTGTCCTACACACGCCTACCCGTCTCATGCCTATGGTCCATGAGGCATTGGACCAATATATAGGTGGCTCTAGACTCAATCTAGGCTACCCAAAATTAGAAAAACTAGGCGTCAAATTGTTAAAACAAATAGGATCTCATGTAAAGACACAATTAGCAGAAAGGGGGTTCATGTTTACCTCCACACATAGGTTCACATACACGTAATTTTCCAAACGACAACGATAAACCACAACCAAATGATCAAACGAGAATGCTTTCTTGATCAAAATTAAAACGAACAGTTTCTTTTCGAATCAATTTAAACCTAAGGCATGGTTACTAAGTGGGCATATGGATGACCATATATGATTAAATTAGGCTTGGATTTCATACATGGATAGTTGAATAAACGTGTTAGCATTGATTGAGTCCTATAAGCAAAATTTCTAAACGAGCAGGTTTAGATTGTTTTTAGACAACAATAGTGGCGAATTCTTATTTGCAAACCCTATAGTCATGATTTCTAGGCAGATGAATGTAGAGAACACAGTTTGAAGGAAAAGGCATTTCAATTACTTAACATGATGTCCTTTAGGGCTGCTATCTATTAGCAAATAAGGTGCGGAAATAAGACAAGACAAACAAATAGCAAACGAGGTCGATTGGACTCTATAGACATGCTTTCTACCAGTTTATATGAAATTAGAGTATCCCAGTCCCTTTTCACTAATTTCCTCAGTGTCTGTTCTTATAAGTTATTACAGACCCAAATAGAGCACAATCCACAAATGATGTTTGTGCTCCTTAGTACTAGGAGAATATACTAAGATATCATTAATGAAAACAATGAAAAAAGAATCCAAATAACGATGGAACATACTGTTTATCAAATACATGAAAGTTGTTGGGGCATTAGTCAAACCAAAAGACATCACCAAAAACTCATAGTGCCATAACAAGTCCTAAAAGTCACCTTAGGAATGTCTGAATCCCTGATCATCACCTAATGGTAACCCTATCTCAAATCAATCTTCTAAAATACCCTAGCACGCTAAAGATAATCAAATAAGTCATCAATGCAAGGAATGGATATGTTTTCTTGATGGTCACCTTGTTCAATTGCATCTAGTCAATGCAAATTTTCATCGAGCCATCTTTCTTCTTAACAAATAACACTGGTGCAGCCTAAGGTGATACACTAGGCCCGATGAATCCCTTACCCAACAACTCTTGCAATTTTTCGCTCAATTCCTTCAACTGTGATAGACCCGTGTGATATGGTGGAATATATATGATCTCAGTGTCTGGCATCAAATCAATATCCCTATTAGGTGGCATGACCAGTAAGTTTACAGGAAAAATATTCAAAAACTCCTTCACTACTGGAACTGAATCAATAGTAGGAGAATCAACACTAACATCCGGAACAAATTTTAGATACGCCAAACACCCCTATCCACCATTTGTTGAGCTTTCAGAAATGAAATCACTCTTCCAGAAGTATAACCTTGAGAACCTCTCCATTCCAGCATTGGCAACCACACATGGTCTTAGCATGACAATCAAGAATAGAATGATAAGAAGATAACTAATCCATGTCTAAAAGCACATCGAAGTCCACCATACTAAGAACTAGAAGATCGACACTAATCTCATAATCCCCTATAGTAACCATACAAGACCGAGACATATTATCCACCACAATAGAGTTACCAATAGGTGTAGATACATAAATAAGGATATCAAAAGAACTACGAGGCAAATCTAAATACGATGACACAAAGCAATATATAGAACTAGGATCAAATAGAACTGATGCATCATTGCTGCCCAGATAAACAATACCTGCAATAACTGAATTGAAAGCCTCTGCCTTGGTCCAATGCATAACAAAAAGCCCAACCACTTCTTGTCTGACCTCCACCTCTAAGACGTCTCATGACTGCCTGAGCTTCCCTCTAGTTGGTGGGGCTAGTAGTGTAACAACTACCGCTTGAACCACGGTCTAAGAACACTGCTATGCTGCTCCTCTACCATACTTGGGGCAATCCCTCTTGATATGCCCAACCTCCCCACACTCAAAACACCATAGCGCTGAGAGTGGCTAGTGAAACTGAGGTGCCTCTGATAACCTAAGTAACCACCGGAGGAACCCTGGACTGAAGGTGTACGGTATGAACTTTGCACTGGTAATGAACT
Source organism: Nicotiana sylvestris (assembly GCF_000393655.2). NCBI lineage: Eukaryota > Viridiplantae > Streptophyta > Magnoliopsida > Solanales > Solanaceae > Nicotiana > Nicotiana sylvestris. Next base: position 143,714,539 of record NC_091064.1, on the reverse strand, counting down.
CAATGAAGATTGAACTAGAGCGCCACGAGCGGGCTGATAAGCTGAAGGAATTGGTCTGCTAGAATGGCCTCTCAAATAATAATCCCTACCTCCATACGAGGTACCACTAAAATGGCTAGAATGTCAGGACCTCTTACCCCTTATCACCATGGCCTCCCTGCTCTGACCTCGGATGCGCTCAATCATGCGTGATATATCCAAAACCTGATGAAATGTTGTGTTGGTTTCTGCCTCCCTACCATAGCAATCTTGATACCGAATTTCAACCCCTCAATGAACCTCTTATCCTTCTCAACCTCGGTAAGGATCAGAAAAGCTGCATGACGAGATAACTGAGTGAACCTCATCTCATACTCGGTCACAAACAAACAAACCTGTTGAAGGTTCCCAAATTGACCACGCATCTCCTCCATCATCATGAGTGTAATGAACTTCTCTAAGAAGAGATGTGAGAACTGATCTCAAGTGAGTGGAAGTGACATTGTTGGCTTGTTACGATCGTATGACTAACATCACCTCTTGGTTGGCCGCTTAAGCTAGAAAGTAGTAAAATCAACCCTGTAAGCACGTGATTATTGCCATATATGAGAAATACTCCCAAAAATTCAAAATAAAACAATTTTCCTTTGTGTGCCATTTTGAGATTTTTTCGTGCAATTTTTTTATAATTATTTGTATTTGTCCGTGCATGTTTATTTGTCAAATTAATAAAAAAATAAAAAAATATGTCGCATTTTTGCATTTAGGATTTGATTCTACAAATAGGAGCAATTAAGTTTGTTTTACAAGAACAAAAAATCATAAAAATAATGTACGTTGCATTTTTAGCATTTAATGTCCAAATTATGTGATTTTATCGTAATTGTTATTTAATTGTGTGTTAATTGTTATTAAGAATTAATTTGCACTTTTATAAAATAATTTAGTTCTATAGGATAATTTAGGATTCTTAGAATTTAGTTTTAGTTTAAGAAAAAATAAAAGAAGAAGAAAAAAGAAGCAATAAAAGAAGAAGAAAATCGGATTGGGCATTTTCTTCAATTCTAAACCACAAGCCCAAAACCGGATAATCCCTTAACCAAATCCCTACAGGGTCAACCCGACCCGGTCCGCCCCATAACCAAATGAGTTACCCCCCCCCCTTCCCATTTTTCATTCTTCCCAACCCCAAAACCCTAAAAAAGCCACCCACCCCCCTGCTGCATTGTCTTCTTCGCAACACCCCATCCCCCTCGTCCCAAATTCCCATGGCTGCCACTTCCCCTTCACGTCTAACAGCCTCCCCATCGTCCTCCATCTCAAGCTCCTATGGCTGCTGCTTCTTCTGCTTCGTCTTCAACACCAGCCCACAATGAACCACCATAAACGACCACCTCCATTTCCGTCAAGCAGCAGCGAGCAGCAACATCCCCAAGCCGTTGCTGCTCCAGCTCCACTATCATGCCGACAACCCCAGCTCCCTCACGTCCAGCTGACCACCAGCAGCCCAGCCTCCCGTCTTCACCTTCTTCGTCAACTTTAACTCCAGCCATGGACGAACCACCATGGCTGCTGCTTTGTCTTCAACTGCCTCCCCCCTCGTCGACCAGCAGCTCGCCTCAAACAACCCCACTGCCAAAACTAGCCTCATCATCATCGTTCTTCGACGTCAACCTCCACTCCAAAAATGAGCTCCATCTCCAGCAACCATGGCCGCTGCTTCATCTCCTTCGTCATTTCCTCCAGTCGTCGAAAAAACCAGCAATGACCACTCCACATGAGCGACCACCATCGCTTCTGCTACGTCCAGCCATGAACTCGATCGTCACTACGTCAAAAACGAAAATGGGTTGAAAACAGTGATGTTTGTTCAGGCGTGCCGAGGTTGCCATTCGAACCCGGGTTTTAAACCAGTAGGTTTCCGTTCTCTTTTCTTTTAGTTTTCATTCAGCGAATTCATCTTCCGCCCCTTTTCTTCTTTCTATGATTATGTTCGTGTTCCGATAGGTTGGTTTGAATTCGAACCCAGGTCTTTGTTTGTATTAGAGATATTTCGTGTTCATTTTTTGTTTGAAGTTCGTTAGTTTTTCATCAAGTGATTTAATGTCGAGTGTTTATGTGTTGGTCCTTAGTTTTTAATTTAGTTTGAATCATTCATCTTTGTTATGATGTTGTTTGATTTAGTTTGAGGTCAGCTGATGATTGAGTTTAGTGATTTGAATCTACTTGTTTGTTCCGTTAAGTTTGTTCGGATATGAATCTGACTCTGTTGTTAATTCATGAACGTTGTCGATTAGGAGTTTGTTAGGCGAGTTTGTTATACAGAGTTTGATTATTAATTGGAAATTGATTAGATGAATTGGTTATAGCTGCTAAAGTTTGGTTAATTAACTTAGGAGGATTGGATATAGCTGATGGGGTAGAATGGTAAATTGCAGTATTTTCAGGGGCATTTTCGGGATTTTGAGTATTAAAAAATAATTAATTTGAGTGCTCCGTCCACTAGGCACTAATAATATTAAAATAATACGTAGTGGGGGACAAGACATAATGGTGGGAATTAATACATTATTTAGTGCATAGTGGGGGACAAGACATATGGTAGTGGGCAATAATGCATTGTTTAATATAGTGGGGGACAAGATATATGGTGGTGGGAATTAATATATTTTTTTAATATAGTGGGAGACAAAGCATGCAGTAGTGGGGAACAAGGCATGCAAGTGTGGGAGGATATTTCGGATTAGTTTAAGTCTTTCAAGGCAAGAGTTTTGTTATAAATAGGGTCATTTCAAGACCAAAAGGGGGGGGATTTTTTGGAGAGAGTTTGGGGCGGATATTTTTCGGAGAAAGTCTAGACCGGATTTTTAACATTTAAAAGTTCAGTAATCTGAGAGTAAAAGAGAGGTTGGTTATTTCTGAGATTTGACTGTGGTTTTAAGTAGATTTTTTTGAGTTTGTTATCCCTGGTCTGCATTGGTTTGTGTTGATACTGTTTCGTTGAGTGTTCTGGAATCGTGTTGGTTTTCAAATCTGTCACTGGGTGTTCCGTTCACTGTTTGTTGCTGGTTATTGTTGTTGTTGTTGTGTTACATAATACTTTGCTGACCTTCCTCTTCTTGTATTGGCAATACCAGGTACACAACTGTAACTTTGGCATTTGTAAGCTGAAAACATGAAGTTTGAATATACGTGAAAAGTTGAAATTCTGCTTTGGTTTCAATATGACTTGTGTATTTAAATTCTTCAGTCGCTGATGATAGGTAGATCACTGTTAGTATGTAGTAAGTGGACTGAAACGGACTTGTGTGAGAGATCCTTTTTTATTAAAACATGTTAGCATCTGGTAACTGATTCCTGTAGTTAAAAATGAGCTTGTTGGACTGTTAAATTAATCTGGACCGGGACTGTTTGGATCTTGGAATATGATTATGTAATAGTCGTATTAGTTTAGTATTGTTTCCTAGTATAATTTATGAGATTAGAGGCCAGCTACAAGCTGAAACCAGAAAGTGTTTTGGTAAGGTGGTTCTAAAATTGGTAAAGAGTAATTAGTTTCGTTTTTGATATTATTGTTCGTCAATTCAGTATTTCTATTTATAATTTCAATTTTTTTGGTAATATTCACTTATAGAATAAGATACGAAATAATCTTCTTTTGTACAAGCTCGATTACAACTTCCCATTTGCATTTGTCTTAGACTAATAACTAATAAGTCACGCCCTTTTTTTAAGCATGTAATTAATTTGGAGATTTTCTTTTAGAGACAAACTTAATAAAAAATGTAGTCACTTTAGGATTGTCCTTTTAAAATAAATGAGATGAGCCTCGTCTAGCAAAACGCACAGATTGCGGGGCCCTCACAAATGTACGTATTAATTACTTAGAACTCGGGATCGGCCGCTTAGCGAACTTCGCGGCCTTTTCCCAAAACAACCGCGCGTTAGTCTCTTTAGGCGCGTACTTTAATAATTTACCTCCTTAAATTCGGGTGCACATTTATGTGACCCAAATCCAAATCTCAACGGAGTCGAAATGTGTCGCTAATCACAGGTACGTTGATAGTGACGTGGTTCGAGATGCATGTCCATGAAGTTGCAAATTCCTTTTAAAAATAATGAATGAGACGAGCCTCGACAAACAAGAATACACAAATTGCGGGGCCCTCACCGGATAGTTATTTCGAATGCTTAGATTTCGAGACAGGCAGCATAGCGAACTATACGGCTTTTTTCTCAAAATAACAACGCATTAGTCTTTAGGCGCGTATTTAATAATGTTATTTTCCTAAACTCAGGTGCACATTTGTGTGACCCAAATCCAAATCTCAACGAAGTTGGAACGTATCAAAAATTACGGGTACATTTATGTGGCGCAATTCGAGATGCATTCTCACGACGTTGCAATTCTTTGAATAAATAATAACAAAGCGATAAACAATTAAAATTTGCACGTAGGTTCATAATTTTATAAAATCAGATAATCAAGCCGAATATTACAGTTGAGCGACCATGCTAGAACCACGGAACTCGGGAATGCCTAACACATTCTCTTGGGTTAACAGAATTCCTTATCCAGATTTCTGGTGCGCAGACTGTTAAACAGAGTCATTCTTTTCCTCGATTCGGGATTCAACCGGTGACTTGGGATACCATAAATCTCCCAAGTGGCGACTCTAAAATAAATAAATAAATCCTGTTTCGATTGTCCCTTAATTGGAAAAACTCCCCTCCGCGCCCCTTCGCGGGGGCGCGGCCCTAAAAAGGAGGTGTGACATCTCTGGCGACTCTGCTGGGGATGAAACCCAAAACCACTGGTTCAGGGTTAGAAATTCGAGCTTAGAATAATTGTTGTATTTGGCTTTATCGTGTGATTGAGCTTAAATGTGCAAAATGATGCTTTTTACCGCTTTGATATTATTTGAACTGTACATATAAACTGTGCCGAAAACTTCTCTTCTCACCTCCGAGGATGTGCTTACTGGTTGAGACTCCCTATTCTGTTAGTGTCATACCCTGAAATAAAAGAGGCTCGGAAAGTTTCTAAGCCAGCTGGCCTTTTTGTTCCCGGAAAGGAGCTCCTTCCTCAACTCGAGTTGTCCGCTCGGGTACACTGTCTAGAACATATACCCAAGTTGAACCTAGAATAACTTAACTTTATGCCGGATCCCTAGTAGGAACGTTTATTTGCATCATGTTGCATTTGACTTAGGGGACTCAACACAGGAGTTGGATCCGTCTAGGACAAGCAACCTGAAATGAAAAAAGACCATCCTGCTACATCCTGTTTGTTTTGCACATTTATTTGCTTCAGATCTGCATGCTGACCGGCTTCTGAAATCGGGAATTTTTGAAAAATTGTGAAAAAGAGAAAAAAAAATTGCAGTGTAGAAAGATAATTCTGAGTTACCTGCGAACTCTGCCAAAATTTTGTGAAAAAAAAATGTTTTTTTAGTGTAACTTGTTTAAACAAGTCTTGTTGTCAGAATTAGTTTATTGTCGTGGCTCGAACTACGCGGGTCTGATTCTCACCAGATGTGAGATACGTAGGCAAATCTCTTCGGTTCCGGCCCACCATATTCAAAAAATCCAAAAAATATTTTCCATTACTCCAAAAAAAAATATAATACAAAAATATTTCCTTTTAATCTCTCTCAAAATCCAAAAATATTTGTTTAAAAATTCAAAAGAAAATTCAAGATTCAAAAATATTTTTCTTTTCTTTTGTAGTATTTCTTTCATAAATTCAGAGTAATAGCCCAAAAATATTTCCTTTCTTCTTTAGAAGTTTTTCCTTCGAAATTTCCAAAAGAAAAAGAAAAAAAGAAAAAGAAATTTAAATTCAAAAAAATATTTCTTTAGACGCCTTTCTTTTCAAAAAAAAACAAACAAACAAACAAATCGAAATCCAAAAATATTTTCTCTCTTCTTTGTAAGTATTTTATTCGGAAAACAAAAAGTTAGTTTATTTCCTTTATTCCTGATCGCCCGAACTACGCCGGTTTGATTCTCACAAGATGTGTGATACGTAGGCAGCCCTCATCGGGTCCAACCTCCCCTTTTGCAAAAATAGCCAAAAAATATCAAAAAATTAATTTTTCGTCATAGAGTTGGATGATGCTTTTTTTGTCAGAAATAGCCGAATGTTCCCAAAAAGGACGCCGGAAGGCTGACTTTTCATAAACGGCCACCTTTGGTTATGTTTTTAGGATTTTGGTCGGTTAGCTAACGCAACCTTAAAATCTTCGTCCCCGAGGTGCTGACAGGCCGCGTTGGCAAAACTCGGTCTTTTATTTTATTTTAATTTGAAAAATAATAAGAAAAAGAGTGAGTGGTCAAGAATACCGTTTAGATTTTTTAAGCCGAGCCAGCTTCGGCGGTGTCTTAAACTGTTCTTGCCGAGATAGCCTTAGAGAATCTTTCAGTTGTCAAAAGGCTATTTTCGTAAAAGAACGGACAAGTTTGTGAAGTTTCATAAAATAACATCCTCAAAATTCATGTGAAATTGGGAAGGGCCCACATTTGAAAAAATAGCCATTTGGTTAAAATCGACACATAGGGGAAGGAATCTGTCATTTTATTTTTCTTGAGTTTGTATTTTTTTTTATTAGAGTATGTGGGCCGTTTGACTTTCGACTCTGTTGTTCGTCTTTAAGTGATTCCAAAAATGTTCTATTATTGTTTACCTTTTATGTGGCAGAACTACGCCCGGTCTGATTCATGCGGGGACATGATACGTAGGCAATCCACATAAGATTCGACCACCATTAAAAAGAAAAAAGAAAAAAGGGGAGCACAATTACAAGAAGCCGGAATGACGCATGTAACTGAAGCAAATGCATGATAGAAAGGGTTAACTGCCTAGTTGCATTGCATCCTCAATGTGTGTTTTTCCTATCTGTGAAAAACCCTAACGCTAACCGGTTGCTCTCATTTTTGTTCCCTTTTCAATCTTTAGAAAGGTGGTTGGTTGTGGTTCTGAAAGTAACGCTTCCCTGCAACACAAAGGCAAAAGACAATGGCAGAGAACAACAGAGCTAAGTGGGTTGGTACCGATGCCCGAAAGCGGTTGGTTGAACAGGACTACGGGTTGGTAGAAGAGGTAAAAATGTTGAGACAACATGTGGCAGACATGTATCAGGCATGAATGACTGGGAAAGCACCACCCCCGCCACCGCCTAGCTTCTTGAACTCTGTCCTTACCCAAGCACCCAACACCATAACGGATTATCCCCCATACTCTCCATATCAACCCACTTATGATATCTTTCCCAGCCACCGGAGTAGCTCCATCACTCGTCAACGCTACTCCCTTCCCCAACGCTACTTCTCTCCACGAGACTCCCAAAGACATGCTTCACTTTCCAAATACCCAACTCTACAAAATGCCTATCCACCCTCACAAGCCTACCAAAAGCCCTCTGGATCAGGTTTCCGACCTAATCAAGCATTTAGGAACGAGAGGTTGCTAAAACGATAAAAGGCTCTCACCCCGATCGGAGTATCTTATGCAAGTCTGTTTGAAAGGCTAAAGCATGCTGGCCTGATTGAGCCGCTCCTCGGATATACTCTAGATCCACGTGCAAGAAGCTTTGATCCTACTGTATGATGCATGTACCACTCTAATGTCCAAGGGCATAACATTGAATATTGTCGTTCTTTGAAAAGGGAAATAGAAAGAATGATTCAAGAAGGGGTAATTTTGATCAATGACAATGACAAGGAGCATACGAATCCTCTTGGGAATTTGCGGACTGAAGTTAATGATATTGAAGTTGTTAATGGTTTTGGCAATATTGATGGGGAACCCAGTGGATGAGATGTCGAGCTTGGCAATTGGAAAGACGCTCCTTTCTTGGTTGGTCAGGGAGGAGTTTTGGTGGTTCATTTTGTTATCATTTCTGTTGTCCGGGTTATTTGCAGGGTTGTAATCCAGACATTGTCTTGTGTCAAACCCTCTTATCCTTCCATTTTGTCATAGTGGTTTGTTTAGTGTTGTCTAGGATTGTTTTAGGTTTGGTCTAAGGTTGTAACCCAGTTGTTTTGCTTGTTTCGTTATACGAACCGTTTCACTGCTTGTCTAATGCAAATTTCGGTCTTTTGTTACCCCCAGTCATCTTCTTTGTTTAGTTCTTTTATCCTTTTGTTTTGTCTTTATTCAACGCCGATTCTAGTGACATGACATGCGCGCAAAGTTTGGGCCTAATCTTAAGAGTTAATTATAAAGCCATTGGGGGATGATCGGGACACTTAAGGAAAATAGGAACAGTTTGAGATTCTTTGAAGCCCGAGCCACGTGAAACTGGGGCAAGCAAAACATAAAGAAAAACCATAAAAGCAAGTGAGAGTCTTGCCCAACGGTGCTTTAAAAATGACAAATGAAAAGGTGAACGTGTGGATATGGTTATCAAGTCCGGCACAATCAGAAGATGTGGCGAATGTTTAATTGTGTTGTTTTTGCTTAGCATGTTTTGAAGATTGGAATGAAGAAGGCATTTTTTTCTGCTATCTAAACACTTTATCCTTCGTTAACCCTTTTGAGCCTTATTGGTTTTCTTTCGTACCCCTCGTTCGGAATCAGTAGCAACGACTAGAAAACACAAGCATGGAAGATAAAGAAAAGGAATAAAAAAAAGAGAAAGAAAACAACAAAACAACAAAACGACAAAAAAGAAAGGAGAAATGAGAAAAAGAAAGAAAAGAAAAGAAAATAATAGGTAAATGACAAAAAGAAAAATAAATAAAAATAAAAAGGAATTGGGAACTACGTTTGACCTGATTCCTCAAAGAGGATACGTAGGCGCTTCACGGCTCGGTCATAGTGTAACAAAAAATCAAAAATCCCCAAGCAAGAAACTGGGGCAGAAGTTATGTTGGATGTAGAGAAATCTGGTTCCGAAGGTTGTAAATTTTGAACCCAAATTGATTCGTTTTGAGCCGCTAATACCCTTTCTTTCTAGCCCTATCCAAAACCCCACGTTACGGTCCAAAGAAAGACCTTTTGACCAGTCTTCGAAAGATGCCAAGTCATGCAAATGGAAGTCGAGAATAACACTCTGATCCCCGGCAGAAAAGTAATAAAATGAGAGAGTCTTATCGGTGAAAACCTTCACGGGCACCTTGAGGCGGCTATAAGTTGAGAGAAAAATCAAAATGAGAGAGGCTTGATAGTGAAAACCCTTCGGGCACTACAAGTCGAATAAAGATTGAGAATCATACAGGAAAGCACCAGACGAAGATTGTGAAAGGCGATTAACGACGGAGGATAGGCCACGTGTGCATGTCATGACCTATTGGTATCCACATCTGATAGATTTCTTGTTAGGAGTCATCTCTTTCTTTTGCCTTTTACTCTGTTCCTTTTACCTTTGTCATTTCCTCTTCTTGAGTCTCTTTGGTCAAAACAAGCGAGAAATGATTTCAAAATTTGCCATCATCTTTCCAATTATGCAAGACGAGATCTAACTAGTACATCAAAGGGGTATAAGTCAGGAAAGAACAAGCGCAATGAGCTGGTAATAGTCAACATGCTTTGAGGTTCGCGCAAAATACCCAAGATTGGTCCATATCAATTCAGGGACAGTGCAACAAAAAGAAGGTCAGGGGGATTGAACCGAGGGTATATTCGATGATGAGATTGACAAAAGGATGGACGAGTGTCAAGAAGGATATCCCCAGTAGAAATCGAGGGTTATAAGGCCAAGGCCAGCGGAAAATCAAGAAAGAACAACGCGGAAAGCAATGGGCATAATTGGGAAATTCATAGGAGACTCAAAGGTTGGGGAAATACCAGGTCACGGACAGTACCACAAAAGAAGATATTGGGTCTACACCGAGAAAAGGTATTTCAGTAACACAGACGATGGAAGGAGTGGTTAATCAATGAATGAACATGCAAGATCTTCAAGTGAAATCAGCTAGCATGAAAATACATGAGGTCAGATGAGGAGACTGGGAAAATGGTTAAGATGTTTGGGAATAAGGAATCATCAAGAAGGTCGGAAGGTATTAGCCAAGCTTCAAGATGGTCAGACAATGCATAGATGGAAAATGGTTGATGGCATCCCCAGCAGGAGTATCATAACCAACCACCACGTTTTAAACTGACCAAATTTTCTTCGATTTGAAGCAGGGACAGGGAATGCTACCGATGACGGAAAGATGCGCCACAAGAAAGATTGTCAAACTGGGGCAGAAACTTTTCGTTCATTTCGAAAATTTTCGGGAAGTCTAACACAAGTTTGGAGAAAAGCGGTGTCCCCAACAGTTCTTCGGCAGAAAGAAAAAAAAATTTTAAAAAAAAACAATGTCAGGAGGAAGATAACACGAGTTTTAAAGGAGGTAGTCTTCGAAGGAAGATGATAATAGAAAAAAAAAAGAAAAAAAAAACAAAAGAGAAAAAAAGAGGAAGACCAGTTTTTGCAAAAGGAAACGGTTTGCAGAAAATGAAATATCAGTCTTGAGGGAAGTAGTCTTTGAAGGAGTAAGATAACATATTTTTGAAAAATGCTATCCCCAGCACCACAGAGAAGACAGTACAAGTGTTGAGGAAAGTAGTTTTGATGAAAGATAATTCAAGTTAGAAGGAAAATGGTTGCTGAGATCAGGAGCCCCCCAGAAGAATGGAATGGCGATTTATTTTTCGAAGTTGTTGTTGAGGTTAGGAGCCCCCCCTGAAGAACACAATGGCGATTTATTTTTCGAAGTTGTTGTTGAGGTCAGGATCCCCCCCCCCTGAATAACAGAATGGCGATTTATTTTTCGAAGTTGTTGAAATCTCGCCCTGAAGAAAGGAATGGCGATTTATTTTTCAAAGTTGTTATTGAGGCCAGGAGCCCCCCCCTGAAGAACAGAATGGCGATTTATTTTTCGAAGTTGTTGTTGAGGTCAGGAGCCCCCCTAAAGAACAGAATGGCGATTTATTTTTCGAAGTTGTTGAAATCTCGCCCGCCTGAAGAAAGGAATGGCGATTTATTTTTCAAAGTTGTTATTGAGGTCAGGAGCCCCCCATGAAGAACAGAATGGCGATTTATTTTTCGAAGTTGTTGTTGAGGTCAGGAGCCCCCCTGAAGAACAAAATGGCGATTTATTTTTCAAAGTTGTTGTTGAAATCTCGCCCGCCTGAAGAAAGGAATGGCGATTTATTTTTCAAATTTGTTGTTGAGGTCAGAAGCCCCCCCTGAAGAACGGAATGGAGATTTATTTTCGAAGTTGTTGTTAAGGTCAGGAGCCCCCCCTGAAGAACGGAATGACGATTTATTTTCGAAGTTGTTGCTAAGGTCAGGAGCTCCCCCTGAAGAACAGAATGACGATTTATTTTTCAAAGTTGTTGTTGAAATCTCGCCCGCCTGAAGAAAGGAATGGCGATTTATTTTTCGAAGTTGTTGTTGAGGTCAGGAGCCCCCTTGAAGAACGGAATGGCGATTTATTTTTCGAAGTTGTTGTTGAGGTCAGGAGCCCCCCCTGAAGAACGGAATGGCGATTTATTTTTCGAAGTTGTTGTTGAGGTCAGGAGCCCCCCCTAAAGAACAGAATGACGATTTATTTTTCAAAATTGTTGAAATCTCGCCCGCCTGAAGAAAGGAATGGTGATTTATTTTTCAAAGTTGTTATTGAGGTCAAGAGCCCCCCCTGAAGAACAGAATGGCTATTTATTTTTTGAAGTTGTTGTTGAGGTCAGGAGCCCCCCCTGAAGAACAGAATGGCGATTTATTTTTCAAAGTTGTTGTTGAAATCGCCCGCCTGAAGAAAGGAATGGCGATTTATTTTTCGAAGTTGTTGTTGAGGTCAGGAGCCCCCCCTGAAGAACGGAATGGCGATTTATTTTCGAAGTTGTTGTTAAGGTCCTCGAAGTTGTTGTTAAGGTCAGGAGCCCCCCCTGAAGAACAGAATGACGATTTATTTATCAAAGTTGTTGTTGAAATCTCGCCCGCCTGAAGAAAGGAATGGCGATTTATTTTTCGAAGTTGTTGTTGAGGTCAGAAGCCCCCCCTGAAGAACGGAATGGCGATTTATTTTCGAAGTTGTTGTTAAGGTCAGGAGCCCCCCCCCCTGAAGATCGGAATGGCGATTTATTTTCGAAGTTGTTGTTAAGGTCAAGAGCCCCCCTGAAGAACAGAATGGCCATTTATTTTTCAAAGTTGTTGTTGAAATCTCGCCCGCCTGAAGAAAGGAATGGCGATTTATTTTTCGAAGTTGTTGTTGAGGTCAGGATCCCCCCTGAAGAACGGAATGGCAATTTATTTTCGAAGTTGTTGTTAAGGTTAGGAGCCCTCCCTGAAGAACAGAATGGCGATTTATTTTTCGAAGTTGTTGTTGAGTTCAGGAGCCCCGCCCTGAATAACAGAATGGCGATTTATTTTCGAAGTTGTTGTTAAGGTCAGGAGCCCCCCCTGAAGAACGGAATGGCGATTTATTTTCGAAGTTGTTGCTAAGGTCAGGAGCTCCCCCTGAAGAACAGAATGACGATTTATTTTTCAAAGTTGTTGTTGAAATCTCGCCCGCCTGAAGAAAGGAATGGCGATTTATTTTTCGAAGTTGTTGTTGAGGTCAGGAGCCCCCCTGAAGAACGGAATGGCGATTTATTTTTCGAAGTTGTTGTTAAGGTCAGGAGTCCCCCCTGAAGAACAGAATGGCGATTTATTTTTCGAAGTTGTTGTTGAGGTCAGGAGCCCCCCCCTAAAGAACAGAATGACGATTTATTTTTCAAAATTGTTGTAATCTCGCCCGCCTGAAGAAAGGAATGGTGATTTATTTTTCAAAGTTGTTATTGAGGTCAGGAGCCCCCCTGAAGAAGAGAATGGCTATTTATTTTTTGAAGTTGTTGTTGAGGTCAGGAGCCCCCCCTGAAGAACAGAATGGCGATTTATTTTTCAAAGTTGCTGTTGAAATCGCCCGCCTGAAGAAAGGAATGGCGATTTATTTTTCGAAGTTGTTGTTGAGGTCAGGAGCCCCCCCTGAAGAACGGAATGGCGATTTATTTTCGAAGTTGTTGTTAAGGTCCTCGAAGTTGTTGTTAAGGTCAGGAGCCCCCCCTGAAGAACAGAATGACGATTTATTTATCAAAGTTGTTGTTGAAATCTCGCCCGCCTGAAGAAAGGAATGGCGATTTATTTTTCGAAGTTGTTGTTGAGGTCAGAAGCCCCCCCTGAAGAACGGAATGGCGATTTATTTTCGAAGTTGTTGTTAAGGTCAGGAGCCCCCCCCCCTGAAGATCGGAATGGCGATTTATTTTCGAAGTTGTTGTTAAGGTCAAGAGCCCCCCTGAAGAACAGAATGGCCATTTATTTTTCAAAGTTGTTGTTGAAATCTCGCCCGCCTGAAGAAAGGAATGGCGATTTATTTTTCGAAGTTGTTGTTGAGGTCAGGATCCCCCCTGAAGAACAGAATGACGATTTATTTTTCGAAGTTTTTGTTAAGGTTAGGAGCCCCCCCTGAAGAACAGAATGGCGATTTATTTTTCGAAGTTGTTGTTGAGTTCAGGAGCCCCGCCCTGAATAACAGAATGGCGATTTATTTTCGAAGTTGTTGTTAAGGTCAGGAGCCCCCCCTGAAGAACGGAATGGCGATTTATTTTCGAAGTTGTTGCTAAGGTCAGGAGCTCCCCCTGAAGAACAGAATGACGATTTATTTTTCAAAGTTGTTGTTGAAATCTCGCCCGCCTGAAGAAAGGAATGGCGATTTATTTTTCGAAGTTGTTGTTGAGGTCAGGAGCCCCCCCTGAAGAACGGAATGGCGATTTATTTTCGAAGTTGTTGTTAAGGTCAGGAGTCCCCCTGAAGAACAGAATGGCGATTTATTTTTCGAAGTTGTTGTTGAGGTCAGGAGCCCCCCCCTAAAGAACAGAATGACGATTTATTTTTCAAAATTGTTGAAATCTCGCCCGCCTGAAGAAAGGAATGGTGATTTATTTTTCAAAGTTGTTATTGAGGTCAGGAGCCCCCCTGAAGAATAGAATGGCTATTTATTTTTTGAATTTGTTGTTGAGGTCAGGATCCCCCCCTGAAGAACAGAATGGCGATTTATTTTTCAAAGTTGTTGTTGAAATCGCCCGCCTGAAGAAAGGAATGGCGATTTATTTTTCGAAGTTGTTGTTGAGGTCAGAAGCCCCCCTGAAGAACGGAATGGCGATTTATTTTCGAAGTTGTTGTTAAGGTCCTCGAAGTTGTTGTTAAGGTCAGGAGCCCCCCCTAAAGAACAGAATGACGATTTATTTATCAAAGTTGTTGTTGAAATCTCGCCCGCCTGAAGAAAGGAATGGCGATTTATTTTTCGAAGTTGTTGTTGAGGTCAGGAGCCCCCCCTGAAGAACGGAATGGCGATTTATTTTCGAAGTTGTTGTTAAGGTCAGGAGCCCCCCTGAAGATCGGAATGGCGATTTATTTTTGAAGTTGTTGTTAAGGTCAAGAGCCCCCCTGAAGAACAGAATGGCCATTTATTTTTCAAAGTTGTTGTTTAAATCTCGCCCGCCTGAAGAAAGGAATGGCGATTTATTTTTCGAAGTTGTTGTTGAGGTCAGGATCCCCCCTGAAGAACAGAATGACGATTTATTTTTCGAAGTTGTTGTTAAGTTTAGGAGCCCCCCCTGAAGAACAGAATGGCGATTTATTTTTCGAAGTTGTTGTTGAGTTCAGGAGCCCCGCCCTGAATAACAGAATGGCGATTTATTTTTCGAAGTTGTTGAAATCTCGCCCGCCTGAAGAGATGAATGACGATTTATTTTTCAAAGTTGTTATTGAGGTCAGGAGCCCCCCCTGAAGAACAGAATGACGATTTATTTTTCGAAGTTGTTGTTGAGGTCAGGAGCCCCCCTGAAGAACAGAATGGCGATTTATTTTTTGAAGTTGTTGAAATCACGCCCGCCTGTAGAAAGGAATGGTGATTTATTTTTCAAAGTTGTTATTGAGGTCAGTTGCCCCCCCCTGAAGAACAGAATGGCGATTTATTTTTAGAAGTTGTTGTTGAGGTCAGGAGCCCCCCCTGAAGAACAAAATGGCGATTTATTTTTCAAAGTTGTTGTTGAAATCTCGCCCGCCTGAAGAAAGGAATGACGATTTATTTTTCAAATTTGTTGTTGAGGTCAGAAGCCCCCCCTGAAAAACGGAATGACGATTTATTTTCGAAGTTGTTGTTAAGGTCAGGAGCCCCCCCTGAAGAACGGAATGGCGATTTATTTTCGACGTTGTTGCTAAGGTCAGGAGCCCCCCCTGAAGAACAGAATGACGATTTATTTTTCAAAGTTGTTGTTGAAATATCGCCTGCCTGAAGAAAGGAATGGCGATTTATTTTTCAAAGTTGTTGTTGAGGTCAGGAGCCCCCCTGAAGAACAGAATGGCGATTTATTTTCGAAGTTGTTGTTGAGGTCAGGAGCCCCCCTGAAGAACAGAATGGCGATTTATTTTTCGAAGTTGTTGTTGAGGTCAGGAGCCCCCCTGAAGAACAAAATGGCGATTTATTTTTCGAAGTTGTTGAAATCTCGCCCGCCTGAAGAAAGGAATGGTGATTTATTTTTCAAAGTTGTTATTGAGGTCAGGAGCCCCCCTGAAGAATAGAATGGCTATTTATTTTTTGAATTTGTTGTTGAGGTCAGGATCCCCCCCTGAAGAACAGAATGGCGATTTATTTTTCAAAGTTGTTGTTGAAATCGCCCGCCTGAAGAAAGGAATGGCGATTTATTTTTCGAAGTTGTTGTTGAGGTCAGGAGCCCCCCTGAAGAACGGAATGACGATTTATTTTCGAAGTTGTTGTTAAGGTCCTCGAAGTTGTTGTTAAGTTCAGGAGCCCCCCCTGAAGAACAGAATTGCGATTTATTTTTCAAAGTTGTTGTTGAAATCTCGCTCGCCTGAAGAAAGGAATGGCGATTTATTTTTCAAAGTTGTTGTTGAGGTCAGAAGCCCCCCCTGAAGAACGGAATGGAGATTTATTTTCGAAGTTGTTGTTAAGGTCAGGAGCCCCCCTTGAACAACGGAATGGTGATTTATTTTCGAAGTTGTTGTTAAGGTCAGGAGCCCCCCTGAAGAACAGAATAGCGATTTATTTTTCAAAGTTGTTGTTGAAATCTCGCCCGCCTGAAGAAAGGAATGTCGATTTATTTTTCGAAGTTGTTGTTGAGGTCAGGAGCCCCCGCCTGAAGAACGGAATGACAATTTATTTTCGAAGTTGTTGTTAAGGTTAGGAGCCCCCCCTGAAGAACAGAATGACGATTTATTTTTCGAATTTGTTGTTGAGGTCAGGAGCCCCCTCCCCCCCCCTGAATAACAGATTGGCGATTTATTTTTCGAAGTTATTGAAATCTCGCCTGCCTGAAGAAAGGAATGGCGATTTATTTTTCAAAGTTGTTATTGAGGTCAGGAGCCCCCCCTGAAGAACAGAATGGCGATTTATTTTTCGAAGTTGTTGAAATCTCGCCCGCCTGAAAAAAGGAATGGCGATTTATTTTTCAAAGTTGTTATTGAGGTCAGGAGCCCCCCCTGAAGAACAGAATGGCGATTTATTTTTCGAAGTTGTTGTTGAGGTCAGGAGCCCCCCTGAAGAACAAAATGGCGATTTATTTTTTCAAAGTTGTTGTTGAAATCTCGCCCGCCTGAAGAAAGGAATGGCGATTTATTTTTCAAATTTGTTGTTGAGGTTAGAAGCCCCCCCTGAAGAACGGAATGGCGATTTATTTTCGAAGTTTTTGTTAAGGTCAGGAGCCCCCCCTGAAGAACGGAATGGCGATTTATTTTCGAAGTTGTTGCTAAGGTCAAGAGCCCCCCCTGAAGAACAGAAGGACGATTTATTTTTCAAAGTTGTTGTTGAAATCTCGCCCGCCTGAAGAAAGGAATGGCGATTTATTTTTCGAAGTTGTTGTTGAGGTTAAGAGCCCCTCCTGAAGAACGGAATGGCGATTTATTTTCGAAGTTGTTGTTAAGGTCAAGAGCCTCCCCTGAAGAACATAATGGCGATTTATTTTACGAAGTTGTTGTTGAGGTCAGGAGCCCCCCCCTGAAGAACAGAATGGCGATTTATTTTTCGAAGTTGTTGAAATCTCGCCCGCCTGAAGAAGGAATGGTGATTTATTTTTCAAAGTTGTTATTGAGGTCAGGAGCCCCCCCCTGAAGAACAGAATGGCTATTTATTTTTTGAAGTTGTTGTTGAGGTCAGGAGCCCCCCTGAAGAACAGAATGGCGATTTATTTTTCAAAGTTGTTGTTGAAATCGCCCGCCTAAAGAAAGGAATGGCGATTTATTTTCGAAGTTGTTGTTAAGGTCAAGAGCCCCCCTGAAGAACAGAATGGCCATTTATTTTTCAAAGTTGTTGTTGAAATCTCGCCCGCCTGAAGAAAGGAATGGCGATTTATTTTTCGAAGTTGTTGTTGAGGTCAGGATCCCCCCCTGAAGAACGGAATGGCAATTTATTTTCGAAGTTGTTGTTAAGGTTAGGAGCCCTCCCTGAAGAACAGAATGGCGATTTATTTTTCGAAGTTGTTGTTGAGTTCAGGAGCCCCGCCCTGAATAACAGAATGGCGATTTATTTTCGAAGTTGTTGTTAAGGTCAGGAGCCCCCCCTGAAGAACGGAATGGCGATTTATTTTCGAAGTTGTTGCTAAGGTCAGGAGCTCCCCCTGAAGAACAGAATGACGATTTATTTTTCAAAGTTGTTGTTGAAATCTCGCCCGCCTGAAGAAAGGAATGGCGATTTATTTTTCGAAGTTGTTGTTGAGGTTAGAAGCCCCCCTGAAGAACGGAATGGCGATTTACTTTCGAAGTTGTTGTTAAGGTCAGGAGCCCCCCTCTGAAGAACGGAATGACGATTTATTTTCGAAATTGTTGATAAAGTCAGGAGCCCCCCCCTGAAGAACAGAATGGCGATTTATTTTTCAAAGTTGTTGTTGAAATCTCGCCCGCCTAAAGAAAGGAATGGCGATTTATTTTTCGAAGTTGTTGTTAAGGTCAGGAGCCCCCCTGAAGAACGGAATGACAATTTATTTTCGAAGTTGTTGTTAAGGTTAGGAGCCCCCCCTGAAGAACAGAATGGCGATTTATTTTTCGAAGTTGTTGTTGAGGTCAGGAGCCCCCCCTGAAGAACGGAATGGCGATTTATTTTTCGAAGTTGTTGTTGAGGTCAGGAGCCCCCCCTGAAGAACAGAATGGCGATTTATTTTTCGAAGTTGTTGTTGAGGTCAGGAGCCCCCCCTGAAGAACAGAATGGCGATTTATTTTTCAAAAGTTGTTGTTGAGGTCAGGAGCCCCGCATGAAGAACGGAATGGGGATTTATTTTTCGAAGTTGTTGGTTGAGTTTGGGAGCCCGCCCATATAACAGAGAAATACATTTCAGTCTTTAAATTTCAAGTCCAGAAGTTGGGAGCCCGCCCATATAACAGAGGAATACATTTCAGTCTTTACATTTTAAGTTGAAGTTGGGAGCCCGCCCATATAACAGAGGAATACATTTCAGTCTTTACATTTTAAGTTGAAGTTGGGAGCCCCCCCATATAACAGAGGAATACATTTCAGTCTTTACATTTCAAGTTTGGAAGTTGGGAGCCCACCCATATAACAAGGAATACATGGAAGTTTGAAGTCTGTAAAGCAGAGGGTTACAACAAAAACCCCCAATGGAAATTAGAAGGAAGACCACAAGTTGATCCAGAAGTAAAGAAACAGCAGAGAGGAATACAACCGAAATCCCCAGCGGGAAACAACAAAAATCCCCAGCAGAGGAAGGAAGTTTAAGATTCGATGGAAAAATAATGTGAATCTCCCGAGAAGGACATAAGCAGTTCAAGATCGGCAGTCAAGGGAAAATACAAGACAAGAAATACCAGAGGAGTCACCGAGACATCAAAGCAACAAGAGATACAAGAGTACGACTGAAGATCTAAATAAGATTTTGTAATTCATAGACTATAGTTTAGTCTAGCTTCTTGTTTTCTTTCAGCATGGTGTAATAAGGTGGTCGGCAAGCAGTAATAACAGCATGCAACATCAGTAACATTGCAGTCCCATGGTAGTCCCAGCTACCAAAACTTCCCGAACTACATTAACCTGATTCCCTTCTAGCCAGGGATATGTAGGAAACCTTTGAAGCAAAGGTTCGGTTAAATCTTTCAAAAAAAAATTTTTTGCTTCACACGGAGTACTCGGATGGGCAAAAATCGCTCACTTTATCTTTGCACGAAAACTCTTCGTGTTTTCGGACAAAGAGGGGCAGCTGTAAGCACGTGATTTTTGCCCTATGTGAGAAATACTCCCAAAAATTCAAATAAAATAATTTTCCTTTGTGTGCCATTTTGAGAATTTTTCGTGGCATTTTTTGATAATTATTTGTATTTGTCCGTGCATGTTTATTTGTTAAATTAATAAAAAACTACAAAAATATGTTGCATTTTTGCATTTAGGATTTGATTCTACAGTTAGGAGCAATTAAGTTTGTTTTACAATAACAAAAAAATCATAAAAATAATGTACGCTATATTTTTAGCATTTAATGTCCAAATTGTGTGATTTTATCGTAATTGTTATTTAATTGTGTATTAATTATTATTAAGAATTAATTTGCACTTTTATAAATTAATTTAGTTCTATAGGAAAATTTAGGATTTTTATAATTTAGTTTTAGTTTAAGAAAAAATAAAAGAAGAAAAAAAAAGAAGCAATAAAAGAAGAAGAAAATCAGATTGGGCCTTTTCTTCAATTCTAAACCACAAGCCCAAAACCGGATAACCCCTTAACCAAATCCCCATCGAGTCAACCCGACCCGGTCCGCCCCATAACCAAACGAGTTACCCCCCCCCCTTCCCATTTTTCATTATTCCCAACCCCAAAACCCTAAAAAAGCCACCCGCCCCCCTGCTGCATTGTCTTCTTCGCAACACCCCATCCCCCTCGTCCCAAACTCCCATAGCTGCCCCTTCCCCTTCACGTCTAACAGCCTCCCCATCGTCCTCCATCTCAAGCTCCTATGGCTGTTGCTTCTTCTGCTTCGTCTTCAACACCAGCCCACGACGAACCACCATAAACAACCACTTCCATTTCCGTCAAGCAGCAGCGAGCAGCAACATCCCCAAGCCGTTGCTGCTCCAGCTCCACTGTCATGCCGACAACCCCAGCTCCCTCAGGTCCAGCTGACCACCAGCAGCCCAGCCTCCCGTCTTCACCTTCTTCGTCAACTTCAACTCCAGCCATGGACGAACCACCATGGCTATTGCTTCGTATTCAACTGCCTTCCCCCTCGTCGACCAGCAGCTCGCCTCAAACAACCCCACTACCAAAACCAGTCTCATCATCGTCGTTCTTCGACGTCAACCTCCACTCCAAAAACGAGCTCCAACTCCATCAACCATGGCCGCGGCTTCATCTCCTTCGTCATTTCCTCCAATTGCCGGAAAAACCAACAACGACCACTCCACATGAGCGACCACCATTGCTTCTGCTACGTCCAGCCATGAACTCGATCGTCACTGCATCAAAAATGAAAATGGGTTGAAAACAGTGATGTTTTTCAGGCGTGTCGAGGTTGCCATTCGAACCGTTTTAAACCAGTAGGTTTCCGTTCTCTTTTCTTTTAGTTTTCGTTCAGCGAATTCATCTTCCGCCCCTTTTCTTCTTTCTATGATTATGTTCGTGTTCCGATAGGTTGGTTTGAATTCGAACCAAGGTCTTTGTTTGTATTAAAGATAATTCGTGTTCATTTTTTGTTTGAAGTTCGTTAGTTTTTCATCAAGTGATTTAATGTCGAGTGTTTATGTGTTTGTCCTTAGTTTTTAATTTAGTTGGAATCATTCATCTTTGTTATGATGTTGTTTGATTTAGTTTGAGGTCAGCTGATGATTGAGTTTAGTGATTTGAATCTATTCGTTTGTTCCGTTAAGTTTGTTCGGATATGAATCTGACTCTGTTGTTAATTCATGAACGTTGTCGATTAGGAGTTTGTTTGGCGAGTTTGTTATGCAGAGTTTGATTATTAATTGGAAATTGATTAGATGAATTGGTTATAGCTGCTAAAGTTTGGTTAATTAACTTAGGAGGATTGGATATAGCTGATGGAGTAGAATGGTAAATTGTAGTATTTTCAGGGGTATTTTCGGGATTTTGAGTCTTAAAAATGATTAATTTGATTGCTCCGTCTACTAGGCACTAATAATATTAAAATAATACGTAGTGGGGGACAAGACATAATGGTGGGAATTAATACATTATTTAGTGCATAATGGGGGACAAGACATATAGTAGTGGGCAATAATGCATTGTTTAATATAGTGGGGGACAAGACATATGGTGGTGGGAATTAATGTATTTGTTTAATATATTGGGAGATAAAGCATGCAGTAGTGGGGAACAAGGCATGCAAGTGTGGGGGGGGGGATATTTCGGATTAGTTTAAGTCTTTCAAGGCAAGAGTTTTGTTATAAATAGGGTTATTTCAAGACCAAAAGGGGGGGGGGGATTTTTTGGAGAGAGTTTGGGGCGGATTTTTTTCGGAGAGAGTCTAGACCGGATTTTTAACATTTAAAAGTTCAGTAATCTGAGAGTAAAAGAGAGGTTGGTTATTTCTGAGATTTGACTGAGGTTTTAAGTGGATTTTTTTGAGTTTGTTATCCTTGGTCTGTATTGGTTTGTGTTGATACTGTTTCGTTGAGTGTGTTGGAATCGTGTTGGTTTTCAAATCTGTCACTGGGTGTTCCGTTCGCTGTTTGTTGTTGGTTATTGTTGTTATTGCTGTGTTACATAATACTTTGCTGACCTTCCTCTTCTTGTATTGGCAATACCAGGTACACAACTGTAACTTTGGCATTTGTAAGATGAACACATGAAGTTTGAATATACGTAAAGAGTTGAAATTCTGTTTTGGTTTCAATATGACTTGTGTATTTAAATTCTTCAGTCGCTGATGATAGGTAGATCCCTATTAGTATGTAGTAAGTGGATTGAAACAGAGTTGTGTGAGAGATTTTTTTTATTAAACATGTTAGCATCTGGTAACTGATTCCTGTAGTTAAAAATGAGCTTGTTGGACTGTTAAATTAATCTGGACCGGGACTGTTTGGATCTTGGAATATGATTATGTAGAGTCGTATTAGTTTAGTTTTGTTTCGTAGTATCATTTGTTAGATTAGAGGCCAGCTGCAAGCTGAATCCGGAAAGTATTTTGGAATTCCTGAATTTCACTTGTATTAAATAAATTGAGCTGAAATTAGTAAGGTGGGTCTAAAATTGGTAAAGAGTAATTAGTTTCGTTTTTGATATTATTGTTAGTCAATTCAATATTTCTATTTATAATTTCAATTTTTTGGTAATATTCACTTATAGAATAAGATACGAAATAATCTCCTTTTGTACAAGCTCGATTACAATTTCCCATTTGCATTAGTCTTAGACTAATAACTAATAAGTCACGTCCTTTTTTTAAGCATGTAATTAATTTGGAGATTTTCTGTTAGAGACAAACTTAATAAAAAATGTAGTCACTTTAGGATTGTCCTTTTAAAATAAATGAGATGAGCCTCGCCTAGCAAAAAGCACAGATTGCGAGGCCCTCACAAATGTACGTATTAATTACTTAGAACTCGGGATCGGCCGCTTAGCGAACTTCGCGGCCTTTTCCCAAAACATTCGCGCGTTAGTCTCTTTAGGCGCGTACTTTAATAATTTACCTCCTTAAATTTAGGTGCACATTTATGTGACCCAAATCCAAATCTCAACGGAGTTGAAATGCGTCGCTAATCACGGGTACATTGATTGTGACGTGGTTCGAGATGCATGTCCATGACGCTCCTTTTAAAATTAATGAATGAAACGAGCCTCGACAAACAAGAATACACAAATTGCGGGGCCCTCAACGGATAGTTATTTCGAATGCTTAGATTTCAAGACAGGCCGCATAGCGAACTATATAGCTTTTTTTTCAAAATAACAACGCGTTAGTCTTTAGGAGCGTATTTAATAATGTTATTTTTCTAAACTCGGGTGCACATTTATGTGACCCAAATCCAAATCTCAAAGAAGTTGGAACGTATCAAAAATTGCGGGTACATTTATGTGGCGCAATTCGAGATGCATTCTCACGACGTTGCAATTCTTTGAATAAATAATAACAAAGCGGTAGACAGTTAAAATTTGCACGTAGGTTCAGAATTGTATAAAATCAGATAATCAAGCCGAATATGACAGTTGAGCGACCGTGCTAGAACCACAGAACTCGGGAATACCTAACACCTTTTCCCGGGTTAACAAAATTCCTTATCCGGATTTCTGGTGCGCAGACTGTTAAACAGAGTCATTCTTTTCCTCGATTCGGGATTCAACCGGTGACTTGGGACACCATAAATCTCCCAAGTGGCGACCCTGAAATAAATAAATAAATTCCGTTTCGATTGTCCCTTAATTGGAAAAACTCCCCTCCGTGCCCCTTCGCGGGGGCGCGGGCCGAAAAAGGAGGTGTGACAACCCCTATTTGACTCAACCAAACCATTATTCCACAAATTCCCCAGACAACAATCTAAGAAATCATGTGCATCTGCCATAGAATCACTATCAAACTTGTGGAGGACCGATCTTCCTGAACCGATCAAACCTCCTATTCTCCTCCTTAGACATAATAACCTCTACTACTAGCCTAACAACAGCAAAGTGGGGATGACCACCAATTAGTACTACTCTTGGAGTCCGATAAAGAGTAGCAACCTACTCCGGAGTTTGTGTAGCGAGAGTCTGTGCTCCTTCCGCGGCCTAAGAATAAGTCAGTGCCACAATAAGTACTATAATCTATGCCAAACCCTCCACAAGACCAACCAAACAATCAAGAGAATTCTGAAGTACTTAGGTAGCAATAAACATCTTTGGGACCTGAGCTGTTACAACTGGCCCACCCTGGGCAAGAACCTGCACCTTAACCGAAGATACCGGTGGCTACTCTAGCAGGGTCTTTAAGTGCAGCACGTGCCCACCGCAACCTCTACCTCGGTCGCGGCTCTCGTGGCCCTAGCCTAGGACGCTGGCTCCTACCAAACTGCTATTGATGAATGTGTTCTCCTCATCTGTGAGAGAATAGAAAAACAAGGATTCAAACTTCGGATTAATAAAGATGCATGAAGAATGAAAGAAAAGGGAAGTTTCCTAACATTCTGTAGCCTCTTAAGATAACTACATATGTCTCTGTAACGATCCAGAAGACTCTAATAGACCTGATCTTGACTCAAGAAACCTATACAACCTAGGATTTTGATACCAAGTTGTCACGATATAAAATCACCCCTTAGACCATGATGGCGCCTAGACGTACTTGCTAAGCAAAGGCAACTCACAATCATAAAACATAATCCAAATTCCTTTAATTAACAATGTCATATTACAAATAAAGACAGAATAGCTCCAAAATAGTGACAAAATCTGATATAGTCATCACATGGCCTAAACATGATCAATGCAGTACAATCCCCCAAAAACTAGGTGGCATGAGCTCACGAGCAACTACAAAAATAGAATAGGTCTGAAAACATAACAAAGTTGTCTCAAATAACAAAAGATACATGACTGATAAGAGGAAGGGGACTCAGGCACTGCAATATGAATCCACAGAGTGCAGCCTAACCTAAGTCTCTAATGCAACCTCTAAGCTCAATGGGAGGCTCCACTAGCACCAACCTGAGGATCTCCACATAAAGATATGCAGAAGCGTAGTATGAGTACACCATAATCGGTACTCAGTAAGTATCAAGTATAACCTCAAAGAAGTAGTAGCAAGGCTAGATGCATCCGAGCACTTACAATTAGATATAACAACACTACTAAAACACAACGATGAATAATCTCATAAATAACCAAGTATCAAAGATACTAACAGTCAAATAGTATAAAGCAAGCTTTCCAGTACAAAAGTTAATAATAACCCTGCTTGGACATAGTATTTACAGATACCTTGTGCAATCAACAAAGTTGAGGCTCCCAACTAGCATATAAAAATTTTTCATGCAACAATTAGCAGCTAATAAATGCTTCTAAATGAGATAAAGATATCTATGTATGATCAAACTGTTACAAGATCCATGTACCATGATTCACATTTTATGTATCACTATAACCCAATATAAAATCTATGTATCGACCCGATACACAATTCATATATAAACCACTCTCACATGGCACAAAGTATTATGGGTAATCACCTAATTCCGAAGGATGGATCATAATCCAAGAGGAAAGAGGAGCTTAATAGTATCACTTATAATCATTTATCTGTTAATCGTGTCTTGTGTGCCATAATTACATTTCCTCCGCACGATCTTATATTTTGTACCATATTTCCAGTCCGTATTAAGTATTCAATATAATATGTATGCATATGTCCATAAATTATAGATAAAATATGCCCAAGGACGTATTAATAATCATACATATATGTGCTCATTAAACTTCTGTATGACTACAGACTATTAAAATAATTCAACGTGTCAAGAATAATCTCCAATGTCTTCATAAATAATCATAAACATAGACATAATTTCTAATATGAATTGGAGAGCGACGTAGTTATATAAGCCAAGCAAATCAAAAATCTCGATGAGCACACAATAAAAAACAAGGCATAAAATACTACAATGCAACCCCGATCATGACATAAACTTGGTAAATGTATATACGCTTGCCACCCTTTATATACAGCACCCCAATACCTAAAACACGTATCAATCAAGTCAAATCCTAGGGGATTTCCTCTTAACAATGTTAGCCAAGAGACTTACATCCGTCCGGTAGGCTAAAATTCACCAAAATAGCAAATCGTCAAAAATCCGATTCCAAACGGCTTGAATCTAGTAAAATACAACCCAATAAGGTCAAATAAAGTCTTAGAAATAAATCTAAACGATAAAGTTCAAATCTTTAATCAAATACACAAAGTGAACAATAAAGTCAACCGTGCACGTATCCCGAAATCTAGCAAAACTCAAAAATTTCGAACACCCAATCGAATACGGGTCCAAATATATAAGTTTCATCCAAAATCAACTCCAAATCAGGATTCAAATCCCAGTTATTCACTTTCTAAAAGTTTTGCCAAAACCCCAAAATTCACTTTAAATTCAAGCTTTTAGGTATAGAAATTCATGAAAAAATATGATATAAAGTAAAATCCAAGTGTAAATTGATTATCTCCAATAATATAGTGAATTTGCTCTTTAAAATCTCCATCTCTTGAAGTCAAGGACTTAAAATATAAAAGAATGGGTAGAATTCCAAAATTATAACAATTAATGTTCTGCCCAAGTATATATATCGCGATCGATGGACCACCTTTGCGATCGTGAAGGCCAAAATCTGCCAAGCTGAGAAATTCTCTTTGCGAACGCGGAGGTAGACCACCTGCCTGACCACAAGCTACCGCGAACGCTCGCCCTGCACGTGATTGCAAAGCAACAGACCTCAGCCCTATGCGAAAACGACCCTACTCTCGCGAACACGAAGAGCAAATCTTTGTCTGCCCAAACATCTTCCTGTCGATCGCGAGCTTCCCTCCGCGATTGCGAAGAAGCACCCTACACCAAAAAACTAGCAGTCCAAAAGTAAGTGGAAATAGTCTGAAACCACTTCAAATTACACTGAGCCCCTAGGACCCTGCCCAATCATGCCAACAAATTTCTATATGAGCTCTACAATTTCACAAATTTATCCAAGGGCTCGAAACACCACGAATAACATCAAAATCAAGAATCGACGGCCAAAAATAATCTTTTGAATTCAAGAACTTCGAACTTGCAACCAATCATCCGATTCAAGCCTAATCAATCCGGATTCCAACAAAACTTTGCAGACAAGTTTCAAATAATATAATGAACCTATTCCAAGATCCGGAACAACAATCCAAGCCCGATATCATCAAAGTCAACCACCAGTCAAACCTATGAACTCTACAATCTCACAAATTGCCAACTTTCGGTAAATAGAATAAAAACATCCTAGAAACCTCCAAATCCTAATTCGAATATATGCCTATGTCCAAAATCACCATCAAAACCTATTCGAACCATCAAATATCAATCAGGGGTCATTTACACAAAAGTAAAACCTTGGTCAACTCTTACAACTTAAGCTTCCAAAAATGACACTAAATATTCCAAATCAGTCCCGAACCTTTCCGAAACCAAACCAACAATCCCGCAAGTCAGAAACAACAAACAAACATACGGAAAGTATCAAATAGCAGAACGGGGCTCAACTACATAAAATGGCCGGTGTGTCGATCCATTCATCAAATGAACATATCTAACTTTGAAATCCTGCAGACTTCTTTGTCGAATGAAGCATATATACAAGCCTACTCTGAATCTGGAATAGTAGGTAATATGCATTTCTTGTCAACGAGAACGTCAACTCTAGCATAGCGGTAGCACTTTTTTGAAAAGATTAGGTTGTCATGTGAAAGTCTAAAATGAAAAGGTTACGTTTTCATTTGCAAGTCTCTTTCAATAAATGTTTAAAATACTACTTTTTACATTGAACACTATGTTTTATCGTAGCATTAGAACAGACAGATGCTTCAGAAGTATGAAGAGCATCTTTGTCCCTTTGACTTCTTCAGGTTATGCAGCTGAATTTCACTGTCTAAAGGATTATTAAAGTTAATTGTTACATTTCGCATTTTCGTACGTTAAAAGTTTGTCTTCAGTTAATTAACGTAGATTCGGGAATGCGATCATCTTGACGCTAACGTACTTACGCTATTTATAACAAGCGATAAATAAGTGTTATGAAGGATAAAGGAGTACACGGATTAAAGAAAACGAGTTTCGTTGAAAGTGGCCAATTTGGAATAAAATACAGGTCGAGCGATAATACCCGATAAATATGAACTAGTACCATACAAGGTACTATATGACCACGGTAGTATAATATATAAAGTATATATGAAGTATTTTAAAAATAAATAGAATTTTAAGTAATTTGTGGTAATTTTTAAATTATGCGGGTAATTGATTAATTACCGAATAACAGAACATTATACAATTAACTAATAAGTCGATAAATAATTAATAAATTAATCCCCCTTCTAGCCACAAACTTAAAAAATGACTAAGTAGTCATAATTCTAGGTGGCTACCTAGGAATAACTTAATCATGACTTAAAGTCAAGTCTTAGAAAGACTTGTGAAAACTTATCCAAACTGCCTTTAGCTTCATTTAGTGCCTTAGCTTCAATTCATTTTTTTTGGCTTGAAATCAAAAACTTGGAAAATAGAAATTATATTCGTCCAAACTCTTAGCCCAAAAATTTTAATTGAAATTTCAAAGAGCGACAACAAATTTCGTTTCAATCCAAGCATAGCTTTTGTTCATATTTCGCAGGAGCAGAAAGTTCATTTCGTTCAAATAATTCAAGGAACAAGTATGTTAAGGCCCTCCCTTCTTTCTTTTGGCATGATTAAAATTATAGTGAAGAAATGAGCAAACACACAGTTTTCATAAATTACTCTATTCATAGAAATGGTATGGGTATCTATATTCTTGATTCCCCATGAGAATTATTATTATCTTCTGTTCATGGGTCGTAGAATAATACGCAGTTGGAAAAGTTTATCCGGAAGGAATATTGAAATTATTACATATTTTTCATACATTTCACACATGTGCATTGACCCATGACCAGATGATATTATATACGTGTATATATGTAAATATATATATATATATATATGGGATATGGAAAAAGGTTACAGCGTTATATATGTCTAGTTGGATTGTATGTAGCCTTATCGGCTTTTAGTTTTGGATGTATAGTTGTCTATAGCAGCCTTGCCGGCTCGCCCACTATATTCTGTTTGTATACGTACATATGCCTTGAAGGCAAGTTTCCGTCTTGCATATTATTTTCGTAATTTTGTAGATGTTATTCAGGTGCATACCTTAGACGCATGGTTAAGGGTGTTTGACATGTAGGACTTAGGCACCCGTCGCGGCCCATCGGTTTGGGTCGTGACAAAAGTGGTATCAGAGCAGTTCTGTCCAAGGGTTATCTACAAACCATGTCTAGTAGAGTCTCTTTTATGGGTGTGTCGTGCATAACACTTATAAATAGGAGGCTACAGGACATATATGATGTTATCCTCTCTTTTTATCTCACATCGTGCGATACAAAAATTCATGTTCCAAACGATATGTTATATTTTCAGCAATGACTCCAAACGGTATGACTGCCCAGAAAGGAAAGTCCGTGGCCGGTGAGACTACTAGTCAAGGGCCACGAGTTACCAGGGCTCAAGGAGAATCTTATGGTGAGGTCCCATCTCGGACTTCACATACCCCGCCCTTTCCAGAAGAGCTCCAAGGGGCACCAGCTCTAGCGCCGCCCCTGTACGTTTAGCACCTCAACCGAATGCACCGGGTCAGGAGATGAGAGATGCTATTCAGTTATTGACCCGATTAGTAGCCCCACAGGCTCGGCGTCAGAAAGTAGGTATTGGTCACGCAGATAGGTCCGTAAGTATGAGGGTTTGTGACTTTATTAATTTAGAACCTCAGGTATTCACTAGAGCAGATCCAAACGAGGACCCTCGGGTATTTATTGATAGAGTGCAAAGGACGTTACGGGTAATGAAGGCCACTGCGACTGAGTCAGTTGAGCCAACTTCCTATAGACTCCGAGATGTTGCAGTTAATTGGTATGACTCTTGGGAATTATCCAGAGGTGAGGATGCCCCTCCAGCGGTATGGCAGGAGTTTACAGAAGCATTTCTTCGTCAATATCTACCACTATAGCTTAGGCGAGCCAGAGTTGATAGGTTCTTGACCCTTCGGCAGGGTAACATGAGTGTTTGGGAGTACAGCCTTTAGTTGATTTGTTGGCTAGGCATGCTCCCACTTTCGTATCTAAGATAGAGGATCGGGTTCACCGGTTCATGACGGGATTAAAGCCTCACTTGCTTAACGATTGAATGTCGGTCTCACTTTAGCCAGACATGGATATTTCTCGTATTTAGGCATACGCTCAGGCTTTAAAGGAGCGTAAACAGAAACAGAGGGCCGATCGTGAGCATGATAGGGCCCAGAATAAGAGAGCGAGGTCTTCGGGTCCTTCTGGTGAGTTTCGAGGTAGTCAGAGGCAGCAGTACTCGAGGTATCCATCCTATGCATCAGTTAGTGCGCCCCCTCAGTTTGGCAGTAAGAGATTTGATCAGTCTACATATTCAGGGTCTAGTCAGAATTTCAAGGCCTCAGGTTCTCAGTATAGGGGTGAGTCAAATCAGATGAGGCCACCGCCATGATGTACTCAATGTGGTAAGCAGTATACCGGACAGTGCCGTATGGGGTTAGGTATTTGTTATACTTGTGGTTATTTGGGCCACGTTATGAGGGATTGCCCGATGAGAGGTGATGCAAGCATAGCTCAGCCATCGGGACCTTCAGCTGGTTCCTCATCATCAGTATGCCCTCCTGGGAAAAGTCCCCAAGCACCAATGAGTCGTGGTAGAGGCAGAGGTAGAGCATCTAGCCCAAGCAGTCCTCAAAATCGCATTTATGTGTTGGCAGGACGACAAGACCAGGAGTCATCGCCTGATGTTGTTACAGGTATTTTATCAGTCTCCTCATATGATGTATATGTACTGATTGATCCAGGTTCCACCTTATCATACGTTACTCTGTTGGTTGCTAGTAAGTTTAAAATAAAACCTGAATTGGTTAAACCTTTTGAGGTGGCTACAACTGCTGGAGACTCGGTGATAGCTAAGAAAGTATATAGGGGTTGTATAATAGTAGTTCATGGTCGACCTACCGTAGTAGACTTAATCGAGTTAGATATGGTAGAATTTGATATTATAATAGGTATGAATTGGTTGGCTTCTTGTCATGCCAACGTTGATTGTAGATCAAAGATAGTCCGATTTCAATTTCCAGGGGAGCCTGTTTTGGAGTGGAAAGGTAATACAACATTGCTAAGAGGAAGATTCATTTCCTATCTAAAGGCAAGAAAGATGATCAGAAAGGGTTGTACTTATCACTTAGTTCGGGTTCAGGATGTGGAAGTGGAGTCACCAACCATTCAGTCCATCCTTGTGGTGAATGAGTTTCCCGATGTTTTCCCTAATGAGCTTCCTAGTCTCCTGCCAGAGCGAGAAATTGAGTTTGCCATTGACCTACTACCGTATACTCATCCAATATCTATTCCCCCCAATAGAATGGCCCCCGCAGAGATGAAAGAGTTAAAGGAACAACTAAGGGACTTTATTGAAAAAGGTTTTATCAGACCTAGTACGTCATTGCGGGGAGCATCTGTGTTGTTTGTGAGAAAGAAAGATGGTCCCTTACAAATGTGTATTGATTATAGGAAACTGAATGAGGTGACGATCAAGAATAAGCACCCGATCCCGAGAATTGATAATCTATTTGATTAACTACAAGGAGACAAGTGTTTTTCTAAGATAGACTTGAGGTCTAGGTACCATCAAGTAAGGTTTAAGGATGAAGATATTCCGAAGACAGCATTCAGGACTAGATATGGGCACTTTGTGTTTCGAGTTATGTCGTTCAGTCTGACCAATGCCCCATAAGTATTCATGGATTTGATGAACCGTGTGTTCAGGACTTTTTTTAAATCTGTTCGTAATTGTATTTATCGACAATATATTGGTGTATTCTCGTTCAGAGGATGAGCATGCTGATCATCTGCGTACTGTGCTCAGAATTCTACAAGAAGGGAACTTGTATGCAAAATTTTCTAAATATGAATTCTGGTTGAATTTTGTAGCTTTTCATGGGCATGTCATTTTGGGTGAAGGCATCCGGGTGGATAAACAAAAGATTGAGGAAGTAAAGACTTGGCCTAGACCCACAACACCGATGGAGGTTCGTAGATTTCTTGGTTTGGCAGGTTATTACAGAAGATTCGTGGAAGGATTTTCTTGCCTTTCAGCACCGTTGACAAATTTAACTCTTAAGGGAGCAAAGTTTTAATGGACTAATGCTTGTGAATGGAGTTTCCAGGCATTAAATGACAGATTAACGTCAGTACCGGTTCTAACGCTTCCAGAAGGGACCGATTGTTATGTGATCTACTGTGACACTTCAGGCGTTGGATTGGGTTGTGTGCTGATGCAACATGGTAAGGTTGTGGCTTATGCTTCTAGATAACTAAGAAAGCACGGGAAGAACTACCCAACCCACGACTTAGAGTTAGCCGCATTGATTCATCCACTAAAGATGTGGAGGCACTACTTGTATGGCAATCATGTTGATATCTATACGGATCATAAGAGACTCCAGTACATCTTCAAGCAAAAGGAATTGAATCTACGTCAAAGGAGATTGTTGGAGCTACTAAAAGACTATGACATTGATATTTTATACCATACGGGGAAGGTGAACGTAGTAGCCGACGCCCTCAGCCGTAGATCTATGGGTAGCCTATCGCATTTACGGTCAGGAAAGAGGGAATAGCCCATGAGGTTCATCAGCTAACTAGTTTTGGAGTTCGGATACTGGATTCAGGTGATATTGGAACTACTATTCAGGATACGACAACATCCTCTTTAGTAACTGAAGTAAAGGAACGCTAGTACGAGGAAACTGTCCTAGTTAATTATAAGGATACCACTCTTCGGAAGGAGAAGACATCATTTGAAATTGCAGAAGATGGGGTCCTCAGATATCAAGGGCGATTATGTGTGCCTAATGTTGCAGGTCTGCGTCGGCAGGTTATGGGAGAAACTCACTATTCTCGTTATTCTATTCATCTAGGAGCGACAAAGATGTATCATGACATCAGGGAAGTATATTGGTGGGACGGAATGAAAAGGGATATAGCAGAATTTGTTGCTTAGTGTTCTAATTGTCAGCAGGTTAAGATTGAACATCAAAAACCTGGTGGATTATTGCAGGCTATGGAGATTTTGACTTAGAAATGGGAAGTAATCAATATGGACTACATTGTAGGCTTACCTCGTACCCAGCGTAAGTTTGATTTGATATGGGTGATTGTTGATAGGCTTACAAAGTCAGCCCATTTTCTACCCGTCCGAACTACATATTCCTTAGAGGATTGTGCGAGGCTTTATTAAGGAGATAGTACGACTGCATGGTGTCCCTGTATTTATTATCTCGGATAGAGGAGCTCAATTTACAGCTAACTTTTGGAGGTCCTTCCAAAAGGGATTGGGGACTCAAGTAAGTTTTAGTACATCATCTCATCCCCAGAAAGACGGACGGGCTGAGCGTTCTATTCATACACTGGAGGATATGCTACGAGCTTGTGCAATAGACTTCAAAAGTAGTTGGGATGATCATCTGCCACTTATTGAGTTCGCATAAAATAATAGCTACCATTCCAGTATTCAGATGGCTCCATATGAGGCTCTTTACGGACGGAAGTGTAGGTCGCCTATAGGGTAGTTCGATGTTAGAGAATCTGAATTACATGGGCCAGACCTGGTTCAGTAGGCCATAGAAAAAATAAAGCTTATCCGGGTTCCACTATTGACAGCTTAGAGCTGTCAAAAGTCATATTCTGACATACGGCGACGAGATTTAGAGTTCGGGGTTGATGACTGGGTATTCTTAAAGGTGTCACCTTATGAAGGGTATGATGAGGTTTAGCAAGAAAGACAAACTTAGCTCACGGTATATTGGGCCTTATAGGATCATTCGGAGATTGGGCCGAGTAGCTTATGAGTTAGAATTGCCCTTGTAATTGGAGTCTGTCCATCTGGTTTTTCATGTATCTATGTTATGGAAGTATATTGGAGATCCTACCTGAGTGGTGCTCACGAGTGATGTACCGATTACAGAGACTTATCATACGAGGAAATTCCGGTTGTCATCCTAGACCGACAAATCCACAAGCTGTGAAATAATGAGGTAGCCTCCGTGAAAGTACTTTGGAGAAACAACAATGTGGAAGAAATAACTTGGGAGGCCGAGGAAAACATGAAGATATCCCTACTTATTTCCTCCTCCAGAGAAGGGGCCGACTGAGACGTCATAATCTTAAGGTACGAGTATAAATTCTTTTGTTGGTTATTGTCGTTGGTCATGTGAGACCATTGTCGCTATTCATAATTATGGTCCTGTGTGGCATTGGATTATTAAGCTTCTACAGGGGGAGTTGGTAGTAGTGTTGTTACAAATGCGACCCTGCTAAAGTTATATGGATCACGGGGAGTTGAACATTCGAGGACGAATGTTTCTAAGGGGGGAAGGATGTTACATCTCGCGTTTTCGTACGTTAAAAGTTTCATCTTCAGTTAATTAACGTAGACTCGGAGATGAGATCATCTTGATGCTAACAAACTTACGCTATTTATAACAAGCGATAAATAAGTGTTATGAAGGATAAAGGGGTACACGGATTAAAAAAAATATTTCGTTGAAAGTGGTCAATTTGGAATAAAATACGGGTCGAGCTATAATACCCGATAAATATGAACTAGTACCATGCAAGGTACTATATGACCATGGTAGTATAATATATAAAGTATTTTAAAAATAAATAGAATTTTAAGTAATTTGTGGTAATTTTTAAATTATGCAGGTAATTGATTAATTACCGAATAACAGGACATTATAAAATTAACTAATAAGTGGATAAATAATTAATAAATAGCCACAAACTTAGAAAATGACTAAATAATCATAATTCTAGATGGCTACCTAGGAATAACTTAATCATGACTTAAAGTCAAGTCTTTGAAAGACTGTGAAAACTTATCCAAACTGCCTTTAGCTTCATTTAGTGCCTTAAGCTTCAATTCATTTTTTTGGCTTGAAATCAAAAACTTGGAAAACAAAAATCATATTCGTCCAAACTCTTAGCCCAAAATCTTCAATTGAAATTTCAAAGAGCAACAACAAATTTCGTTTCAATCCAAGCATAGCTTTTGTTCATATTTCGCAGGAGTAGAAAGCTTCATTTCGTTCAAATAATTCAAGGAACAAGTATGTTAAGACCCTCCCTTCTTTCTTTTGGCATGATCAAAATTACACTGAAGAAATGAGCAAACACACAGTTTTCATAAATTACTCTATTCATTGAAATAGTATGGATATCTATATTTTTGATTCCCCATGAGAATTATTATTATCTTCTGCTCATGGGTCTCAGAATAATACGCAGTTGGAAAAGTTTATCCGAAAGGAATATTAAAATTATTACGTATTTTTCATGCAGTTCACACATGTGCATTGACCCATGACCTGATGGCGTTATATACACGTATATATATAAATATATGTATATGGGATGTGGGAAAAAGTTATGGCGTTATATATGCACCGCCACCTGATCAGCTGGTATATGTAGATGATATTGCCCACAGTGGCCGAGATAATATGATGGGATGCCCTCAGTGGCTTGATGATATTATGTACACCCATACCAATGCATGGCACGACATTTATATGCACGTGCATGACATTATAAACATTTCAGAATTTACAAAGTTATTCAGATTTAAAGATATGTTTCCTTATTCCATGTTTCATCTATGTCTTTTACGTACTAATTTTCATGCGTTACATACTCAGTACATTTTTCGTACTGACGCCCTATTTCACGGGGCCTGCGTTTCATGCCCGTAGGTGCAGGTTGGCAAGCTGACGGTCCCCCTTCGTAGGATCCCTAATCAGTGAGAGTTGGCGTGCTCCACTTAATCCGCAGCTGCTTTGATTTTGGTACGATACATTTGTATATATATATAGGTATGACGTGGCTCAGTCTCGTCTTTGTACAGTTAGGTTTCTATTAGAGGTCTGTAGACAGTATGTCTAGTTGGATTGTATGTGGCCTTGTCGGGTTTCAGTTTTGGATGTATAGTTATCTATAGCAGCCTTGCCGGCTCGCCTACTTAATTCTGCATGTATACGTACATATGCCTTGAAAGCAGGTTTCCGTCTTGCATGTTATTTTCGTAATTCGGCAGATGTTATTCAGGTTCATATCTTAGACGCATACTTAGGGGTGTTTGACAGGTAGGATGCAGAGATCCGTCGCAGTCCATCGATTTGGATCGTAACATTAATATTCTTATTTATATTTTTATTGTTGTAGTATATATTTTTCTGTCTTCTTTTCTGGTTAAAAGCGATTCCAATTTGTTTTCTTTGTCTTGGAACTGCTAAACAAAATAAAAGACGGTCAAAAAGAACTTTAGAGAAAAAAAGACCCAACTTAGCACTAACAGCCTTGTTTGTCTTCCCTCTTGAATGTCAAAGTATCTTAGTCTTACCTTGAGACAAAGGGCAGTCTCACAAATTACTAAGTCCATGGATTTATAGCGTGACGCAAACTTATGCCATCCTACGTAAACTTGGCAAAGTCTTCGTTCTGCTTTGTCTCCGTGAGTGGGTAGATGACATGGAAAGAAGGTAGGTAACTCGGTAAAATTAATCGGACGCACAGTAATATAAATGTCTAAAATTATTTATACTGTCCGTGAGATAATTAATTCGCAGCATAGTACTGATTAAGACACAAATGTGCAATCAATCTAGAATTAGAGTTTAAGAAATCGTACCGTTCAACTCCAATGTTTCAGCGATAGCAACCAATGATTAATTAGCCTGAGACCAACTTCCACGATCCACTAGCTATGCGCTCTTACAACCCGGAGAACTTGACTGATGAGATGTCAACCGTTACCACGTATTCAAGAGACAGAATACACTAGAGTTTTCTAATAGCTAGGTAAAGGGGGGTTGGCCTATATTTATAAAGAGTGTCTACCCATCACAAGCCAATTGTTATTGGATCTCACTTATCCACATACATAGTATATAATATTGGGCCTTTAATTTATCCACCACTTGAGCCACGTCACTATCCTTTCAGGTTATAATCATTTAACGTAAGTTCAAATTCCAACATTCTCCCACTTGGACTAACGTCAACTGAGGACAAGAATGTTTTTTAAAAAACTTTTTTGTTTTGAGATTTTTTTTAAAACAAGATTTTGGCTCTATAGTGGCCACA
Source organism: Nicotiana sylvestris (assembly GCF_000393655.2). NCBI lineage: Eukaryota > Viridiplantae > Streptophyta > Magnoliopsida > Solanales > Solanaceae > Nicotiana > Nicotiana sylvestris. The sequence goes on along the minus strand of NC_091064.1, from coordinate 143,677,629 downwards.
CTACTCACATAGTCAAGGATAGAATGAAACATATAATAATCCATCTAGTCTCAATGCAACACACTAACAATGAATCATAGCACGCATCACAATATTTCAAGGCACTACAAGAAATTCGACAAAATCCGACTGAGCCATACCTATCAACGTTGGTCGGTCAACAAAAGCGACCAAAGAATATTTTATATATTTTTTAAATTACATACAGACCGAAATCGGTCGATAATGTGGACTCATAGTTTTAAATTTTTTTAATTATATTATTATTTAAAATTTATAGTTGACTTTACCGACCAACTTTAGTAACTATGAAAATTTCTAGAAAATAACCGACCAACTTCGGTCAGTTCATAGGTCAAACATGGTCAATTTTTTTAATCACATTAAAATTTACTATCTAAATAATATAAATATAATTCGTTAACAATTTATTTTGTAATACAAATAATGAATGCATTAACATATAATATAATAGGCTATATATAGTTAAAGAAGTACAACGAAGTATATATATATATATATATAGAGAGAGAGAGAGAGAGAAAGAGAGAGAGAGAGAGACGCATATGAGAACACGGAGCACTAGGGTCACAAACTCGTGTTCTTTTGGGGATAGACTTGTGAAGAAGTAATAATATAATTATTATATATAATTGATCATCATCAAATATATCTATTTGTAAATTGATTCATTGACTTATAACTTACTTAGTGTCACGACCCAAAATTCTAACTTGTCGAGATGGCGCCTATCGTGATACTAGGTAAGCCGACACCATTCAAAAACACTTTGATATTTCATTAGAAGGTAAGTCAAAGCTTTTTCATAACAGAAATTCTATAAAAGAGTTAAAGTCAAAATAAAAATGCGAAAAAGGTATCCCGACATCGGGGTGTCACTAAATCATGAGTATCTACAACCAGTCTAGAATTCAAAGTTTACAATAGTCTGCCAAGTGCCAAAAACATAAAGAAAGATAAAAAGGAAGGAGAGACAAGGACTACGGACGCTGCCAACTGCCTCGTATGTCCCCGATAGACGATCGTGCATGAACTCAATGACCTCCGCAGCCGGTCTCACCTTAATCTGCACACAAGGTGCAGGGAGTAACGTGAGTACTTCCAACTTAGTAAGTAACAGAAACAAATAAGGAACTGAGAAGCAGTGATGAGCTATGCAAATACAGTTTATTTCAGTAAATTTCAACAAAGAATAGGCATGATTTCAAATTTAGCAGTTTAAGTCAAATCAATCCGTGCTCAAGTAAACCAGATATCAAGTCTTTCTAGTAGTTGCACAACAAGTACAAATAACAGCTAAGTGAAACAATAATTGAAAGCAAGTATAGCCTCTCAAGACAACAGCCACTCAGCTCATCTTGACAACTCAATCACTCATCTCTCAGCCCTTAGTACTCACACTCAATAGGTACCGGCGCTCACTGGGGGTGTGCAGACTCCAGTGGGGCTCCTTTAGCCCAAGCGCTATAATCTGTACGGACAACTCACGTGCTGTACGAACAACTCACATTCTATAATATCAAATCAAGATCTACACGGACAACTCACATGTTGCACAGACAACACACGTGCTTTAATATCAATAACTCACCACTTGGCCCAAAGCCTCACTCAGTCACCAACTTCCCTAGTCTATCGAGCTCTCATAAATCATATAAAACAGCCCAAATAGAGATAATAACATGTATAAACAATGATCTGTAAGGGACGCAAGCATAATAAGCAAGAAAAGATATGAATGAGTACGAAATAGCAATTAACGATTAATTCAGCAAGTACACGACCTCTACGAGTCCCAACAGGGATATTATAAGGCCAAAAACATGATTTCTAACATGAAGTACGGTCAATTTCCATGAAATAGAGGGGACATGTAGCAAATTGTAAACTATTCGATTCAACTGTCTCACGAGACGGACCAAGTCACATTCTCATTAGGTGCACGCCAACACACCCGTCATCTAGCATGTGTGTCACCTCCAAAATAGTTACCCGACACAAATCTGAGGTTTCATAACCTCATGACGAAATTTATTACTGTTACTTACCTCAACCCGAACAAATCCTTACTCCAAAATTCCCTTGCCCTATGAGTCGGACTCCAAACGTCCCGAATCTAGCCACAAGTAATACATTACAATCAGTATAGGCTAAAGGGATCAATTCCCCAAGAAATCAACCGAAATAATGTTAAAATCCGAAATCGACTCAAACCTAGCCCACATGCCCACGTCTCGAAATCCAAGAAAAGTCACAAAACTCGAAAGCCCATTCACTCACGATTCTAACTATACTAAATTCATCAAAATCTGATATCATTTGCCCCTCCAAATACCCGAAATCCACTCTCCAATTCTCAAGCCCTAATCTCCCAAAATTAACCTCAACACCACACAATCTAGGTGGGAAAATCAATGGGGAAACAACATTTATGATCAAAATCGAGCACAAGAAGCTTACCTCAGAATTCCCCTAAAAATTCCTTTTCAAAATCGCCTAAGCCCGAGTCCAAAATGTTAAAAATGGTGAAAAATCTCGAAGTCCCATTTTTATATGTTCTGCCTAGATGTTTCGTACATGTGGCTGAATTTCTGCATCTATGGAGAATCACTTAAAAAACAGCCCACGCTCCTTCGACTAAGGATCCACATCTGCGCCGATTGCAGGTGTGGAATTAACATCGCACTTGCGAACAAAACACGCACCTGTGCACAACTCCCCGCTTCTGCGACTATCGCAGTTACGCCATATCCTTCTTACCTCCGAACTCTTCACATCCTTCTCTCTTTCGCTTCTATGCCCTACTACCCGCTTCTGCGGGCTCGCATGTGTGGGGACCACTCCGCAGATCTGATTACACTAGAAGCAACACACTTCAGCCATCCTTCAACATCTAACTTTAAGTCCGTTACTCACCCGAAATCTTCCTGAGGCCCTCGGGACCTCAACCAAACATGCCAACAAGTCCAATAACCCTATAAGAACTTAGTTGAACCTTCAAATCATTCAAAACAACACCAAAACAACAAATTACCCTCAAATTCTCGCCTAAGAACTTCTAAACTTCTAAATTCCGCAAACGATGCTGAAACCTATCAAACCACCTCCGAATGACGTCAAATTTGGTACACAAGTTAGAAATGACACCGCAAACCTAATTCAACTCTCATAAACCCAATCCGACACCGGTATCAAAATTTCTGCTGCCGACCAAAATCGCCAAAATTCCAACTTTCTCCATTTCAAGTCGAATTCTACCACGGGCCTCCGAATAACATTTCAGACGCGCTCCTAAGTCCAAACTCACCTAACAGAGCTAACAGAACAATAAAATACAAATAGGAGGTCGTCACACATAAGTCATCATCCAGAAAACTTTTCCAACTTAAGTTTTCAAATAAAAGACTAAGTGTGTCAATTAACATCGAAACCACTCTACACCCGAAAATGACCGGGTCTACAACTCTAAGAGAGGGGAGACAAGGACTACGGAAGCCGGCAACTGCCTCATTTGTCCCCGATAGACTACTATGCACGAACTCATTGAACTCCGCGACCGATCTCACCTTAATCTGCACACAAGGTGCAGAGAGTAACGTTAGTACTTCCAACTCAGTAAGTAACAGAAACAAATAAGGAACTGAGAAGCAGTGATGAGCTATGCAAATACAGTTTATTTCAGTAAATTTCAACAAAGAATAGGCATGATTTCAAATCTAGCAGTTTAAGTTAAATCAATCCATGCTCAAGTAAACCAGATATCAAGTCTTTCAAGTAATTGCACAACAAGGACAAATAACAGATAAGTGCAACAATAATTGAAAGCAAGTATAGTCGCTCAAGACAACAGTCACTCAGCTCATCTCGACAACTCAATCACTCGTCTCTCAACCCTCGGTACTCACACTCAATAGGTACCGGCACTCACTAAGGGTGTGCAGACTCCGGTGGGGCTCCTTCAGCTCAAGCGCTATAATTTGCACGGACAACTCACGTGTTGTACGGACAACTCACGTGCCATAATATCAAAACAAGACCCGTATGGACAACTCACGTTCTATAATATCAAATCAAGATCCACATGTACAACTCACATGTTGCACAGACAACTCACGTGCTATAATATCAATATCTCACCACTTGGCCCTAGGCCTCACTCAGTCACCAACCTCTTTAGTCTCTCGGGCTCTCATAAATCATATAAAACAGCCCAAACAAAGATAATAACATGTATAAACAATGATCTGCAAGGGACGTTGGCATAATAAGTAAGAAAAGATATGAATGAGTATGAAATAGTAATTAACGATTAATTCAGCAAGTACACGACCTCTACGGGTCCAAACAAGGATATTATAGGGCCTAAAACATGATTTCTAACATGAAGTACGGTCAATTTCCATGAAATTGAGGGGACATGTAGCAAACTGTAAACTATTCGATTCATCAGTCTCACGGGACGGACCAAGTCACACTCCCATTAGGTGCACGCCAACACGCCCGTCATCTAGCATGTGCGTCACCTCCAAAATAGTCACACGACACAAAAATCTGAGGTTTCATAAACTCATGACCAGATTTATTACTATTACTTACCTCGACCCGAACGAATCTCTACTCCAAAATTCCCTTGCCTCATGAGTTGGCCTCCGAACGTCCCAAATCTAGCCACAAGTAATACATTACAATCACTATAGGCTAAAGGGATCAATTCCACAAGAAATCAACCGAAATAAGGTTAAAATCTGAAATCGCCTCAAACCCAGCCCCCATGCCCGCATCGTGAAATCCGATAAAAGTCACAAAACCCGAAAGCCCATTCACTTACAATTCTAACAATACTAAATTCATCAAAATCTGATATCATTTGCCCCTCCAAATACCCGAAATCCACTCTCCAATTCTCAAGCCCTAATCTCCCAAAATCTACCTCAACACCACACAATCTAGGTGAGAAAATCAACGGGGAAACAACATTTATGATCAAAATCTAGAACAAGAAGCTTACCTCAGAATTACCTTAAAAAATCCTTTTCAAAATCGCCTAAGCCCGAGTCCAAAATGTTAAAAATGGTGAAAAATCTCGAAGTCCCGTTTTTATATGTTCTGCCTAGACGTTTCGTACATGTGGCTGAATTTCTGCATTTGTGGAGAATCACTTAAACACAGCCCATGCTCCTTTGACTAAAGATCCGCATCTGCGCCGATTACAGATGTCGCTGCTATTATTACTGGATATTGAGTCCCCGTACTTATAGCCTTCTATCTGAAGTATGGACTATTCACGATCTTCTGCCTTTAGGTATCTCGTACGTTGTTCACCTTTACCTTACTTACCTTAAACTCTCATATCGTATCTTCTATCTCTTTCATAACCTCCCTTCCACCTAGGTGTAATTCACGTCCATAACTTGAAGCTCTATTATAATATTCGCACCTATGATACGTACACAATTCGGTGGGAGCTTTGTACTGACTTCTTATGAGGCTGGTACTTCTTCTAACTGGCTTCCTTGTAGAGCCATTATAGATTATGGTCGTTGTGTTATTTATCTTGAATGTCTAATATTAAGAGCGATTATGTCATTTTCTCAAGCACACTTCTATAATTTTTATAGGTCCAATAATCAGACTCCTGATTTACTTAGGTGATATAATTCTTTAGTTTCCTCTTCCTTCTGATCAGCCTTTACGTAGGCTTAAGCTATCTTCCGATTTGTGGCTCATGGTATTGGTTATCACTTTAGCCTTTCATAGGCATTGAGGGATATCCATGGTGCAATCTTCTAATAATTCAATCCTTTGTCTATGCCCTGGGCTCAATTCTTTCTTTTAACTTATATCGGAGTCTTCTATGGCTGTATGATAATCAACAAATATGCTGCATGGTCAGCCTGGATAATGCTACAAATTCTTGAGTGAATCCATAACGTAGTAACTCAAGATCATTGATCGAATAATTCCTTTCATTCCATCTCAAATTTCTTTAACTGTATGCAATTACTTTTCCTGATCTATCTTCCCCTTGTTGCATCCTTACTTAGCTTATTATAGTGCCCACACTTGCTAGAGTTTTCATACAACTCATATGATCTCGAATATTAGTTTTAATTCTTACTTCCTGTTCATTAGCCACGGTAGGTGCCATTATCCTTGGGATGCTTACAATGTTGTTACGAGATTGTTGTTACACGACCATTTCCTTTCTAGGTTGTTGTGCTTAAGTTGAAGCCTTCTTTCGTATAGGGGGAACCCTTGACTCTCGTAAAGCTATGAGCTTATTACGGACCCTTTTTTTATGTCCTTACTTGCCATCATCTGTAGTTGCTTACTTCCATGTCCTTGTGCTTGTATGGTTGTTTCTAAACTGATATTTTGACTGTCTTTCTAGTGGCACTCTCTTTTATTTTCATAACACTCATATAGTACCTTTTTAACTTCTCCAACTCCTATATGAATATATCTCAAGTATTACAATGTCATAACTGCGGGCTGAATTCTCCATGTTGGGGTTTATTATATTTATCTTGCATGATCTGCTGATTTGTGTTTAACTTCTTGTCTAGCCGTGACTAGGCTCTTCCTGAATCAACTGCTAACTACTCGTTAGCCCACTCTCATGTCAATATTCCGTGAAATCTTTCTTGGGTATTTCCTTTGTCTTAACTTATGCCTCGCACTGACTCCTTTTCTATTAATAACATCTCGGGCAGGGACCCTTACTTCCTCTCATTGACGTCGTGTTGGCATAATGTTCTTGAATTGTAGCATGTACGTAGGAGCTAAATAAGTGTAATATAATTCCTTTTTAATTTTTATCGCATCCTTCCTTTATCATTCCATATTTTCCCCTTTAGAGGAGTACTAAGACTTGGAGCTATGACGACCTTCCTACAAATGTCTTTTTTTCCTCTTCATCTTTGATATCCTTTCACGTCATCAACGACCCTTACTCGCCTTGCAACATTCCTTCTGTACCAAGGATGACAAATCCCTTTACTCGCGAGGGTGACATATAATGTAACTGGTACATATAGTCCCTTAAGCTTAACTCTGCTAACATTGCTTGCTTTAGGGAAGCGTCTTCTTGAATAAAGATCCTCTAAATTTCTCATGAACCTTCTTCTGTTGTCCATCCTATTATTGTCGGAATACGATATGAAATTCTTATGATGCCGACTATTATGAACTCACTCAGTCCATATTTCATGTTTAGTTTATCTTGTTCACCAATCCATACTGGCTTCTATTACTCTAGGGTCTAACTTTTCCTTTTGGTGATTGTGTCAGAGTTGTGAACTTATTTCTCGAAGTGAGGATATGACTTTATGGCTTATATTCTTTCATTGTCTCAAGGCCTGTCATCTTTTGTCTTTTCCCTCACTTGACTGTAAATTCTGTAATATTGTCATCATTTTTTTGACCTACCGTTAACATTCGTGTATCATATCTTACTCATAATGCTTCATTAACTCTATTCTCATCTCCCGCTAATTATCTATGTCTACTGCTTTATTCTAAAAACTCGAACAAAACTTTCTTTTCCCTTTGGATCCCCTTGCTCCATCCCTTGGCTTTTTCAATTGCCTAGCATTCTTTCTTTACTGGGGCGGGAGCCATACTAAGATAATATTTATTCCTTCGAGGCTTATAGTGCATGTCTTTGTAGTACTCATATCTGACTGCACTATTTCAGAGTGCACCATCTGGTGTCTCATAAAGAGATCTATTAGCTTATTTGCAATATCCTTCGAAAATGTCAATTGACGCAAAGAATTCATCCATCGCATCTTCTTATACTACTTCTGTTAATCCCCATAGGGCATATCTCGCATGAGTGCGATCAATTATATATACCTCTATTACTATTGAATATAACTCAAAAATCTTATGTTCCTGTGCCTCATTATAAACACTGTTAACCTTCATTAACTGGGCATCTCGTACCCTTCTTCATCTTGCTTCTTTTACTTGTTGAAACTTGTATTTATATTCTTAATCTCTCGTTGTCTTTCACCATAAAGATGGATAGACATTCTTGCCTTATGGCTTCTTATTTGGAAGCTTACACCTTTCAGTATACCCATGATCTGCTAAAGACCTCACATTACTTATCGTAAGCATTTTACAAAAATCCAATTCCTCTGACTCGGCTCTTCCACAACTATTTCACTTTCCAGACTTTTTTCTTGATGTAGGTATCGTCTTATTACGAATAAAATAGAATTTCAAAATTTGAATTCTTATAAGTGAGCTCTACCACACGATCTAGAGTAAGAAGAAAGAGTGATAATCCTAAATGCCCTATAGCCTCCTGCTTATAAGTGTGGTGCACGACACACCTATAAACAAGACTCTAATAGACATGGCTTGTAGACTCCCTAGGACAAAACTGCTTTGATACCACTTTTGTCACGCCCCGAACCTGGGAGCGAGACCGATACCAAGTGCCTCACCTATCCTTGCGTACCAACTTGTGACTAAGGAACTCTGAACATGTGATTTCATACTTTGGCCATGGGCCATATTACAAGACAACTGCGAATGCTGACTAAATATCAATATAAAACTTGGCCGACAAGGCCGTCATATTTATTACAGCTGACAAACCAACCAAATATACATACAAGGACTGAAAGCCCAACATACTGCACTAACTGACAAGATATGTCTACAAGCCTCTACTGATGGATACACTGTGATCGAAACGGCTCTCCGACCTACTCATGACATATATACATATATATATACAAGATATACATAAGGCTCTAGACCCGGAAACTCCGAAAGGCATGGAGCTTACCGATCAAGCTGAACTCGGGCAACACTTATTGAAGAGGCCTACTCGTCTGTCTGTCTGACCTGCACGCATGAAATGCAGCTCCCCCAGAAAAGGGACGTCAGTACGAAATAATGTACTGAGTATGTAAGGCAATATACTGAAAGCTGAAACTGAACTGATAATATAATAACTACAAGTAGCTGGAAGTCAAAGATAATCTGAAGATATGCTTACCTGTTGATACTGACTCAATTCTCTCAATATAGTAAGTAAAATAGTTGTTCGGCCCTATAAGGCTCGGTATACATATATATATCTGCTCTTCCGTAGTAGGCTCGCTCATAAGCGCTCGGTCATACTAGGCTCTGTATCTCGACCAACTGGGCTCGCTCATATGCGCTCGGCCACAGTAGGATCTTCATATAACTTACCATCTGATCAGAGGTTGCCCAATAGGGGTCTGCCCATCGATTATAGCTCGATGGTAATGAAAATACTTTTAATACAGTATATATGTAACTTCTCTGCTCTCTTGACTGGAAGAAGGAAATACTCAACTGAATATGAAATCCCGATAAGGAGATATTATAACTTACAACACTAGAAAAATATACGCAATTTGCGAGACTAGCAAAATATACATAAATTCCGGGATATGAATATAATGACGAGGTCATGCCAAATGAAAGAAGAGCTTAGCCTTAACATACCCGGACCCCTTAGGCAAGTGAGACATGAGCCGCATGAACCAGTGAGATATCGTGAAATCCGTTTGCCCTAAATCAATAACAAGTCTTTCCATATGTCTTTCAACTCAACTAAAGATCACATTAGAGAGCTAAATATAAGATCCTCTGAATTCCATTGATCTCATCTTTAAGGCTGTGGGAGAACATATTTACTGCAGTGTGCAGTCATCTTATAACTTAAGCTCACTCAATAGACATTGGCAAGGAAAGATAGAGATTTAATTTCCCTTCCCAAAGCTTTACAAAAAACCACAATAAGCAGACCAACTAGTGAAAGTTCCTGGATGAAAATTCCTCTTTTGAGCAATCACCTCCTTTTACTTATAGGGTAAAGATGTATGCTATAAGGAAAAGACCGTAGTATACAAGATACATAAAAAGTAAAGAATCTTAAACATATATCACACTCTACATAAGTCATCTACGTCAATTGGGACCCGAAATGCATTCCAATTTTTTTTTAATATTCTTTAATCTATATGAAGCGAAATTTGGAGATCATGTTCAACTAGCATAAGCATATCTTTAGTAACTTTAATGAATAATTCCATCAGATGAGGTTTGATCTTTTTCTCTTGTTTTTTTTAAACTTAATTTTGCTAGCTAGATATGAAAGTTAGAGTCCCAAAGTTTTCAATGAACATGCCACCTATTCAATCATAAGGTTAGAGTCACCAAATTCAAGAAAGGGGCTGCCACGTTTTGGGGAAGTTTAATCTTATCCGCTACTGTGGTCATATGGTACCTTGCATGGTACTAGTTTATAATTATCGGGTATTATCGCTCGACCCGTATTTTATTTCAAATTATCCATTTTCAACGAAACTTGTTTTCTTTAATCCGTGTACCCTTTTATCCTTCATAATACTTATTTATTGCTTGCTATAAATAGCATTGGTACGTTAACGTCAAGATGATTTCATCCCCGAGTCTTACATCGATTAACTGAAAACGAAATTTTAATGTGCAATACTTTAGGGTGCAACGTCGTTGGAACTTAATACTGCGAAATGTGATATCACCATAATGTAATCCTGCGGGACGTGACAACTCACTTCCGGGCTCTCATTAATTTATTTGGCGAATTTTCATGTATGAAGATATGGGGTGTAACATACCCGATCTCGAGAACCTCTACCCGATCTCGAGAACCTCCATCAAAAATAAGATAGGCTCCAGAAAATAATTGGCATCATTAAAAGTCCCGAGATGGTACCCGATCTCGAAGACCTCCACCAAAAAGAAGATAGGCTCCAGAAATCCATTAGCATCATTACATGTCCCGAGATGGTACCCGATCTCAAGGACCTCCACAAAAAAGAAGACAGGCTTCAGGAAGCCATCGACATCATTGCAAGTTCCGAGATGGTACCCGATCTCGAGGGCTTCTATAAAGGAGAAAACAAGCGCTAAAACTCTATTCGTATGGGCTTGGCCTCAAGGTACCATCTAAACTCGGGTAATCCCTCATTCGAGGTCTATCTGCAACGCCTTAAGATTATCTATACTGAGTACAAAACAAGTCTCCACGTAGCCTGAGCTTGAGCAAAACCCTACTCGGGGACTGCTCCTAAAAGCCTAAAGGCTACCTTTATTCTTGGGTGTCCGAGCAAATCCTCCCATCGAAGAATACCACGGGGTCTAAAAGGCTAAGTCTCGTATTGCAATTTTGAAACCCTACCCTCATTCAACTCGAAGTCGGATATCCCGACAACCTGAGTTTATCAAACCCATCGATAGAGTCATGTATTTTGATTCCTCAAAAACGAAGGTACGAAGAAATATAGCATAAATCAAAAACGGATTGAAGAGACATCTTTATATTCATAAGCACATGATTACAAAAGCCCACAGAGGGTCCTTACATATGATTACAAAAGCCCACGAGGGGTCCTTACACAGAAACAAAGAAGTAAAAACCACACATATAGTAAAATCCAAGAGCCTAATCTATTCTCGGGGGTACATCCTCGGCGGCAGTATCTTCGAGAAACACCTCCTCGAGGGTCTCATCTCGGTCCTCTAGAATGATATCTCCAAGGGCGAAGATTAAGAAGAGGAAAGTGATGTAGAAGAGGAAACTGACGCAGAAGAAGCAGAAAAAATCTAGCTAGTATGGATTTGCAAGCACTACTATTATGGAGCCACTTCTTGAGACGTTACACCAGTGCAGGATGCAACAGTTAGTAGATAGTACCATCCCACTCTGCAGAAAGTAAAAGTAGTAAGGCGCTGCACTGGGTAGTCGGGGGAGGTGAGCAACGGTGTAAAGTCCGAACACCCTCCTGAACAGCGGTGTAGAGTTCAAACATTTTCTTCAGTCGGAAGAAATAGGCACCCTCATCTCCTCATCTCGAGCCAACGACGACAACATTAACAACAACAACACAACAAGAAGAAGTTGGTGTAATCTCGCTCGACAATGAAGAGCCCCGGAAAAAGTCCATGGCATAATTGTTGAGAACTCCGCCATGCAACTCTGAGGCCATGGGCCTCAAACATGGGAAATGTCAATGGATGAGGATGCAGAGAAGAAAGGGGTGAAAGGATGATTGAAGAACATTTCAATGAAGAATTGATTCTAGGAGGCTCCCATTAATAGAAAGGGTGGCAGTGTAACATACGGTGCCATCAATATCTTTGAAAAATGTAACCGACATCGCCATCAATGTCTTTGAAAGACGTATCGGCAGGCGCAATCAATGCATTTCTAAGAACTGATTTGGCGGCGATATTACAGCTTAGGAGAATGATAATTGGCAGTACATTGAATGACGCTAAAAAGACGAGTCAGAGGGATGCCTCAGTTATCGCAAAGGCTTGCATCATAAGTATTACATCATCACGGGAAGTTCGAAGAGATTGACATCATGGTCGTTTCTTATCGTTCTACTTTAAGAAACATGGGGACTATTTCTATACGGTAAAATCGGAGGGTCCAATCTTCCATTTTTACGAAGCCTCAAAAGCACGTCTCGAAAGCTCGAGACCATGGTCGAGTTTCATCCCTCGAGAGCCATTGACGCTCGACCTCGGAGCAGTACAAACCGATAGTTATTGAAAGAAAGTGGGGAGTTCCCAAGGCGTGTAGCTAGAGCCGATAAAGTCTGTCATGCTAGTCTAAGCCCGCATCATGGCACTAACTAGCTGTACTATTTCCATATCTTTGTGATTAATGCCTTTTGTACTATGTTAGGATTCCTCTCATATACAAAGGGGTTCCTTGTCATTTTGTAAACATCTGTTTCTCAATACAAAATACACAAGAATATTCTCTCTGCTCTCTAGCATATTCTCTTGATATTATTGCTTCCATTTATTGCCTATATTTATTGTGTTGTATTTATTGTTCTTCATTTATTGCTTATTATTGGATATAAAGAGTCGTCATTGATCTTATTATAACTGTTAGTCTCCATCGACTACACTCGATGGACATTGGACTCGACCCCGAGGCCCCGAATAAGCAAGCTCGAGGCCCCGACTGACAGTGATTCGGTTTGGTTAATATCTCATTTTTAAGCTCTTATCTTGATTCTGAGTATCTCACTTAGCATCTATTTCCCTAACAACTAGCATAAAAAAAGATCATGTATTTTTAGAACCACTAAATCAAATTTAATTGTTATTACCATTTTCACGGTAAACAGAGAACACACGCGCTCCTTGAAGCTGGTCGACTAGATCAACAATACACCGAAAAGGATAATTGTTCTTGATTGTGACTTTTTTCAACTACTGATAATCAATGCACATTCTCATGGTGTCATCCTTCTTCTTCATAAATAGGACCGGTTCACCCCAAGGTGACACACTAGGCCTAATAAACCCCTTCTCAAGGAGCTCCTGAATCTACTCCTTCAACTCCTTCAACTCAGCCGGTGCCATACGATACATAGGAATAGAAATAGGCTGAGTGCCCGACACCAAATCAATACCGAAGTAAATATCCCTGTCCGGCGGCATGCTCGGAAGATTTGTAGGCAACACATCCGAAAAATCTCGTACCACCAGAACTGAATCAATAGTATGAGTCTCTGCAATGCCATCTCTCACAAAGTCCAAATAAGAAAGACAACCCTTCCCTACCATCCGCTGGGCCTTCAGGAATGAGATAACTCTACTGAGGACATAATCCAATGAATCTCGCCACTCAATCCGTGGTAACCTCGGTATAGCCAACATCCTCTTCTTAGCGTGACAGACCCGAATAGCATGACACGAAGACAACCAATCCATGCCCAATATCACATCAAAGTCAACCATACTAAGTAGCAACAAAACAACTCCAGTCTCTAATCCCCCACTAGTCACTAAAGATGATCGGTATTCACGATTCACAACAATAATATCGCCCACCGAATAGATGAAACTAGAGACACACGGGGCATATCGACATAATGAGCAAAGTATGATGACACATATGAATAAGTAGAGCCAGGGTCAAATAATACTGAATCATCTTGGTGACATACTGAGATAATACATGTGATCACATCATCTGAAGCAATAACATCTGGTCTGGTATGAAGTGCATAGAAACGGGCCTAACCGCCACCTGATCGGCCTCCCCCTCTTAGGCAACCCCTGGCGGACTGAGCTCCACCTCGAGCTGACTAGACGGGTGGTGTAGCTGCTCTTGCTGATGCCATCGGCCGAAAACTTTGTTGCGGAGTCGCACTTAACAACCTAGGCCAATCTCTTTTGATATGACCAAGATCCTCGCACTCGAAACAACCCCTCCTCTGACGAAACAGCTACTCCTGATACCTTGTGGAATTAGCCATAGAAACCTGAGTAGACGAGTCATGGTAAGAACTCTGTGCTGGTAATGCACTTAATGAATATTGGTTTAAGTGAGCAGTGTGAGGGTTGTGGCTAACTGACGCACCATGATGAATTGGTCGGGTCATTTGAGCATGTTTATAGGAACGACCCCTGCCATGGTGGAACTGACCTCCAAAAAGAATGCCACCAAAACTCCCTGATCCATGAGGCCTCTTGGCCTCCCTCTCAGCTCGCTCCATGCGGCAAACTGACTCTATCTCCTGAGCAATGTCAACAAACTCCTCAAAAGAAGCAACAGACACCCTATCTCTCGTCATGAGAATCCGCAACTAGTTACGAGGCCATCAACAAACCTCTTGATCCTCTCCTTGTCTGTGGAAACCAACCAAATTGCATGACGGGCCAACCTAGAAAATCTCATCTTGTAATGCATCACAGTCATATCATCCTGACACAACTGCTCAAACTGTCTGCGTAGCTCCTCTCTGCGTGACTGTGGCACATACTTCTCTAGGAAGAGAACAGAGAACTGATTCCATGTAAGTGGCGCTGCACCAACTTGCCTATGCCTCTCATAAGCCTCCCACCAAGTGAAGGCATCTCCAGAGAACTAAAAGGTAGTGAACGAGACCCCACTAGTATCCAAAATACCCGTTGTACAAAAAATCCTCTAATACTTATCTAAGAAACCCTGGGCAGCCTTACCCTCTGCATCGCTGAAGGTTGGAAGCCAAATTCTACCAAACATCTCCAATCTACGTTGCTCATCATCAAGCATGACCGGAACTTTATTGTCCTGAGCAAGTGCAATCGGCTGGGCTGGTGGTACCCCCAGTGTCTAGAGTACTTGCACCACCTACTTGGGTGTGCGGACGATAAGAGTCTAAGCAAATCCCCCGACCTGAGAAGTGGCTGCTGCGGCCGGAACAGAGGCTACCTGAGCAAGACTGGTGCACACTGTCAAGATCTGAGCCAAGGCCTCCTGAAGTCCTGGAATAGTAATGGCCACAACTAGTGCCTGAGCTGGTCCCGCTGGGGCATCTACAATTGGGACCTCATCCTAAATTGGAGAAGCTGGTGGATCTGCAGGTGCTGCCCTGGCTGCTGTGCGGGCTGCATCCCTACCCCTACCACGACCTCTACCGCAACCTCGGCCTCTCGCGACCCTAACTGGTGGTAATAGTTGTTGCCCGTCTTGACCAATGCCATGTGTCCTCACCATCCGTGTGAGAATAGAATAGCACAAGTTTAGTTACCAGAATCAATAGATTCGCATGATAAGAATTCAAGAATGCGAAGTTTCCTAAGGGTTCTGTAGCCTCTCGAAGATAAGTACAAACATTTCTGTACCAATCTGCAAGACTCTACTAAACCTGCTCATTGTTGATACCCAATATTTCCCTCATATATTTTTAAATACGCATAATACTTTCAAAATATTGTACATGTATTTACAAACATGCACAAATGTTTTACAATTTTTGTATAATCTTTAAAAGCCTTGACTCAATTTATCTCTGCATTTTTAATTATATAAATATTCAATAACCATCCCTCATATTAATTTATGATGATTTAATCATCTAAATTTATAATTTAGGCTCATAAAAGTGTTCAAATATTTTAACAGCATTTTTTATAAGTATATTTGCATTTTTGACTTTAATTGCATATTTTGCGATAATAGCCTATACATATGCATAACTACATTACCCATACAGAAAATGACTTTTTATATTTTTATAAAACTAAGTAATTATTTTAAATCATCTTCATGTATGAAAATCATTATTTATCATTTAATTATCTATTTTTAAAATTATTTTAATTAGTAAAAATGGGTATTTAAAAAATAGCCCCTAACTTATACCCAAAATCGGACCCCCCTTAATCCAATTTAATTAAACCCAAGCCCAAATCACCCCAGCCTAAACATAAAGACCTCTACTCGGCCCCAAACCCTTCTAATCTTGGCCATTGATCTCTGAGATCAACGGCTCCCGTTCACCCTTTGAATTTTTAACTCAAATTACCCCTAACCCTAATCATTTATCACACCCAGCCGCCCTTGAATCCCCCTTCTTCTCCGATTCTCTCTGAGACCAACCCTAACTTTAGCGACGCCAAACATTTGATTCTTACCCATTCCATGGGATTCCCTTGTGACTTGAGGCCCCTACTGGCCTCTTAATTCTTCTGGTTGTTCGATTTTGTTATTTCATGAAGGGATCTCTAAGATATCCAACCCATATTTTTTTCGAAATCGTTTAAAAGTCTACCTATAGTCATCTCTATTTGTGAGTGCTATTATCTTTTGTTTATGGTTCGAATCTTTGGTTCAAAACCAATTTTCTTTATCCCACCCTTTTTTCTCAAAACCCTAACCTTCTTAAACACGAATCTTTCTAGATCTTGAGTGATTCTGAGTTTATCAGTAGTTTTATTTTTAAAATCTCTTATTTTCTTTATTGTTAATTGATTTTAGTATCTTGTTGTATTAGGGTTTTTGCTTCCTTATTATGTTCTAGTTAGATCTCTGTAGATCTGAAAAGGTTTCGAGTCTGTATGGCATTTTTCTTCTATTTTTCCTTTTGCTGATCAATATTAAAGTTTCCCAGAATTTGGGTTTCGCTTCGTCTGTTTTCGCGAAAGCTTTTCTAAAGGGTTCCTATGTGTTTTAAATGGGTTCTAAAG
Source organism: Nicotiana sylvestris (assembly GCF_000393655.2). Taxonomy (NCBI): domain Eukaryota; kingdom Viridiplantae; phylum Streptophyta; class Magnoliopsida; order Solanales; family Solanaceae; genus Nicotiana; species Nicotiana sylvestris. The sequence continues at coordinate 143,660,595 of NC_091064.1, read as the reverse complement.
GGATAATCTCATCCACTAATTCTTGCATAACTATGTTTTGTCTTTAGTTTGTTTGATCAATTCATTGTTTTGCTCGCAATTTTTTGAATAATTGAATGGTTAACCCAACTATCTAGGGTTTCGTTTTGCTGAGATGATTATTCATTGTATTTTCATCTGCTTTCCTTATTCTGAGACCGCTAATTGGTGTTACTTGCCTTAGTTGTTGCTACTAAGCTTAATTTACGGTAATTGATTGTTTTACCAACCCCGGATGATCGCTAATTTAACTATTTACCTTATTTGTGTGAATAATTATCCTTGATACTGGTTGGAGTTTGGTGTTCTGACTCTAATTGATTACCTATCTTACTTGGACCTCAATTCCGAGTTATTTTTGGATGTAATCCCATGATTTTTTGCCTATTGATTGGCCTTGTCATGCCTAATTGATGGACTGACAACTTTCTTTGCTTAATTTGCAAACCCTCATACTGCTCTACCTTATTTACTCTACTCTACTGAATGATATATAAGCATCATTTTTTTTCTTTAACGCACACACACACACAGACATAGAAAAGTACACAATATTCCTGCTCACTTCCTCTATCACAATCTTCTGCTCTTCTGTGTTACATTGTCTAGCCGGATGGACGCCCAGGATAGACCTTTGGACCCTGTTTGCTTCACTCTACTATTGCTACCTCTTAACTGGTATGCTTCCACTACTGCCATTCAATTAAACCTATGTGTTTCCCTACTCAGCATGTTTACTGCTATTCAATTTAACTATATGCCCTGTTATCAGATTGTCTACTTTATCTCATTAGATCTCTGTGTTTCATGTTTATTGTTCATAATCAACATGTTTACTACTATTCAATTAGACTATATGTTTCATGCTATTCAATTTGACCTACGTGTTTCCTTATAATCAACATGTCTTTCTTCTATTTAATCAAACTTATGTGTTTAATACAATAACATGTCTACTTATGTTTAACGTAGGTGTTTACTGCAATAGCATGTCTACTTTTGTTTGATTAAACCTATGAGTGTCCTACTTTCAACCCGTTTACTTCTGTTTCAGCTAGACCTATGTGCTTCTGCTTTCAGCAAGTCTGCATTCTTGCTCATATCAAAAATAGACCTATGTCTGTTTACTTCTCCATTAGCATGTTCATTCTATCTTATTTTTAAAATGTTCACCTCTCACAGACTTCTGAACAACATTGCTCCAAATCCCTGCTAACCCTTTGTATGTCACTATCTGATTGATCCCAGCATGTCATGTCTTTATTTAGTGTTTGCTCACCTAGTAACAGCTAGTAAACTAAGTTGAAACTTTAAGTGATCCTGTTTTTGTATACTGTTTGATTGTCGGTACCTTTGTTTGAGTTATAAGAATTGAATGACCCTGTTTGCTCCTTACTTTCTGAGAATCCTAATCTATTTTCTTAAAACTATCTCCTATTTTCAACTCCTACTCTTAGAACACCTAGGGGCCTTCCCCTCCAGTGTGAGCATTACCTAGGAGTCCATGAGTCTCCTTTGAACCCTGACACACTGGGGTTGGCTTTCCAAACTTGCTCACAAAAGGGTTTCTTTGAAAAGTTTTCTAGTGAGAATTTCCCGGGGTCCTTGAGGCCCTTGGGAATTTTGACACACCAGGATACCATTAGATGCACTATGAGAGTATGGGCATGTTCATACATGGTTCAAGGCCTGACTTTTTAGGTTTACTGTTTGGGCCTGTTTGGGCTCCCTATAGTTTTAGCAGTTTCACTTATATAATTCATTATTTATGTTGGTTTGTAATAATAATTTCTTTGTAAACAGATATTGGGGATATTAGTAAACCTGGGAGGGATTCTAATATATATTTTATCGGGAAAGGGTAGATACCATGCCTATAGGTTGCTGCTATGTGTGTTTGCTTATGTACATTTAGATACTATGCCTATAGGATTTAAAATTTGTCCTGTATTCTAGATACCATGCCTATAGGTTACTGCGACAATTCATTTTTTTAGACACCATGCCTACAAGCTTAAAATCATTCTTTGCATGGCAATAAGGCTTAAATCAATTTTCTGCATGCAAATAAGGTTTTAAAACTAATTTCTGCATTTAGATACCATGTCTATAAGGTTTTAAAACCAATTTGTGCATTTAGATACCATACGTTTTAAATCAATTTCTACACCTAGACAGCATGCCTATAGGACCTAATGAACTAAACTACCTACTTAAAATTGTTTACTAGTTTATTGCACCTCTGATTAGTGGCTAGATACCATGTTCATAGGACATCTCTGATCCATGCCTAGGCAAGCCTCTAGGGTGACTAAAAGCTTGAAATTATAAAACTATGCTTTGTTTACTGCCCAGATTTAGATAGTCCAAAAATCAGTAGGCAGCTGATTAAGTACCTTCTGCTTTGCTTTAATAAAACACTGCATATGGTATGCTTTATGCTCACCTAGATATCCTGCTATAGGACTTTTAAAGTGTCTGAAGTATTGTTGTTTGAGACGTGCAATTGCTTGCTTGTTTGTGGAGGTATATATGAGCCTTTAACTGTTCCTTTATCTGACAGTCCTATTTGTTTTTGCTTGTCGCTAGATTTTCTCCTTTTAAGCACTATAAGAAGGTCTAGATCCACCTTAAATAGAAGTCCTAAACACCTCCAGGACTATAAGTAAGGGGTGGGTAATGCACGCGTAAGGTACGTTTAAATTAAAATTGCTTATATAACAATTAAGGAAAGGGTAATCAAGTAGTAAAGGATATCATGACCTGTGCGCTAATGCTATGTGTAGCACCCAAACTTGGGGACGATTACCAAGCATTGCACAGAAGTGATGCTATAGGCTAAAAAACATAGGCCCCCCTTTACCCCTTGTTTTAAACAAAATGTCTATCTGCCTAAATTACTTTGTTTGCTTAAGACTAATTAACCTAATTCGAGTTCGGTTGGGACCCACCGTTGTGGACCTCGAGGGGTGCCTAACACCTTCCCCTCAAGGTTATTTCGAGCCATTACCCAATCTCTGGTAATGCAAACCGGTTTTATGAGTTACTTGCTTTAGGTGCCCTAACACACCTTAAATCCGTTAGGTGGCGACTCTTCAAACTCCATACCCAATTCCCAAAAGGAAATGAGTTGTTCCTAATGAATTCCGAAACTTGGACTCCGCGAGGAATAAGGGGGCGTGACGGCATGGGGACTCTGTTGGGATTTTAGTCTCTTACCATAACGAACTTGTTTTGTGAATTAGTCTTAAACATGCCTTATTTGTTGATACAACCTTTCCCTTTCCCCTTTACTTGGATTATATATCTTATTTCTCAAGCATTTATGATTTCTTTTATTTCCTAAAACTGACTTGTCTCCTTGTTTTTTTTAAATGTCTTTCAATTATTTAAATACTGCATTTATCATTTTAACATGAAAATACTTGACAACATGATATATATTGTTTCATAAATCATGCTCAACATCATATTCCACTCGTGCGTAATCAATCCTATAGCAACACTTGATGCATATTTGCGCTCTTCCTATATATATCACCCACTAAATGTGGAAATATGTATTTGCGATAAAACTAGTCGATCAACGGTGCAATCGACGGTTCTGTGCCTTTTCCCCTCAAGTTGTCTGCTTGAGGGTCCCAATATAAACCTCTATAGCAACCTCTCAGATTAATTGTACATACATCATGGTCAAACCAAGCTGGGTTAATATATTGTCCACATAATAACCCTTTAAGACAAGCATCACCCAAAAGTCCATCGAGTTTTCCATAATCCCAACGGATGCAACCACGATTGTGTGCATTAGTTTTGGAGAAATAAGTGCCAATGTGCTAATCATTGTTGTATAAATAGACAAACCTGGAGGGGGAAAGAGCCTAACCATATTTTGTTTTACAGAAAATGAGGCACGAAATCCCCAGGTTTGGCATGGTCAGTAACATACCATAACCATATCTAGATTGGTGGAGGGATCTTCCGTAAAGTGACCAAAATCATGTGAAAAGGGTCTTAGGAAACATGCCTTCTTTGTTGGATCTTCAGCCAAACAAAATGTTGATTGAGGCTGCTACAATGTTTTAGGACAAAGAGAGGGTTGTGTTCCGCTTTGGAGATAGACAAATGACCCCTCTCTTGGAAGAAATAGGACGATTTGTTCGGCTACCTTGGGATAGCCCCGGTTTATTGGCACCTGAAATTGCACCACTAGGGGATTTCTTAAGATGACGGGGTTGAAGAAGAATGATGACTTGAAGTTCCTAAAAAAATCCTACATACTCTTCAACTTCCTCTATGAACAATACCGTAACAATAGGTCTTATCATATTTCGATGATGAATTCTCCATCACCTCCTTGGGGTGGATTCATCGGACGGTCTTTGTGTTCATCGTATGTTTCTTAGGCATGCTAGTGTTCCCGATCTAAAGGGACAAAATCCACACCAGACTGGACATGGTGGCAAAAACTTTGATGGAAGGGATCGAGGGAAAGACATATACCATTGTCCCTATGATCATTGTAAATATGTACCGAGTCTTGGACCGCTGTCAGAAGGGGTACAAGATACTTCGAGTGTTGCAATTTACTGTTGCAAGTTTTGTTTTTAGAACATCTCCAAAGGGGTCAATACTGCCAAGAGTTTCCGCGAAGGTCGTGGAATGATCACATAGCCTTCCATCACCATAAGAAGATGACCTATATCCCAAACAGGTTTGCTCAACCAGGGAATGCTGTAGAATGGGTGCAATTTTTCAACAATTTGATCGAGGATCAGGTTCAACGGATGTTCGAGTGGTTACCTACTGACGAGTTCATCATCATATCCAGGGATGTTCCCCACTTGGTACTGATGGGGTTAAGGGGCACATACCCTTATGCTCCTCTCAGGGTTATAAGACAGGCAAGCATGAAGCAGGTCATACCGCGAGTCGCTAAAATGAGTCACTTTATAGCTAATTTTCAGGGCGATGCCATCCCATATAAAAATGAAGCACAACACATGTGGCACTTGAAGATTATTGTGGAAAAGATACCATCGAGCTGGATCGATATCACACTGGTCATGCGTACTTCTACCCCTCATGGTTGGATGATAACATAGGGGGAATCTTCGAGCCAAGATTTGGTCTGGGAAACAGGGTCATAGACGAAGTTGTCGAAGCACAGGTGAAGTATAACAAATTGCACAAAAGAGTTCGCGAGTCTGGAGCCGAGCATATGGAGCAACATAAGGCCGATATAGAGATGATCAATGGGTGGAAAGAGAGGGCTGTTAAATCCAACAAAAGACTAGAATATCTGGAGTACAGTCTAATGGAATTGGAAGGAAAAATGAGATAGAGAGTCACCGATTGCCAGAACGCTGAGGGAAACGAAGGAGGACATTTCGCAAGAGCATTCTTACTGCTGAACCTGTTCGAACTGGGAGATCTGATCGACAAGAGCATCCAGCTTGGAGAAGGCCCTTCTGGGACCAAATAGATCAGGCTTACTTGCTTTTCAAATGTAATAAGGACAAGTGCCATTAGTGACTTATCCTTTTTAGTGTCGTTTCGGGTCATCTATCTTTACAATAGCGAAATTAGGCAATTATTGGCACTAAATTTATTCAAATCTATTTGCCGCTAGGCCTACCTCGGGCACAACGAGGCTCCCAAATTAGGACATGAATTTACATTCTCGCAATATGTGTTTAAATACTGCAAACTTTTCAGAACCCTTACTGACTTGTTTATTTTTGGTTTTTCTTTATTCTTTATTATTCCCATCCCCTAGGGTTGGTTCGTACATATTGGCATCATCAACATATCACACCAGATCTAGAGGCCCTCCACCTCCTCCTCCTCCAAGTAATACGAAAATCAGAGGAAAAGCTAAGATGGATTGATTAAGTGGTGTTTGAAAGGAAAACGCTACGAATGCGGAAACTTCAGACGGTCAGAGTACTCCGGTGCCAAATGACTTGGTTTTGCAGTTAGAACAAAAGATACTGGAGTTATAAGGAGAACTTGAGCAGGTCTGCAACTTGGCAAACCTCTCCCTCACCCTGAACGTCCCCGAAATCAACCAACAAAATACCAAAAACCTGCACCTCCCCAAAATACACCAAACCAGCATCCACAAAATCCTCCTGCACCACATCAATATGCCACTCCACCTCAAAATCCCAATATTTTACCAATACCAACTCCACCACAACACCATCATCAACCAATCCAACACCCACCAACTACTACCTATCACACTTCTCAGAACACACCACAACCTATTCCCGATCCTCAAAACTCAACCAACGACCACCACTACACCCAAATCCCTGGCGCTCACCAAAACAACCCTATATACGTAGAAACTGTACCTCACTCTACTCAACCAATCTCCTATACACCAGAATCCGCTAAGAAGGACCTGCTCATCAAGAACATGGCCGAGGAATTCAAGAAATTGACAAGTCGAGTTCAGGGTATCGAAGGAGGTAAAGGGGTGAAAGGTCTGAATTATGAGGATTTGTGCATACAACCAGACGTGAAACTAGCAGAGAGTTACAAACCTCCCAAATTTGAAATATTTGATGGAACAGGTGATCCCAAGGTTCATTTGAGAACTTATTGTGACAAGCTCGTGGGGGTTGGAAAAGATAAAAGGATCCGAATAAAGCTCTTCATGAGAAGTCTTACCAAAGATGAACTGTCCTGGTACATAAGCTAGAACCCTAAAAAGTGAGCCAATTGGGTGAGCATGACATCAAAATTTATAGACCGGTTTAGTTTCAATATGGAGAATGCACCGGATGTCTTCTACATCCAGAACTTAAAGAAGAATCCAACTGAGACTTTCCGCGAGTATGCTACTCGGTGGAGGCTGGAAGCAGCTAAGGTCAGACTAGCACTAGAAGAATAGCAAAGAAACATGTTCTTTGTTAGGTCACAGGACCCACAGTATTATGAAAGGCTGATGGTCATTGAGAATCACAAGTTCTCTGATATCATCAAACTCGGAGAAAGGATTGAATAGGGTATCAAAAGCAGGATAATAACAAATTTCGAGGCACTGCAGGACAAAACAAAGCATTACAATCAGGTGGAATATCACAGAAGAAAGAAGTGGGGGTAGTAATGGTAGCCCAAGGCCCAAAATCTCCGCTCACATACCAATCACCTTCACCCACATACCAAGAATCTCCACTCACATACCAACCCTCATCTCCCATATATTCTCAACCTGCCACCACCTATCATACTTACAACACCCAGCCAGTCAACTATCATTCATCTCCAACTCATCCAAATTAGCAAAAACCCCGACCTAACTTTGATCGCAAACCACCCAGACAATATACCGCTATTGCTGAACCTATCGACCAGCTGTACGAAAGGTTGAAGGCCGTTGGTTATGTCACTCCTATTCCTACTGTGGGAGTGGAGAACTCATCTCAATGGGTCAACCCAAACAAAACCTATGCATATCATTTCATTATGAAGGGGCACACCATTGATGAGTGTCGAACATTAAAATATAAGAGACAAACATTGATTGATAACAAGGTCATACAAGCAAAGGAAGTTGCGCCCAACGTCTGCAACAATCCTCTACCGAATCATCGAGGGTAATGGGGTCCATATGATAGAGATAGATGAAGAATGGGATCCTGAGGGGTCAATCAGGCTTATTCAAGAAGGCAATGACTTTAAACCCACAATCACACTCACTCATATTGTGATACAGATACAGCCGTCAGTCAAAGTAGAGGTAACCGCATCGGTTCCATTTAAGGTTGAGGTAGCTCCACCTACAGTCACACCTGTTCCATTTGAGGTAGAAGTGGCCACACCTTTCACAATGACAGTAGAAACCACACCTCCTTTTAATTCCAAGGCCATACCTTGGGATTACGTTGCCGAAGCTAGGCGAAAGGGAAAAGTAAAAATGGAAGAATCAGATGTTGCACAAGGAATGACCAGAACGAGAATGATATATACACCCAAACACTTGGGAGGATCAAGAAAGGAGACTCTTACTAAGAAACCTGTCATTGAAACAGGGCTGGATGATCTTTGGAGGAAAGTATAGGCGAGGGAATACTCCATCGTTGCATTTGAACAAGACCCCCGCCCAGATCTCCATCCTGTCACTATTACAAAATTCGGAGGTGCATAAGAATGCTTTGATGAAGGTACTAAATGAAGCTTATGTGCCCAACAATATCACTTGCGGAGAAATGGCCAACATGGTAGGGCAAGTGTTGGAGAGTCATACGATCACCTTCCACGAGGATGAATTACCGCCTGAAGGGTTAACTCACAACCGGGCATTGCATATCATGATGTAGTTTGAAGGTAAATCATTGCCAGGGTCTTAATAGATAGGGGTTCAAACCTCAACATTTGCCCGTTGACTACTCTGAAAAGATTGGGCAAAGATTTCCACGAGATAGGAGTTGGAAGTATAAATGTGAAATCCTTTGATGGGTCTCAAAGGGCCACGATTAGGGAGATTAACCTTTGCTTGCAGATGGGGCCAACTTGGTTAAATGTTGAATCCTAAGTGCTTGACATATCAGCTACATACAATCTTCTGTTGGGTCGAACTTGGATACATGCCACTAGGGCTGTGGCTTCCACACTACACTAGGCCGTTAAGTTCGAATGGAACGATCAGGAGGTGATCATTCACGAATATGGAAGTAATCCTATTTACACTGGTCAAACTATCCTGGTTATTGAGAATAGAAGAATGCTAGGAGGGGAAACTTATCACCACATTGAACATGGCAATGCAGTTAAGAAAGACAAATTGTGGAGTGACAAAATAGAAAGCATACTAGCATGGTCTGGGTACGAACCCGACAAAGGGCTTGGGAAGAATCTCCAGGGCATTACTAGCAAGAGTACAATGATTGGTCGCCGCCATGGCGTGGTCCTTATTATCCTATCGAGCAACTAGTGCCACATCTGGGTCAGAATTTTCACCAGGCTGATACAATATGGGGAACTAAGAGGAAGAAGCTTTAGCTGGGCTGAGGAATTTGTTCCTAGAGGATGAGGATATGAATTGCAGTGCAATAATTGAGGAAGAGGATGAAGAAGGCCTCACCATTTAGACTATGGAGAAGGGAGCTATTCTCAGGAATTGGACTGCCACACCATCTCGGCCCTGCCGAGTCCCTATGTAGCTTGGCATTTAGCCTAATTTATTGGTATTTCAGATGTTTTCAGTAGTTTTGTTTTAAGAACGCATTTTGTTTCAAAATAATTGCTCGATTCATCGAGCCATACTTGTTTTGGGGTATTTTCAAAATTTATTCAATGCATTGATATTTATTATTCATTATTATCTTTCATATTTTCTTTCTACAACATTATTATTACTTTTCCTGATGAACCGATGACTATGACATGTAATGAGACAACGCAACATAAGGATAATGACTTAGATGAAGAGGATGAAATACCTGAGGAAATCGTCAGAGAGGTTGTGAACATTAAGAATAAACCTAAGTCCAACCTAGACGAAATCGAAGTAGTAAATTTGGGAGACTTCGATACCGTCAATGAAACTCGTGTAAACATTTACTTATCACCGATAGAGAAGGAGGAGTACATTCATTTCTTGAAGGAATATGATGATATCCTTGCATGGTCATATGATGACATGGCCGGTATGAGCACATCAATAGTGGCTCACAAGTTGCCTACCAATCCAATGTGTCCGCTAGTAAAACAGAAACTCAGAAAGTTCAAACCAGATATGAGCCTAAAAATCAAGGAGGAAGTCACTAAGATAATCAAAGCTAAAGTCCTCAAGGTAGTTGAGTACCCAACCTGGCTAGCCAACATTGTAATAGTTCCGAAGAAAGATGGGAAAGTCAGGGTGTGTGTTAACTATCGAGATTTAAATAGAGTAAATCCCAAGGACGATTTTCCACTGCCAAATATACACATCCTGATCGACAATTGCGCTAAGTATGGACTCCAATCCTTTGTAGATTTCTTCGCGGGTTAACACCAGATCTGGATGGATGAAGAAAACGCAGAGAAAATAGCCTTCAGCACACCGTGAAGAGTGTACTGCTACAAGATGATGCCATTAAGTCTAAAGAATGTTGGGCTACTTATAAGAGAGCCATGACAATCATCTTTCATGACATGATACACAAGGAAATTGAGGTGTATGTTGACGACGTCATCAACAAATCCAAGAGGGCCACAGATCACATAGTAGACTTAAGAAAGTTCTTTGACAGGTTAAGGAGGTACAATCTAAAATTGAACCCTGCAAAATATGCATTCGGGGTTCCCATAGGAAAGCTTCTGGGATTCATTATCAGCTGTCGAGGAATCATGTTGGACCCGTCCAAAGTTAAGGCTATCTAGGAGTTACCACAACCAAAGAGCAAAAAGGACGTGATGAGTTTCCTAGGACATCTCAACTACATCAGTCACTTCAAAGTACAGTCCACAATTATATGTGAGCCCATCTTTAAAATGTTGAGGAAGGATGCTGAAACGAGTTGGACCGAAGATTGTTAGAAGGTTTTTGAAAAAATCAAGGAATACCTGTCCACACCACCAGTCCTAGTTCTGCCAGAACTAGGGAGACCTTTTCTACTATATCTGTCCGTAGTAGATGGAGCCTTCGCATGTGTTTTGGGACAACATGATGAGACAGGAAGTAAGGAGCAAGCCATATACTACTTGAGTAAGAAGTTCACGCCTTATAAAGCACGATACTCTCTACTAGAATGTACCTGTTGTGCTTTGACCTAGACGGATGAGAAATTAAGCCATCACTTTTATGCATATACCACGTACCTCATATCCAGGATGGATCCTTTGAAGTGCATCTTTCAAATGCCAATGCCAACCGGGAAGTTAGCTAAGTGGCAGATACTGTTAAGTGAGTTCAATATCGTATTTGTAACTCAAAAGGCAGTCAAAGGACAAGCATTGGCAGACCACCTTACTGAAAATCCTATTGGAGGAGAATTCAAACCCTTAAAATGTATTTTCCCGGCGAAGAAGTATCATTCGTAGGAGAAGACATTACTAAAGCCTATGACGGTTGGAAAATGTTCTTCGATGGAGCTTCAAACTTCAAAGGTTTGAGCATTGGAGAAGTTTTTGTATTAGAAACAGTTCAACACTACCTTGTATCCATGAAGCATAGGTTTCCATGCACCAACAACATGGTAGAATATGAAGCTTGCATCATGGAGCTCAATCTGGCCATTAATATCAATATACAAGAGCTGCTGGTAATTGGTGATTCGGATCTTCTAGTACACCAGTTTCAAGGAGAATGGGTTACGAATAACACCAAGATACTGCCATACTTGTATCATGTGCAGGAGTTAATGAAGAGATTCAAAAAGATAGAATTCAAACATGTGCCCAGAATTCAAAGTAAGTTCACGGATGCACTGGCCACCTTATCATCAATGATACAACATTTAGACAAGATTTCATCGATCCCATCACAGTGAAAATCCATAACCAACCAGCTTACTGCGCTCACGTTAAAGAAGAAATGAATGGAGAACCTTGGTTCCCCGACATCAAAAAATATCTGGAGAGAGGAGAATATCTAGAGAAGTCAAACCATACTCAAAAATGTACTCTACGGACGCTATCCAATCACTTCTTCCAAAGCAGAGGGACCCTGTATAAAAGAACTCCCGATTTGGGGTTGTTAAGGTGTGTTGATGCAAATGAGGCTTCTAGACTACTCGAGGAGGTACATGCCGGAACTTGTGGACCACATATGAATGGCTTTGTCTTAGCCAAGAAAATACTTAGAGCTGGATACTTTTGGATGACCATGGAAATAGATTGCATCTGGTACGTAGAGAAATGCCACCAGTGCCAGGTACATGAAGGCGTGATAAAGGTACCAGCACACATGCTCAATGCAACAGGTGCACCTTGGCCTTTTACTGCCTGGGGAATGGATGTCATCGGTCTCGATCAAGCCCACTAATTCAAACAGGCACCGGTTCATTTTAGTGGTCATCGACTATTTCACAAAATGGGTAGAGGTCGCATCTTACAAATCTATAACTAAGAAAGTTGTCGCGGACCTTGTTTGCCGATTCGGAGTTCCTGAGTCCATTGTCACTTATAATGCCGCCAATCTCAACAGTGACCTGATGAAAGCCATGTGTGAAACCTTCAAAATCAAGCACAAAAAACTACTGCATACAGGCCTCAGATGAATGGAACTGTGGAAGCTGCTAACAAGAACATCAAGAAAATACTAAGGAAGATGGTAGAAAATCACAAACAATGGCACGAGAAGTTACCCTTTGCCCTGTTGGGGTACCGCACAATGGTCCGCACATCGACTAGGGCAACCCCCTATTTACTGGTTTATGGTACCGAAGCTGTCATTCCAGCCGAGGTAGAAATTCCTTCTTTAAGGGTCTTACACAAAGCCGAACTCAGTGATGGAGAATGGATAAGGTGTCGCTATAAGCAACTGACCCTTATAGATGAAAAAAGAATGAACACAATATGTTACGGTCAGCTTTATCAGAACAGAATGTCCAGAGCTTTCAATAAAAGGGTTAAACCAAGACAATTCGCACCGGGACAATTGGTGATGAAGAAGATCTTCCCGCATCAAGATGAAGCAAAATGGAAATTCTCTCCCAACTGGCAAGGTCCTTACATGGTTCATCGGGTGCTAATAGGAGGAGCACTCATACTCGTAGAAATGGACGGAGAAGTATGACCGAAACTAATCAATTCAGACGCAGTGAAGAGATAGTAAATTTAGATTGTTTACATTCCTTTATACGATGTAATTGAACTACGCTTGACCTAATTCCCAGCACCAGAAACTGGGCATAATTTTGAGGAGTACCCTTAAAAATTCGGAGCAAGTCCAGTCAATGCCATCATATACCCGACAAACAAAAATTTGTTAAGAAACTGGGGCAGAATTTTGAGAAGGATTCTCAAAATTCCGGAGAATGTTCAGCAAGTTTCGCCACCCGCAAAATGGTCGAATGACCATTTATCAAATTGGGGAAGAATTTTGAGGAGGACCCTCAAAATTCTAATACAAGAGAACTCCAATATCTCTAAAATGTGTTACAGTCATTAGTTCATTTAAAATTACTCAATATTTCACTTTGTTTTCTAAAATAATTCTAATTTCATCAATAAGTGCATATTTTCGAAAACTCTATTTCCGTGATAGTCAGACGTTACCCAGGGCAACTCAAATAAGGCCTCCGGAATGGAGCGAAGAAAAGCCAACAGACGAAGGAACGAACCAACCTCCCCTTACAAAACATACAATTTTTCTTTGGATGCAGACATGGAGAACATAACAGAAGTATTCGCAAACATACACATATAAAAGTCCTAACAATCAGGCCACCAGACCTAAATATATCTCCAGCTAAGAAATATTCTACTCTTATTTGCTACTTGTTCATTTGCATAAGGCTAAGCATTGCCTGCTTTTTGCATGAGACTAAGCTCTGTCTCAAATCTCGCATGAGGCTAAGCTCGGCCTCCATATTTGCATAAGGCTAAGCGTTGCCTTCTGTCTCCATGAGACTAAGACTTTTCTCAAATCTTGCATGAGGCTAAGCCCAGCCTTCATATTTGTATAAGGCTAAGAATTGCCTTCTCCTTGCATGAGACTAAGCCCTAACTCAAATCTTGCATAAGGCTAAATCCTGCCTCTATATTTGTATAAGGATAAGCATTGCCTTCTATTTTCATGAGACTAAGCCCTGTCTCAAATATTCCATGAGGCTAAGCCCTGCCTCTACATTTGCATAAGGCTAAGCATTGACTTCTCTTTGCATGAGACTAAACCCTGTCTCAAATCTTGCATTATGCTAAGCCCTGCCTCCATATTTGCATAAGGTTAAGCATTGCCTTCACTTTGCATGAGACTAAGCCCTGTCTCAAATCTTGCATGAGGCTAGGCCCTGCCTCCATATTTGCATAAGGCTAAACGTTGCCTTCTCTCTACATAATACTAAGCCTTATCTCAAATCATGCAAGAGGCTAAGCCCAGCCTCCATATTTGCATAAGGATAAGCATTGCCTTCTCTTTGCATGGGACTAAGCCATGTCTCAATTCTTGTGTGAGGCTATGCCCTACCTCCTTATTTGCACAAGGCTAAGCATTGCCTTCTCTTTGCATGAGACTAAGCCCTGTCTCAAATCTTACATGAGGCTAGGCCCTGCCTCCATATTTGCATAAGGCTAAGCGTTGCCTTCTCTCTGCATAAGACTAAGCCTTATCTCAAATCGTGGAAGAGGCTAAGCCCAACCTCTATATTTTCATAAGGATAAACATTGCCTTCTCTTTGTATGGGACTAAGCCATGTCTCAATTCTTGTGTGAGGCTACGCCCTGCCTCCTTATTTGCATAAGGCTAAGCATTGCCTTCTCTTTGCATGAGACTAAGCCCTGTCTCAAATCTTATATGAGGCTAGGCCCTGCCTCCATATTTACATAAGGCTAAGCATTGCCTTCTCTCTTCATGAGACTAAGCCTTGTCTCAAATCTTGCACGAAGCTAAGCACTGCCTCCCCACTCACACCAGGCTAAGCACTGCCTTCTCTTTGCATGAGACTAAGCCCTGTCTCAAATCTTGCATGAGGCTAAACCCTGCCTCCACACTTGCATGAGGCTAAGTCCTGCATCCGTATTTGCATAAGGCTAAGCACTGCCTTCTCACGGGGCTAAGCATTGTCCTTCCCTACATAAATGTTTCTCTAAACTTGGCACTATATTCTTCCCTCAAGCTAAGCTCTGCCCCCAAACTCCGCACTAGACTAAGCTTTGTCTTGCTATCGCTTTCAGTATCATATCTCTACACTTTATGGGCTGACATATAGCCAACCTATCCAAAGGAGTCATAGTCCGACGACATCATCCTCATAGCCTAAAGACACCATGTCATGGCCTGAGGATCTCTCAATACTTGCACATCATTATTCAAAGGTGTCATGCTTCATAGGCACCATCCTCATGGCCCGAGAACATCATTTTATGGCCTGCAAATCTCCTATCTCATAATTCATAGTCCAGGACATCATAGTCTAAGAACGTCATCTGCACTGTCCAAAGACAATCTTTCATGGTCCAATGGGAATTTGCATCACGTTTAAATTCTCGCAGTAATATATATACATGCATGCATCATATTTTAAATTTTGCAGGTAATCCAGGAGGGAACCGTTCTTCAAACAGAAGCAACCTTTACTTCGGTTTCCGCTCATACCATTTTCTCTTTGCCATTAGAACTGATTCCCATCAATTACCCAGCTTACTCTGTGATAATTAAGATATCTGCCCTATAATACATCTGTCACACTCCAAACTCACAATCATAACTCCATCCGACATTACACTTCACAAAAGAACCTTTTCCATCAGCTTCATTCACCGTTGGGCCAAGAACTACACGTGGCCTGATTCCTATAAAATCAGGGATATTTAGGCAACTTAGAGACCATGATTCGACCTCTATTTTTTCAAAACATCCATTCGGTCAAAATCAATCATCATTTCTTTACCCGAAAACTCTTTCATCCTTCGGGTATAGAGGGGTAACTGTTGATATCCAATTTTTCCCTCATATATTTTTAAATATGCATAAATACTTTCAAAATATTGTACATACATTTACAAACATGCACAAGTGTTTCACAATTTTTCTATAATTTTTAAAGGCCTTGAATCAATTTATCTCTGCATTTTTAATTATATAAATATTCAATAACCATCCCTCATATTACTTTATTATGATTTAATCATCTAAATTCATCATGTAGGCTCATATAAGTGTTCCAATATTTTAATAGTATTTGTTTACAATTACATTTGCATTTTTAGACTTTAATTGCATATTTTGCGATAATAGCCTATACATATGCATAACTACATTATCCATACAGGAAATGACTTTTTATATTTTTATAATACTAAGTATTTATTTTAAATCACTTTCATGCATGAAAAACATTTTTATCATTTAATTGGCTATTTTTAAAATTATATTATTTAGTAAAAATGGGTATTTAACAAATAGCCCCTAACGTATACCCAAAATCGGACCCCCCAATCCAATTTAATTAAACTCAGGCCTAATACACTTCGCACAGCCTAGTCCATACAGAAGAGTTATACGGACCAGAAGATTCGTAATGTTTCCTATATGGTTGGAGAGTGGGTCTTGCTTCGGGTTTCGCCTATGAAGGGCGTTATAAGATTTGGGAAGAAGTGTAAATTGAGTCCGAGGTTTATTGGTCCTTTTGAGATATTGAGACGTGTTGGGGAGGTTGCATATAAGCTTGCCTTACATCCCAGCTTGATAGGAGTTCATCCGGTATTTCATGTTTCGATGCTCTAGAAGTATCACGGTGATCCGTTGCACGTGTTAGATTTCAGTTCAGTCCAGTTGGACAAGGATATATCCTATGTTGAGGAGCCAGTGACGATATTGGACAAGTAGGTTCGAAAGCTGAGGTCAATAAACATTGCATCAGTGAAGGTTCAGTGGCTGGGTCAGCTGGTCGAGGAGGCAACCTGGGAAACCGAGCAGGATATGCGCAGCCGTTACCCCTCATCTTTTTACTACTTCAGGTATTTCTCTACACTCGTTCGAGGACAAACAAATGTTTTAAGGAGGGGAGGATGTAGCAACCCCGGCCAATAATTTTAAGAATTAACGCCCCGATCTCCTATTAGTTGCTTCCCTCGTGTTTGTTTTTGCTATTTTTAATCATCAGGAGGACTTGTTTTGTGTTTTGGAGTGTTTTGGGACACTTAGTCCCTCAATGAGAGCTTAAGCTTTAGAATTTGGGGTGTAGTTGGAGCAGTGTGAAGTTGGCCTCGGAATGGAATTTCATTGATTTTGTTAGCTCCTTTGGGTGATTTCGGGCTTAGGGGCATGTTCGAATTGTGTTTTGGAGGTCCGTAGCTTATTTAGGCTTGAAATGCCGAAAGTTAATTTTTTAAAGTTTCGGGTTCAATAGTGAGATTTTGATATAGGGGTCGGAATGGAATTCTGGAAAGTTTAGTAGGTCTGTGGTGTCATTTAGGACGTGTGTGCAACATTTTAGGTCATTCAGACGAGGTTTGATAGGCTTTTTGATCGAGAGCAGAATTTAGAAGTTTTTTAATCCTTAGGATGAGGCTTGAATCTGAGGGAGATTTGGTGTTCCGATGTTGTTTTGAGTGTTCTGAGGGTTGGTACAAGTTTGAATAGTGTTATGTGACTTATTGGCATGTTTGGTTGAGGTCCCAGGGCTCTCGGGTGAGTTTCGGCTACTTAACGGACGTTTAATTGGACTTAGAAAAATATGAAGCTTTGCTGAACCTGTCTTAATCGTACATGCATGTATGGGGTTAGGGTACTGCAGGTGCGGTCTGAGGCAATGTTGAAAGTGGTCACAGATGCGGCCCTAGAACTGCAGAATCAGCACCGCATCTATGGGTAAGAAGTCGCAGGTGCGAAAGTTTGGGCTTTAATGAAAAGACGCATCTATGGTTCATTTGCTAGAGAAGCGGGACCGCAGGTGCAGTCCCATGGTCGCATAGACGGATATCGCAGGTCAGAAAAAGGGAAGAACGAGGGTTTGAACTCAAAACTTGAAAAAGCGATTTGGAGCTTGGTTGAAGGCGATTTCTCAAGGGGTTTTGAAGGAGAAACATTGGGTAACGTTTTCTATCTTGATTTTGATCCTAGAACTATAATCTATTGTTGTTTTCCTGTTTTAATTAAGGAAATTGGGGTTAAAAGTTTGGAAAGTGGGAGAAGGTTTCCCCAATTGAAAATTCGAGTTTTCAGTGGGATTTTGACGTCAGATTTTGGTGATTTTTGTTTGAGTGTGTTCGTGAGTGATTGGGGGTTCTAAATTTGTAAATTTTATCCATTTTCGAGACGTGGGCCCGGGGGACTTTTTGGACAATTTACCTAATTTTGCGTGTTAGCTTCGAATTAATTAGTTAAATTAGTTACTTGAGGTTATATTTACCTTATGCAATTACTTTGAATAAAACGTGATTTCATGTTGATTGAGCTAGTTCGAGGTAAATGTCTTGCATAACCTTGTGTGCGGGAACTCCCCTTAGGATTTGGTATTGTTGTTATATGAGTGTCGTATACGTGAGGTGACGAGTGCGTACACGTGCTAATTGTTGAAAATCCCATTTTTATTAAGCTAATACCATGTTTTCTTGTAGTTTAGCAAATACTTGTACTTGAAGCCTCTTCTTTAGAGTAGGAAAAGCATGCATACGTGACTTAATTGTCTTACTTGATCTGATTGCCTACTTGTACTCTGTGCAGGATGTTTGAGTAGAAATTCTTGTATAATTCTTGAATAGAACTGTATACTTTTTCTGAGATGTTTGTGTGTTTACTTTGGGACTACGGGACGATATCCCAGGAGATCCCCATGCTTGTTTACTTTGGGAGTACGGATCGGTATTCCGATAAATCCCATGACCATTTATGATTGGGACTACCGGACAACACCCGGTTGATTCCCCATACTGGATATTTACTTTGGGACTGTGGATTGGTATTCCGGTAGTTTCCCTTGCTCATTTATTATTAGGACTACTAGACGATATCCTAGGAGATCCTCTGGACATTTACATTTTGGACTACGGGACGATATCCCGGGAGATCCATTGTTGCTATTTCTATGTATTGAGTTAGATTCTTTCTGTGGTTTTATTCGTTATAAACTGTTAGCATTTTAATTATATTGTCATATTATATACTGCTTTACCTTATTTTTCATATATAATTAGTAGAGCCCTGACCTTCCTTGTCACTACTCGACCGAGGTTAGGCTTGGCACATACTGGGTACTGCTGTGGTGTACTCATGCCCTTTCCTACACATGTTTTTTATGTGCAGATCCAGGTTTTTTGGCTCAACCATACTATCAGTGAGGCGAGGCGATCTTTAGAGACTTCGACGTATATCTACTGCGTCTGCAGACCGAGGAGTCCCTCTCTATTCTCCCCTCTACTTTTAGCTCTCATGTGTTCACATTTTTTTAGACATTCTGGAGTTAGAACACTATATAGTTATTTTGGGAGTGTCAGTATTGATCAAGAGTGCTATTATCGTATATGCCGAGCGGCATCTTAAACTTTTCTATTTTATTACTCGTAAATTGCTAGTTTTTGTGTCTTTGTTTATGTTTTTCCACAAATTGTTAGGCTTACCTAGTCATAGAGACTAGGTGTCATCACGACAATTCACGGAGGGAGAACCTAGTCGTAGATACAGCATGCCTATAGGACTTAATGAACCAAACTGCCTGCTTAAAATTGTTTACTGGTTTAATGCTCTGATTAGTGGCTAGATACCATGTTCATAGGACATCTCTGATCCACGCCTAGGCAAGCCTGTAGGGCGACTAAAACCTTTAAATTATAAAACTATGCTTTGTTTACTACCTAGATTTAGGTAGTCCATAAATCAGTAGGCAGCTGATTAAGTACCTTCTGCTTCGCTTTAATAAAACACTGCATATGTTCTACTTTATGCTCACGTATATATCCTGCTATAGGACTTTTATAGTGTCTGAAATACTGTTGTTTGAGACATGCAATTGCTTTCTTATTTGTGGAGGTTACTATGAGCCTTTCACTATTCCTGTATCTGATAGTCCTATTTTTTTTGCTTGTCGTTTAGTGTTTACCGTGAAAATTATAATAACAATTAAATTTGTTGATAGGGCTCTAAAAATACGTGATCTATATTTATGCTAGTTGTTAGAGAAGTTGATTTTAGATAAATGAAGATAAAAGATAAAACGCGAACTAGAATAGAGCTCTAATCAAACCGAGGGATTAGCTATTCGGGCCTCTGGCTAACCGATAAGGGCCTCGAGGTCGACGCTTGGGCTCGGGCTTGAGCTAACGAGGGTAACCGAGAAGGGACTTACAGTTAGAATATAATTAAAGGAGGCTCTTTATGGCCGATTTTACGCAATAAATGAAGAACAAGTATGAAAGCAATAAGTGAATGTGATGATCTCGAGCGGGTAAGTTAGAGAGAAAAGAGAGAGAGAGTTGTTATTGATCTTGAAAGGTTGGAGTAACCCACTTGCAAAGTGCCAATTATCCCCCTTATATAAGAGGGGGAATCCAAACATAGTACAAGATACATTAAATGATAAAGGAAGTGGGATGGGACAGCTAACTAGCTTAATGATGTAGACATAGACCAGCATTAGACTAGCTTGGTAGACTTAACCGGTCCCGGATGCATTATTCCGAAGACATGCTCATAGGGGTCTCGGCCAACATTATCCCCAGACTGGGTGTCGATAGATCTTGAGGGAGGTACCCGACTCGAGGTCTCGAGCCTTCGAGGCGATATCCTAAAGTACCTTATCAATGAGAATATGTTCCTCTTAATTTCGCAGTACACAGATAGTCCCCGCATTTCTTAGAGAGAAGCAATAAGAAACGATTTTGACATCCCACTCTATGGGCTCCCATAGTGACGTCGTGCTGATGATGCAAACCTCCATGAATACCGAAACATTTTATCATTTTGCTTTTTCAGGGACATCCGATGTGTCGTGATTTCTCGTTATTCAGGGTCATAATGTTGTCGTTGATTCAGCTCTCATGAATGCATTGGATGCGCCTGTCATCACATTTTTTGAGGGCGATAATGGCATCGTCAATTACTATGCCCTTATCTTCTATAAATGCGGCCTTTTGTTATCAATTTTTCATCCAAGCATCCTCCGATATCTATCTATTCCTCCTTTTTTGCTATCTTTACCCTTTGCTATTTACCATGTTTGAGGCCCATGGCCTCAAGATTTTATGGCGACATCAGGCGTGTTACGGCCTATCTCCCGGACCTTCTCTGGTCGAACCAGGTTATGCTGCCTTTATGTTATTGTTGTTGTTGTTCTTGTTGTCTCCACTGGCTTGGGGCGATGAAGCAGAGGACCAATTTCTTCTGACCCGAAGAAGTATTTGGATTATACACCGCTGCTTAAGTGGGGGCTTGGATTATGCACCGCTACTCACCCTCCTTCCTCGGCTTGGCGCATTACGCTCTATTTGGATTCCTTGGGGTATGGCGGAACTATCTACTAACTGTCGCTTACCATGTCGGGTCAATGTCTCAAGAAGTGGCTTTATAATAGTAATACTGGCAGAGTTCATACTAGCCGAATTTTTCACCCAGCCACTTCATGTTTCCTTTTGGCTTGTCCTTCGTCACTTTGCTCTTCTCCATCGCTTTCCCCTTCTACATCTTCCCTTTTGAAGGTGCCATTCCGAGAGGGTCGATATGAGACTCCCTAGGGGATTGGGCTTGGAAAATATTGTCTTTGAGGCCGCACGCTTGAGGAGATGATACCGATGATGTCGCCATTGAGGACACACTTTTGGGAATAGGATAGATTCTTAAGCTTTTGTTGTATGTACACCATTCTGCTTCTTTGTTCCTGTGTAAGAATCCCCTTGCGGGTTTTTGTAATCATATGTAAGGGCCCCTCGAGGGCCGTTGTAAGCAAACGCTTATGAATATAACAATATTTTCTTGACTTTTGCCTTTGATAGTTGTCGTTTTCCTTTATGTTTGCGGAGACTTCGATGCACAGTCTGATTTGTTGTTGCTAATACCGAACCCAGGTGCGAGTATTCCTTCTGGCCTTCGGTTGATGAAAAAGTCTTCGCGCGGGGTATTTTGCAGTTCCTTGGATTGAACTTGAATAAGGCCGATAGACTCGGGTCGCCGGGACCTTGACTTCGCGCAAAATGAGAATAATGTTTTGGGCCTTGGAGTCATGACTTACTAGTTAAGTTCCATAGTAACCTTTGAGAAGAAATTTGCTCGGGGACCCGTGGGCTAGGGCTGTTTTTGATCTCTTGAGAGCAGTCCCAAAGCGAAGACTTGCTCGCACTCGGACCACTCGGAAGCGCGTTTTAGTATGGATAGCCTGATGGTGCTGTACATAGATTTTGAAATAGGGTTTGTCTGATCTTGGACGGCACCCGCAGCCAGGCCCATACGGGTGACGTTCAAAAATGCTTATTTCTTTGGAGCCCGATTCCCTTTGATGGAGATCCTTGAGGTCGGGTGCCCCCTAGTGTTGGCGAAGGCGTCATCGGCTACCTGGAGCATAGCCTTATCTTGACGGAGGTCCTTGAGGTCGGGTACCGCCTTGGGATTGGAGAGGGTGTTATCGGCTAGCGTTCCCAACCGTCTTTGAGGTAGGCGAATCATCGTCGTCTATTCCACATATAATATTGGGATGTTTCCGCCTTCTCAAGGGTTACCCCATTTTAAGCAGTAGTCATTTGCTTTCTGCGCCAACTTTTGGACATTCTGCCATTAACATGCCTGCACATCTTCTCGCTTTTAAATTCTCCAACTTTGTGACCGCCACAGTGGCTATGTCGGGGTTTATCTGACAGGTAGGGGAGAGCTCCACCCCTGGTTTTCGGGATTATCGGGGTCTGCCGACATTGTGGTGTCGATCCATTACGCCCTTCATTGTTGTTGTTGAGGACAACAGAGACTGGGTATGGACGAGTCGCTTCGTCCGGGTGCAGACCGCTGACATTATACCCTAAGAGCTCATATTATTTATTGAAGAATGGAGCTATACTCTTAAGTGGTGCGTCTCGTGCTTTATCAGTTCTACTTATGGCGAGAGCTGGTTTCGTATTTGTGTATTTTTCCCTTCTTTTGTAGTGGTTTCACGGGCGTCAAGCGACATTCTTGACCTACTGGACATGGTTCGAGGATTTGGCGTCCCATTTGACATTCGAGGAGAGTGAGTGGGGAGCTTTGTCCCGGGACAGATAGGAAATAAAATATCATGACGAGTGTTGCTCTATTCCTTCCTTCCTATCACCTTTTACTTCTTACTGAGTTTTCTTTTGTAGGCATCTAACAAGCTCTAGTACAGATTGCTTCGATGTGGAGTTAGGCTCTGGAAAGCCCTGGGTGAGGGTAGGTCCCTTGGGCTCCTTTGCAAGGAGAAGGAAGTTGAGTTGGCACACTGGAGACATGAGGCGTACCGGAGCTCGAATTATGAGAGCTACTTGATGAAACAAGTAATTTCTCATCCCGGGAGAGTATGTGTTTCGCCTTTTGACTTCTCAGGTTAAATATTCATATATCCCAGCTGCAAAAAGTAGACGGAGGCTCTGGAGAGCCTTAGGGGTGAAGTCGACCGAGTCACGAATAATCGTGGCGGGCTAAGAGCTCAAGTGCAGGCTCAAGCTTTAGAGAAGGAGGGTGCCTTGGCTAAAGTTCCTGCCTTCGAGGCCCAACTCTGCTTAGCTCGTGAAAACGCTTCAGTTCAAGCGGATATGATCACAAAGCTCGAATATGATCTTTCGAAGTTCAGGGTTGAGATCGTTTATGCTCGGGCTGAAGCTGCACTGAGCTAGACTAAAGTTGATCAGGAGATGGTGATTTATTTGAAGGATGCTACTGATGCCCAAGCCAAGTTGAAGAGGGTTCTCGATCATGAAGAGAAGATCGAAGAATATGTTCATTGTAGATCCCAAAGAAGGGTACTTGAGGTGATCGGTACCAGGGGTTTTGTTCTCCCGGAAGAGCTGGCACAAGCGAGGGCGGAAGAGAGTGACACTCGGTCACTCCTGTACGACGCTGATGAGAGCAAATACAAGGCTGATAGGCCGTAGCCCTGAGGGTCGGGGCACAGACTTTGCCATCTTGTGTGTGATATTTCTAGAGCACGTTTATAGATGGAGGATGCACTTTTTCATGTATGTAAATATAACAAGACTTGAAGATTCTATTTCTTATGTACCCCTTTTTTGCTATGCTCATGACCAGGTGGACTGGTTTCGGAGTTGTTGAGAAACCTTAGATTCGTGACATGGCTCTGAGGCTCATTAGGTGTTCGGTCGATGTGGCCTTTAGTGTAAGATGGTGTTAGAGCTCTTATGCTTTGCTCAACTATTTTGGGTTTAGTCTCCGAGCCGGGCTTTGACTCGAGCTCATTCGACCCTCAAGCTTTTGTGTCTGCAGGGGCGGGCGACAATGGCTCTTATGTTTCGCCCTTGGGTATTTGTATTTTAACTATTTTGGGTTCAATCTTCGAGTCGGGTTTCGACTCGAGCACAACTGACCCTCAAGTTTTGTGTTTGCGTGTGTTGGTGACAACGACTCTTACGCCTTGGGTCGAAGCGACCTTTTATGTATGTGTCTCTGAGGCTCATGAATCTGGCGACGATGGCTCTTATGCTTTGCCCTTAGGCATGTATAGTTAACTATTTTGGGTCCGATCTCCAAAATAGGTTACGACTCGAGCTCATTTTAACCCTCAAGATTTCACATTTTAAGCTGGAGACAATGGTTCTTATGCTTTTGGCCATTGCGACCTTTTAGTGTATCGTCCTGAGGCTCGTTAGGCTGGCGCCAATGGATCTTACGCTTTTTCCCTTGGGCATATGTAGGCTTTGTTTTCTTCTCGTTAAGGACTTTTTGAATTGTTTTTGCCTAACCTACCGTCGATTCGGGAAGAATCTCGATTTCATGTCGTTTGCTGCGATGGTCGAGCACCTCGAAAGGTTTATCTCGTAGGCTGAGTAGCTCGAAGCCTTGTGATTTAGAGTTGACATAGTCGAAGCTCTTTTGCCTATCAAGGGTAGCCTGTTTAACCGGTTCTTTTCGAAGTAGATTCGAAGTAATGGCCTATGATTTTATAGTGACGGTCGGGCGACCCCGAGTCACGTTAATTTGGCTGGTACAACCGTGTGACTGTAGTCGCTTGCATTTGGCCGGAGCCATTTTTTGATCCCGAGTGTAGTAGTTTAGGCATCTATATCGAGGGCATGCCCTTTCGGGAGTCTTACAAATGCAACATATAGCCTACACTTCGGAATTGACTTTATGCTTATAGTAAGATCTTAAGAAATTTTCATGCCTTTTGAGGTCTTATAGTTTTGTTGATACCTTGTACAAGTATGGTTCATGCCTTGCCTGAGGTCTTACAGTTTATGTTGTCGATACTCAGTATGAGTGTGATTCATGCCTTGCTTGAGGTCTTACATTTTTGTCATGCCGTTGAGGTCTTATTAATTTTTTATGTCGTTAAGGTCTTACAGATTTTTCATGTTTTTGAGGTCTTACAGAGTTTTCATGCCGTTGAGGTCTTACAGATTTTTCATGCTGTTGAGGTATTACAGATGTAGTTGCTGCCTTAAGTAGGTTTTACGGGACCGAGTCTGCCTGCTCAGGGTCTTATGGCCTCGTGTTTTGGTGAGTCGATGGAGATGGCATTTTTATGGCACTCTCTGAGTCATCAAAAGTTTCTTGACTCGGGACCCATTCCTTGTAAAATTTGCATTACCTCGTCGAGGGCTTGCAATTTCGAAGATCCCGACCCTGAGGCCGTGCATTTTTCTTTTGAGGTTTTGACGTAGTCCCCGAGTACTTGAGGTACCTTTGATGCTGGAGATGTTTAGCGATTACCACGTTGCATTACCTGAAGGCTTATGATTTTGGTGTCCTGACCCGGAAGTCATCTAAGTGTTGAATTGTTGATGCCAGTCCCCGAGTGTTCGGGACGTTTTCGGTGAAGGAATTGTTGCCTTATGTTACGAGGTTGTCTTGAGAAAAGATATTCTTTGCTTATTCGGTACAAGAGTACACGTATTCGCCGACGGGAGCCCGACTATATGGACTCGGTTCGTTTGACCGTTTGGCCCGGTACATTACTTTTCTTACTGTGACACATTTGGCGTTTCATGACTTTTCCGAGCGGGTGGCTTCCTGGGGAAAAGCCCCCCAATGTTCAAGGTTGACTTCAAAAGAAGTCTCAAGCATTTGTAGAGTTTCCCTTAGGTAGCTTGCAGATGTTTCCACGTTAAAAACCTTGCCGGTAAAACCCTTCTTTCGGGATAAAAACTCGGTCGAAGGAAAAGAGTGCAATGGATGATTTAAAACCTTAAGATCTTCGAAAAGGGTTAGGGTTCTGACCTCTTCGATCGAGTGTCTGCATAAGGGTTATTCTAAAATATAAAATAAAAAGGGAGATGGTCTTACCTTAAAGTGAGATATGCCGGCAATGCCTCGAGGATTGATATGTTACAATCGTGAGGGCTGATATGTTACAAGTACTCGAGGTGAGGACGCGGTACAGTCCTTTATTTCATTTAATCATGTTTAATCGAGGGTGAGGCTTGATCACCCTTTGGCTTATTCGAGGGCGAAGGTGCAAGCGTTCGTGCCATGTCGTGTACTGCGAACATTTCTCTTGCCACATGTTGTTCCCCGTAGACTGTTTTAATTCCGTCCTTTGGTGGGAATTTCATCATCTGGTAAAGAGTGGACGGTACCTCTCTCAAGCAGTGTATCCATGGCTGCCCGAATAAGGCGTTATACCTCATGTCTCCTTCGATGACATGGAATTTGGCGTCTTGGGTCGTACCGACCACGGTGACCATAAAGATGATTTATCCTTTCGTTGTTTCACTTGCCATGTTGAATCCATTGGGGACTCGAGTGGCGGGCATGATTTGGTTGAGAAATCCGAGCTGTTCTACACCCTCGACCTGACAATATTGGCCGAGCTACCTGGATCCACGAGTACACATTTTATTTGAAAAGAATTTACAAGGAAAGAGATTACCAGTACGTCATTGTGAGGTTGAGATAAGGTCTCGGTGTCCTCTTCGTTCTTCTCATTACGGGTTCCTGGGGGGCATCGACGTCCCCCATGATCATATGGATGACATGTTGTGGCTCGTTTTCCTTGTTCTTCTTAGTCGCCTCTCTTTTTCGGAACTAATTTTTGGCTCGATTGCTAAAGAATTCCTGGAGATGCCCTTTGTTAAGTAGTTGAGCTACCTCTTCTCGTAGGTGATGAAAATCCTCGGTCCTTTCACCGTGTGTGTTGTGAAATTCGCACACTAAGTTGTGATTTGTGAAAGATCTGATTGTATAGGCCTAGGCCACTTGGCGTCTCTTATTTTGCTGACGGCGAACACGATGTCCGATACATCGACGTTGAAGTTGTATTCCGACAAGTGAGGTGCACCCATTGGCCCTATATTCCTATTGAATCTGGCTCTATTGATGAGTCCTCGAGGATCCTATCCTCGGTCTATTCTCCGATCGTTGCGAGGTGGGTTGCGCCGCAGGGCGTTCCTTCTATCCTTGATATATGGCTGATTTCTATATTTGTTTGCTTTTGGTTCCTTTGCCAGAAGCTTGCTTGGGTATACTGATCCCGAGGGGGCTCCCGACTTGTCATCCTCGGCCCTAATTTTCGATTGGTACTGGTTGTGGACGTTTGACCAGGTCACAACTGGGTACTCGATCAAATTCTATTTCAATTGTTTTGAAGCCAGCGAACTTTGTTCATTCAGACCTTGAGTGAAAGCCTGTACTGCCAAGTACTTGTGGTAGTTCCATCCATTCCATTTGAAAACAGGACACGAATTCCTGCAACATTTTGTTCTCTCTTTGCTTAATTTTGAAAACGTCGGACTTCCTCATTGCTACTTTGATGGCACCGGTGTGTGCCTTCACAAAGGAGTCTGCTAGCATAACAAATGAATCTATGGAGTTAGGAGCCAAGTTGTGATACCAAATCATGGCCCCCTTAGAGAGTGTTTCCCCGAACTTTTTCAGCAATATGCACTCGATCTCATCATTCTTTATGTCGTTGCACTTTACTCCACAAGTGTAGCCGGTGACGTGTTCATTGGGTTCTGATGTCCCATTGTACTTTGGGAGCTCCGACATTCTAAATTTCTAAGGAATGGGTTTCGGGGATACTTCTTCAGGGAATGACCTTTGTATGAACTTCTTCGAATCCACACCTTTCAAGACCGGGGGCGCGCCCGAGATTTGGTCGACCCTGGAGTTGTAGGTCTCAATCTTCTTATCGTTGGTTGCTATAATTTTCTCGCCCGATTCGATCCTTTTGGTGAGGTCCTCGAGAATTTTCAAGATTGCAGGGTCTCCTATCGATCCGTTGTTGCTCAATCTCTATAGTACCTATTCAGTCGGGGGAATAGTTTCCAGTGCTACTGTGCTGGGAGTCTTTGGGTGGCTTTGCAGCTGAGCGATGGCCAGCTGTTGTACCTGCAACATTTCAAAAATAACATGAAGACTAACTTCATGTTCTTCCCGAGTTGGGGTCTTTTGGGCTTCCTGTTGGTCTCCATATCATACGCTCCTATCGGTGTGCGACGTTTCGTCGACCTGCTGTGCATCTTGCGAACCCGCGTTCGCTGGAATCGGTCTAGGTGCGTTATCGAGGTTCTATGGTGGCACACCAATAACTAGAATGGCCACAACATTTTCTCCATAATTTTCAAGGTTGTTGTTCTCAACTCTGTTCACTGAGCCAGACATTTCGAACTGAAATTGAAGGTCTTGGACAAGAATAACTGTGAAATATGATTGCGTTGTGTAATGAAACCAACAAGAAAATAATCACTATTATTTTTAGCCTCACGGTGAGTGTCAAACTATTTACTGTGAAAATGGTAATAACAATTAAATTTGTTGATGTGACTCAAAAAATACGTGATCTATTTTTATGCTAGATGTTAGAGCAGTTGATGCTAGATATATGAAGATAAAAGATAAAATGCGAACTAGAATAGAGTTGTGATCAAACCGAGGGGTTAGCTATCCGGGCCTCGGGCTAACCGATAAGGGCCTCAAGGTCGACGCTCGAGCTCTGGCTCGAGCTATCGGGGGTAACCAGAAAGGGACTAACAGTTAGAATATAATTAAAGGAGGCTCTTTATGGCCGATATCAAGCAATAAATGAAGAACAAGTATGAAAGCAATAAATGAAAGTGATGATCTCGAGTGGGTAAGTTAGAGAGAAAAGAGAGAGAGAGAGTTATTATTGATCTTGTGTAGAAAGGTTGAAGTAACCTGCTTACAAAGTGCCAATGATCCCCCTTATATAAGAGGGGGAATCCAAACATAGTACAAGATACATTAAATGACAAAGGAAGTGGGATGGACAACTAACTAGCTTCATGATATAGACGTAGACCAGCGTTAGACTAGCCTGGTAGACTTAACCGGACCTAGATGCATTCTTCGAAAGCCTCCCATGCTCGTCGCGCTCTCGGCCAACATTATCCCCAGGCCGGGTGTCGATAGATCTTAAGAGAGGTACCCGGCCCGAGGTTTCAAGCCTCCCAGGTGATCTCCTGAAGTACCTTATCAACGATAAATTGGTCCCCCCAATTTCGCCGTACACATTTAGATTTTCTTCTTTTAAGCACTATAGGAAGGTGTAGATCCACCTTAATTAGAAGTCCTAAACACCTCCAGGACTATAAGTAAGGGACGGGTAATGCACATATATGGTACGTTTAAATTAAAATCTCTTATATACCATTAAGGGTAGGGTAATCTGGTAGTAAAGGATATGATGACCTGTGCGTTAATGATATGTGTAGCACCCCATCTTGGGGACGATTACCAAGCATTGCATAGAAGTGATCCTATAGGCTAAAAAACCTAGGACCCCCTTTACCCCTTGTTTTAAACGAAATGTTAGTTTGTCTAAATTACTTTGTTTGTTTAAGAATAATTCACCTAATTTGAGTTTGTCTAATAACTCATAAACCCACCGTTGTGGACCTCGAGGGGTGCCTAACACCTTCCCCTCATTGTTATTTCGAGCCCTTACCCAAACTCTGGTAATGCAAACCGATCTTATGAGTTACTTGCTTTAGGTGCCCTAATATAACTTAAATCCGTTAGGTGGCGATTTTTCAAATTTCATACCCAATTCCCAAAAGGAAATGAGTTGTTCCCAATGAATGTCGAAACCCGGACTCCTCGAAGAAAAAAGGGGCGCGACACTCATGACTCGTGAGACTTCTGTAACCTAGGCTCTAACACCAACTTGTCATGACCCAAAACTCTAACCTGCCACGATGGTTCCTATAGTGGTACTAGGCAAGCCGACACCTTTCAAAAACACTTTGATATTTCATTAAAAGATAAGTCAAAGATTTTTCATCACAGAAATTCCATAAAAGAGTTAAACTTAAAATAAAAATGCAGAAAAGACAGCCCCACATCGGGGAGTTACTAAGTCATGAGCATCTACATCCAGTCTAGAATTTAAAAGTTTACAATAGTCTTCCAAGTGCCAAAAATAGAAGTAAAGATAACAAGGAAGGAGAGACAATGACTGTAGATGCTGGAAATTACCTCGTATGTCCCCGATAGACGATTGTGCACAAACTCATTGACCTCCGCGACCGGTCTCACCTGAATCTGCACACAAGGTGCAGGGAGTAACGTGAGTACTTCCAACTTAGTATGTAACAGAAAAAATTAAGTAACCGAGGAGCAGTGATGAGCTATGCAAATACAGTTTATTTCAACAAATTTCAATAAAGAATATGCATGCTTTCAAATCTAGCAGTTTAAGTAAAATCAGTTCGTGCTCAACTAAATAAGATATCAAGTCTTTCAAGGAGTTGCACAATAATGACAGATAATAACTAAGTGGAGCAATAATTGAAAGCAAGTACAGTCTCTCAAGACAACAGTCACTCAGCTCATCTCGACAGCTCAATCTCTCGTCTCTCAGCCCTCAGTACTCACACTCCATATGTACCTATGCTCGCTGGGGTTGTGCGGACTCCAGAGGGGCTCCTTCAGCCCAAGTGCTATAATCCGCACGGACAACTCACGTGCTGCATAGAAAACTCACATGCCATGATATTAGAACAAGACCCGCACGGACAACTCACGTGCTATAATATAAAATAAAGATCTGCACAAATAACTCATGTGCTGCAAGGACAACTCACGTGCTATAATATCAATATCTCACCACTTGGACCTAGGCCTCACTCAGTCACCAACCTCCCTAGTCGCTCGGGCTCTAATAAATCATATAAAATAGCCCAAACAGAGATAATAATATGTATCAACAATGATCTGTAAGAGACGAAGGCATAACTCAACCCGAATGAATGTTTACTCCAAAATGCCATTTCCTCGCGAGTCGGCCTTCGAATGTCCGAATCTATCCACAAGTAATACAATACAATCAGTATAGTCTAAAAGGATCAATTCCACAAGAAATCTATCAAAATAAGGTCAAAATCCGAAATCGACTCAAACCAGGTCCCCAGGCCCACGCCTCGAAATCCGACAAAAGTTATAAAACCCGAAAGCTCATATACTCACAAGTCAAACCATATAAAATTCATCAAAATCCGACTATTTTGCCCCTAAAAATCCCCAAAATCCACTCTCCAATTCTCAATCCCTAATTTCCCAAATTTCACCTCAACACCACACAATCTAGGTGGGAAAGAAACAAGATTTATGATCAAAATCAAGCACAAGAAGCTTAACTAAGAATTTACCTCGCAAATCCTCTTCAAAATCCTTTAAGCCCGAGTCCAAAATGTTAAAAGTGGTGAAAAATGTCGAAGTCCCATTTTCATATGTTCTGCCCAGACTTTTCGCACCTGCAGATGAATTTCTGCATCTGTGGACCAAGCTTTTTTTCTGCGGAGAATCACTTCAACACAGCCCCCGCTTCTGCGATCAAGGATCCACATCTGCGCTGATCGCAGGTGCAGAATTAACATCGCACATGAGGACAAAAGACACACCTCCGCTCAATTCCCCGCTTCTGCGACCATAGCATGTGTGGCAAAAACCTTTCCACCTACGAACTATGCCCATCCTTCTCTCTTTTGCTTCTGTGCCAAAATACATGCTTCTGCATGCTCGCACCTACGGGGACCACTCCGCATATGCGATTACACCAGAAGTAGCACACTTCAACAATCCTTCAACATCCAACTTCAAGTCTGTTACTCACCCAAAATAATACCGAGGCCCTCGAACCTCAACCAAACATAAAAATAAGTCCAATAACCCGATAAGAACTTAGTCGAACCTTGAAATCACTCAAAACAACATCAAAATACCAAATTACCCCACGATTCAAGCCTAAGAACTTCTAAACTTTCAAATTTCGCAAACGATGCTGAAACCTATCAAACTACATCCAAATGACTTCAAATTTTTTACACAAGTCATAAATGACACCACGAACCTACTCGAACTCTTGGAAACCCAATCTGACCCCGTTATCAAAATTTCCACTGCCGGCCAGAATCGGCAAAATTCCAACTTTCGCCAATTCAAGCATAATTCTACCGCGGACCTCCAAATCACATTACGGATGCGCTCCCTTAGTCTAAAATCACCTACGGAGCTAACATAACCATCAAAATTCAAATTTGAGGTCGTTTATACATAAGTCAATATCTGGTCAACTTTTCCAACTTAAGCTTTCAATTAAGAGACTATGTGTCTCAATTTACTCCGAAACCACTCTGAACCCAAACCAACTAACCCGGCACACCATAATATAGCTGAAAAACACAAAAGAAGCACGAAATGGAGGAACGGGGCTACAACTCTCGAACCGACCAGCCGGATCGTTACACTTTGATGCATCGATGAATATTAAAAAGAAAATGTCTCGACCTATATTGATGAATATTAAAAAGAAATATCTCGGCCTATATCGATTAATCTATGTCTTGCATTATTAGTGATGAATGAATGAAATATAGAAGAATATTAAATTTCTTTTACATATATATATATATATATATATATATATATATATATATACACAAATGATATAAACTAAAGAAGCTATTAGCGTTAAGTAAAAGAGTTAATATTACAATCGACTAAAAATATTTAAAATAGAATAATATTATTTCACCAATTCATCAATTGATCAAGTTTTCGTACGTAGTAATGTATATGATTGATCATCAATTACAAAGATATATGTGTGTGTGTGTTTGTGTGTGTGAAATTACTCATACTTAATTATAACTTAGAAAATTAACATAGATAGATGAATACAGAAGGTAAAACATCTTGACCGATATTATTAATATATGTGATTTGAATTAGTTAAAAAATAAATGAATATATAAGACGAAATGTAAACTTCGAATAAAATAAATGTCTCATATATATACCTTTATTTTTTTATTATGATTGATTAATTATATATATGTGAATAAAATATATGCTTATAATTTATTAAAAATAAATAGTTCATACAATTATTTACAAAGATTATGCTTATAGTTTATAATTATTTATTAGTAAACATATATGTTAATAAAATATATGCTTAAATTTTATAATTATTTGTCACGACCCTAAACCCGGACTCGATCGTGATGACGCCTCTCGTGAAGACAAGGCCAGCCAACTAGTCCCAATTAAATTTTTAAACAGTTAAACATTAACAATCAGTCTAAGTATGCGTAAATAAGCCAAAGACTAAACAAAAGATAGTATAATGTGCGGAATACAGCCCAAACACAGTCCAATACCGGGGTGTCACAAGTCACGAGCATCTACTAGGGTCTAAATACAACTGAAAAGTGTGAAATGTACAAAATACAAACTAATGAAATGAAGAGGGAGAAAAGTAGTGATGCGAACGCCGGCAGCTACCTTGCTAAACTCCGATGACTCTGCCTCCGATCAGCCAATACCCGCTACAGGGTTCAGAAATACCAGAATCTGTACACGAGGTGTAGGGAGTAAAGTAAGTATTCAAACTCAGTGATAAATAATCATAACTAAAGTCTGAATGGTAAGAAATCATGAAAAGTGCATCAACATGTTGTATAGAAGCAGCTCAAAAATCAATATGAAAGCAATGAAGCTGTAAAATCTCTTAAAATATCTTAGCTCAGTTTAAATTTCTTTGAAAATGACTTTTTCAACAGTTGTGCAAATGAATGCAAAACAATTAGAGCAGATAAGAACAGAAATACACAATTAAACAGGTACATGACAGGCAAATAGAAAGATAAGGACATAAGGTTTGCCCTCGGGCACAATGTCAACAAATCCGCCCCTCGGGCAATATATAAGAACAATACCAACCCCTCGTGTGATGAGTCTGGGTTGAGGAATCATGATGGTATAGCAAGAAGGAGTATCAAGTTGAAGGTAAATCAACAGAAAACTCGGATAGATGAAGTAGCTTGGTAGTAGGTCGAATCAGTATGGCAAGGATATGATTAGTTCTTTGGATGCTTACGAGGTAATTAGTTTCTACAAGTGTTTCGCGGCAATGCTTTTGGGTTTTCATGACCTG
This sequence comes from Nicotiana sylvestris, assembly GCF_000393655.2. Lineage (NCBI taxonomy): Eukaryota > Viridiplantae > Streptophyta > Magnoliopsida > Solanales > Solanaceae > Nicotiana > Nicotiana sylvestris. The sequence continues at coordinate 143,626,411 of NC_091064.1, read as the reverse complement.
CGTAGCTTGGTTGAGTGAGAAGTATTCAGTCATGTCAGGTTATGTTTTTGTGCAAAAGGGAGTCGGAGAATTCTTGATGATTTCTACTGCGAGTGTGAGAAGCCTGTGATGTGTAGTGATTCTCTTCTGAATGGGATAAATGGAAGTTCTTGGTTGGTTGAGTACATAGTTTCTTGTAGCTCGGAAGGGATATGAAGTACTCATATTACCCTAGGATGGTATGGTATATGCGGTATGTTATGGAAGAATGAGATTGTGTGTGTAAGGTTACGGTTCAGTTCTGAAAGGAAGGTCCATAAAACTCTTAGGCAACGGGCAGCTTCAGTTCCGGCAGTGAAGGACTTTTTGGATGTGTTTCTTATTGCCAGGCATGTCGCCGGGCAAGGTTGTTGATTTCGGTATTGATTTGATGTCGGGCACCTTATCGTATGGTACCGGCAGAGTTAAAGTTGAAGGAGTAGCTTCAGGGCTTCCTTGATAAGGAGTTCGTTGGCAGGCCCATGTGGATGCGTGTTCTAACTTGAGTCGGCTTGGTTGGCTCCGAATTGTATTGTTGAGGGATGTGTTGATTCAATTGTTATTGAGCTTATTGGTAATTTGGGGAGATCTACGAGTTACCTTTCTGTGTTGTGAGGTGTTATGATTTGTTGGTTATAGGCACATATGGTGCGGTTCTATTGGGGTTTCATAGTGGAAGTCGAGCGGGAAGAGTATTTGGGTGTTGCTCGGTGAATGGCATATCGGTTATGCCATTTCGGGTTTGTGTGATGTATGTTATTTGCTTCACCCAGGGTATGATGATTTACTTTAGTTCCAGACATCACATTGTACGTGGTTGTTGATTTCGAGCATAGTGACCTGAGGTGTTTCTTGTGGAGCAGTGTTTGGATAGGATCGCGCATCGTAGCGAAGTTATGTGGGGGTATGACCTTACGGGTTAGATTTGTGTGTTCTATTCCTATGATGTGAGATGGGTTCTCAGCCTTGTGTTGTGGTGGTACTGGTGAGCTTGAGGTACAACTCTTTCATTTGAGTCATTTTCATGATTTGAGTATGTTCGGACTCTTGCTTATTGGTGCGCATATTGTGCAGGTTGTGGCTTAGGCTTGTATTGATGTGTCATGTCACCAAAGTAGTGTGTTGGATTATATGAGATCATTGGGATCATTAATGGATACAAAAGGATTCGATTTCACCATGTTGGAAGGATAATATCGAGGTTCGTCTCACAAATTTACTATGGTCTTTGCCAAAGGAGAAGTGGCTTCAGGAATGGTTGATCTGAGAAATGGTTGTGGCTTATTGCGTGTTTTATTTATCATTGGCAGTATATAAAAGTGTTGGAATGAGACTTTAATTGATAAGAGGTTTTCTACCAGTATCCGATTGTTGTGTGCAACTGCGATGATTAGAAGTTATCGCTACAAGTGTTTGAGTTATGTGGTATATCATGTAATTGCACTTGAGGTTGCAGGTATGGGTTATTAGAGCTGGTTCGGGCTTATTCAGTATAGATATGAGATTCTGATCTTGTGGTTGATCTCAGAAGTAAAAATGTGGTTCTAAGGTTTATGGGCTAGGTGGGATTGTGGAATTTCAGTTACATTGTGTTATCGGACCTATATGAGATAGGGTGACGTGAGATCACCCCCGGGTAAATGCATGGTAAGGTTATTCAGCAATTGGTTGGCTTTTGGAACAACTCTGGGCACGTTCGAGGATGAACATATGTTTAAGTGGAGGAGGATGTAACGAGTCGACCGGTCGTTTTGAGTTTTTGCACTTTGCTCATCGGTTTTCGGGCATGACTTGCCCTGTGTGGTGTATTATGACTTATTTAAATCGTTGGTTTTGGTTTCAGGTTAATTAGAATGAATTTGGAAGAATAGTTCCCAGTTTAAAGCTTAAATTTGAAAGGTTTGACCAAGATTTGACTTGTTTGTATGCGATCTCAGATTGGAATTTTTATGATTTGGTTAGATATGTTAGGTGATTTGGGACTTAGGAGCGTGATCAGAATGCATTTTGGAAGTTCGTGGAAGGTTTAGGCTTGAATTGGCGAAATTAAGATTTCAGCGTTTTCCGATTGACAGGTGAGATTTTGATATAGAGGTAAGAATGCAATTCCGGAAGTTGTAGTAGTTCTGTTGTATCATTTGGGATGTAGGTGCAAAATTTCAGGTCATTCAGACATGTTTTGGTTGGGGTTTTTGATCAAGAGCAGAATTTAGAGGATTTTGGAAAGTTTGGCTTGAATGCGATGTGTTTGGGTCGATTTGATATTGTTTGAGGTGTTTTGCAGATTGGTGCAAGTTTGAATAAGGTATTGGAATATGTTTGTGCTTTTGGTTGAGGTCCCAGGGGCGTCAGGATGGTTTCGGATAGTTATCGGGAGGTCGGACTTGGAGTTTTGCAGCAGAAAAATTTGTTGCTTCTGTTGTTTCTGCACCTGCATATTGGTGACGGCAGGTGCGATGCCGCTGGTGCATAAAGGAGACCGCATAAGCGGTGTTGGCCGCAAAAGCGAAGACCTTCACTGCATCTAGGAGGTCGCAGGTGCGATACTTGGGTCGCAGATGCGTAATCTGATGGAATAAGTGAAATCTGCAGAAGCGGGTGTTTTTCCGCAGAAGCGGAAACGCAGGTGCGCTTATGGGATCGCAGGTGCGGAAGTGCTGGGCGGAATGTATAAAAATGCCCCTTCCCGATTTTCAGTCATGTGTTCACCATTTTATGCGATTTTTGGAGCTCCGACTGTGATTTAAATAGAGGATCAAGTATTTCCAAAGAGGTAAGCTACTTGGGCTTTATACCTTGTGTTTATGCTGATTATTTCATTGTTTAATCATCAAAAATAGTGGAAAAATCTGAGGAAAAGTAGGGAAATTAGGGATTCAAATTGGAGAGTGGATTTTGAGAATTTGAGTGACCATATGTGGTCGGATTTTGGTAAATTTGATATGTACGAACTCGTGAGAAGTTGAGGATTCCATTGATGTTAATTTTATCGAGTTTCGAGACATGGTCCGGGGGGGGGATTTGGATGTAAATTGGATATTTTCGAGTGGGTTTCGTTCCCTTTGCATATTTTAATAATTATGTACTGATTGTGGCTAGATTTGGAGCATCCGGAGGTCGATTTGTGCCGGTGAAGGCATCGCGGGCTAGAGGTTGGACTGGATCAAGGTGAGTAATGATGGTAAGTGATGTTCTGAGGGTTTGAAACCCTGGATTGCACATCGTAGTGCTATATTGAGGTGAGGCACACGTTTGATGATGAGTGTGAGGTCATGCACTATTGGGGATTGTGACTTGGTCTCTCCCGATTAATGATTTTACCGCATATTTGACTGAAATCTATTTGCTATCAGCATTATTGGGCTGAATTCCATATTTGGGCTTTGTGCCAACTATTTGAACCCTTCGGGGTTTTTATTGATATTTCCTCACTCTTTTGATTTTAAAGTTGTACTCAGTCATGCTATATTCTACTGTTTTCAAAACTCAACCATGTTTACTCTGCTTTAACACTTAAAATGATATTTTAAATAACATTTTGGGTTGAACATCATGTTTTACTGTTGCCCGTGTGGCTTATGTGATTTTTGACTAAGTAAGACCGAGGGCCTGTGTTGTGAGGATACTTTTGGGTCGGGCTGCACGCTGCATCGGTGATACACTGATTTTGATTATGAGGCTGGGGGCCTGAGATATGTACGCCACGAGGTGGTTCGTTGATATGTGGCCGAGAGCCTATAGATGATGCCACGAGATGGCTTGATATTGCGCTTGGGCCGTAAGGGGCCCCTCTAAGAGTCTGCACACCCCTAGTGAGCGCGGGTACCCATTGTGATGTGAGATATAGCCCGAGGGGCTGGTATTGTTCTATGTGATTGTCCAAGGGGCTGGTATTGCACCGATGTATAGAAGCCCATAATTGATATAGAAATACCACAAATCTTGACACTCTCCAAATGCAAACCTCAGTTTCTGGCCAAAATTACAACATGAAAATCTCCAATTATTACATGCAAAATCTTGAGCCCATTAGAACCATTCTCGAGAGTGATCCACTCTACTCAAACTGCAATTAGCCAGATCAAACGAACCGAACAAATTGTGCCTCATTAGCACTCCGACACCGCAGAATGTGACATCATTCAATTACAACCAAGCAACTTCCTGCTCTATTCACCGAGCATCCTTTACCAACAACGACTCAAGACATCCCATGATTCTCACAAACTTGTGAAGCATCCTATAACCTTTGCCAAGAATTTTCCTTTACTCGAGCCATCCTCGATCTCAAGCTCTGCCAGCCATAACTGGTTCACACGAACGCCTCAAACTAGAACTGACATAGCACATAACCGTGCAACCAACTAATTAATAGCAGGCTCCCCCACTTGGCCCAAAGCCATAGATTAAAACACGCTCAATGACTCATAACGCATGTACTCTATTGCTTCCATAATACCATAGTGAGATTAAACTTAAATCCTTTGTTAGCTTGTGAAAACACAGATCATCTAGTACTTTAATTCTTCTGCAAATCTCGCATTCACTTTTACTACAATTAAACCCACTATCTTAAGAGACCCAATTTAAATTTCAACACATATCTTTCACTTGCAAGTGAGATCTTCTAACAGACAACATAAAGATCGCACAAAATTTCGAACACTCCGTAGGAGATGACCCACCTGCTTCGCCTCGAACTAACCTTTCCGCATACCTTCCACCATCATAAACTTTATGCAGTCACTTAGTCTTCTTGAGTTTGAACTCATACCGCAACATGAAATTTACTTCACTCCCAACTAGGAAACATGAAAAGATTCATCACACTCCCATATCTCGAGGCTATACCTCGAATCAAGATGGAATTCAAGCACCTAATAGTTCTTCTATCCTCCAGCAGACCTATCTCGCCACTTCCAAATCATATGGATACATCTCGCAGTACTAATATACTCATCACATAGTCATCCAGCCGTCTCTTCTACTAATAGGGACAATAATGAACATATAAGTTAAAAAACACTTGCTCATACAATTAGCTCCTCGGTGCTCAAGTTAAAGGCAAAAATCTGTCCTCAAGTCCTCTAGACTAGACCACATCAACTCACATAGATCACATCTCACCCCTCGATCAGGGAATCACAAGCCATCGATGCTCATCTGATACTAAGCGCTCATGCACACACACAAACGCATGGAAGAAATTCAAAGAGTTACATTTCAAGATGAATCAAAGGACGCAAGATAAGAATTCAAGGATGTGAAGTTTTCCTAAAGGTTCTGCAGCCTCTCGAGGATAAATACAGACGTCTCTGTACCGATCCGCGAGACTCTACTAAAACTGCTCATGACTCATGAGACTTATGTAACCTAGGCTCTGATACCAACTTGTCACGATCCTAAACCCGGGCCCGGTCATGATGGCGCCTCTCGTGAAGACAAGGCCAACCAACTTGTCCCAATTCAATTTTTAAATAGTTAAACATTAACAATCAGTCTAAGCATGAGTAAATAAGCCAAAGACTAAACAAAAGATAGTATAATGTGCAGAATACAACCCAATCATTGTCCGATACCGGGGTTTCACAAGTCACGAGCATCTACTAGGGTCTAAATACAACTGAAAAGTCTGAAATGTACAAAATACAGATTAATGAAATTAAGAGGGATAAAAGCATTACTGCGAATGCCGGCAGCTACCTTGCTAAACTTCGATGACTCTGCCTCTAATCATCCAATACCCGCTACCGGGTTCAGAAATACCTGAATCTGCACACGAGGTGCAGGGAGTAAAGTGAGTACTCCAACTCAGTGAGTAATAATCATAACTAAAGTCTGAATGGTAAGAAATCACGAAAAGTGCATCAACATGCTGTATAGAAGCAGTTCAAAAACTAGTATGAAAGCAAAGAAGCTGTAAAATCTCTTAAAATATCTTAACTCAGTTTAAACTTCTTTGAAAATGACTTTTTCAACAGTTGCGCAAATGAATGCAAAACAATTAGTGCAGATAAGCACAGAAATCCGCCCCACGGGCAATATCTTAAACAATACCAGCCCCTCGGGCTATATCTCACATCCCAATGGGTACCCGCGACCACTAGGGGTGTGTAGACTGCTGGAGGGGCCCCTTACGGCCCAAGCGCAATATCAGGTCATCTAGTGGCATCATCTCTAGGCTCTCGACCTTATATCAACAACCCACCTCGTGGCGTACATATATCAGGCCCTCGGCCTCACAATCAAAATCAGTGTATCACCGCTACGGCGTGCAGCCCAACCCAAAAGTATCCTCACAACTCAGGCCCTCGGCCTTACTCAGTCAAAAATCACATAAGCCACTCGGGCAACATTAAAACATGATGCTCAGCCCAAAATATGATTTAAAATATCATTTCAAGTGTGAAAGCAAAGTAAACATGGCTGAGTTTTGAAAATAGTAGAATATAGCATGACTGAGTACAAGTTTAAAGTCAAAACAGTGAGAAAATATCAATAAAAATCCTCGAAGGGTTCAAATAGTTGGCGTGAAGCCCAAATATGGCATTGAACCCAAATAATGATGATAGCAAATAGATTTTAGTCAAATACGTGGTAAAGTCATCAATCGGGACGGACCAATCATAATTCCCAAAAGTACACGACCCCATGCTCGTCATCAAGAGTGTGCCTCACCTCAATATAGCAATACGATGTGCAATCCGGGGTTTCAAACCCTCAGAACATCATTTACAATCATTACTCACCTTGTCCCGGTCCAACCTCTAGCTCGCGATGCCTTCGCCCGCACAAATCGACCTCCGGATGCTCCAAATCTAGCCACAATCAGTACATAATCATTAAAATATGCAAAGGGAATGAAGTCTACTCGAAAATATCCAATTTACATCCAAATCCCGAAATTGCTCAAACCCGGCCCCCCGGGCCCACATCTAAAAACTCGATAAAATTAACATCAATACAATCCTCAACTTCTCACGAGTTCGTACATATCAAATTTACCAAAATCCGACCTCATATGGTCACTCAAATTCTCAGAATCCACTCTCCAATTTCAAGCCCTAATTTCCCTACTTTGCCTTAGATTTTTCCACTATTTTTCATGATTAAACAATGAAATAATCAGCATAAACACAAGGTATAAAGCCAAAGTAGCTTACCTCTTTGGAAATACTTGATCCTCTCTTGAAATCATAGCTTGGAACTCCAAAAATCGCACATAATGGTGAACACATGACTGAAAATCGCGAAGGGGAATTTTTATACATTCTGCCAAGCACTTCTGCACCTGCGATCCCATAAGCACGCCTGCGCTTCCGCTTCTGCGGAAAAACACCCACTTCTGTGGATTTCACTTATTCCACTCGATTCCGCATCTGCGACCTAGGTATCGCACCAGCAGCCTCGCAGATGCGGTCAAGGTCTTCGCTTCTGCGGTCTCCTTTATGCACCAGCGGCATTGCACCTGTCGTCACCATTCCGCATGTGCGGAAGCAACAGAAGCCACAAATGTTCTGCTGCAAAAGTCCAAGTCCGACCTCCCGATAACTATCTGAAACCATCCCGAGGCCCCCGGGACCTCAACCAAAAGCACAAACATATCCCAATACCTTATTCAAAATTGCAGCAATCTTCAAAATACCTCAAACAACATCAAATCAACCCAAACACATCGAATTCAAGCTAAACTTTCCAAAATCCTCCGAATTCCGCTCTTGATCAAAACTCCAACCAAAACACATTCGAATGACCTGAAATTTTGCACGCACTTCCCAAATGACACAACAAAACTACTGCAACTTTTGGAACACCATTCCGACCTGTATATCAAAATCTCACCTATCAACCAGAAAACACCAAAATCTCAATTTCACCAATTCAAGCCTAAACCTTCCACGGACCTCCAAAATGCATTCCAATCACGCTCATAAGTCCCAAATCACCTAACGGAGCTAACCAAATCATAAAAATTCCAATCTGAGATCGCATACAAACAAGTCAAATCTTGGTCAAATTTTAAAATGAGAACCAAATCGTAAGTCATAATACACCACACGGGGCAAGTCATGCCCAAAAACTAATAAGCAAAGTGCAAAGCTAAAAACGACTGATCGGGTCGTTACATTATTTTTTAAAGTTTATAATATTTTAAAAAATAATAACACAAAAAATTAACTTTTTTTTAAATAACATATCGAAGTCGGTTGCTTAACTGTGGTCAAACACAGTCAACAGTCACTTAAGTGTACCGATCGACAACAGTCGGTACGTTTAATTCCAAATATGAAATGCAAGCTTTCCCCCTCATTTCTCTTATTCTCTTCTAAAACATTTCTAACTCCCCACTCTCTTCTCCCTTACACACAAAACATCCTTCCCCCACTCATTCCCTATTTCTCTCACGCAAATCTCATTCCCCATCCCGCGTCGCCACTGCCCCCGCCGCCGCTGCTACTGCCTCCACAGCCGTCACTGCCCCTCCTCCTCCACCTCCTAAATTTTTTAGGTTTGCATTTGAAATTACATTGTTTGTATAATTTTAATATTTTGTTAATTAGTTATGAATTAGTTAATTATTCTTTAAATTGATTGTTTAACTTTGAATTTTATTGAAATCTAGGGTTTTTGGTCATGTTAAAATTCAATAGAATTAAATTGATTACATTAGGTGTAAATTGAATATTTAAGTTTGTATTGGCTTTAGTAGTTTAATTAGGAATTGAATGCTTAACTTTGAATTGAATCGAGTTTTTAGGATTTGTTCTTGTAAATTGAACTTTTAAGGTAAGAATTGAATTTTTAGAGGTATGTGTTGATCTTTTCAGGTAGAGCTTATATTTTGTGAGGTTAACTGAATTGCTTAGGGTATTAATTAAATTGTTTAGGATATGGGTTAAACTTTTAGGATATGAATTGAACTTTTAGGGGTATTGGTTGAACTTTTTGGATATGAATTGAACTTTTAGGGATAAGTGTTGAACCTGTTGGGTATGAATTGATATTATAGTTTATGTTTAAATTGAATGAAATCATAATTAATTATATTTACTATAATTTACTTTTGCTACAATTAGTAAAAAATATTTATCTTAAATAACTAAAAATAATTTAATTAATGTATAATTATAGAATAAATTAAGTAGTTCTAATACTTATGGAAATATCTCAATTTATTTTTGTTTTATTTGTATAGATGGAACATCATACTTGGAAGTACAATAGGAATTATCCTAATCGGGGTGGATTGCGGGAGGATTTTGTAGAAGGGGTTGATAACTTTATTAGACATGCAATGTCACTTTCATCCTACCAAATTGAAGGAGTAATTAAGTTCCCTTGTGTCATGTGCAATTGTGTGAAGTTTAAAAACTAGAGGAAGTTAAGCTTCATCTTTATAGGAAGGGTTTTATAGAGAATTACTTTGTGTGAACTAATAATGGAGAGATCGATGGTAGGCGTGGAATATTTCATAACATGGTTGTTTGTGAAAGTAGTAGGACGGTGGAGAATAGAAATCGATATTCTAGAATTCATGATATGATTGCAGATGCTTTTGGAATGTACGACGGGGTTGCCACAAGGTCTTCCATCATAGGGCCGTAGCACTATACGTCTGACATACAGTCCAGCTGCATTACTACCATGTGGATCGCATCCCTACATATCACAACCACATGGATCGCAGCCATCCATATCACAACCATATAGGTCACAACCATCTCTATCACAGCAACATGGATTGTATCCAGCTATGTCGTAGTGTCAAGGATCACAACCATCTTCATCACTGACTCCATCCATTTCACGACTTTGCTTACGAGGCTGTAGCTCTAAGCCCCAATCTACACCGTCTACACATGCCTCTGATACATGTGCGGAGGATGATGATCCAGAGGTAGTGCATTATGATCGCTATGGCAGGATCATCATAGTCCAAGAGGGTAACGGGTAAGAGTTATTTGTTATTTTTGCTTTTATTGTTTTATAATGTTTTTACTAATATTTTTATGTATTTTAATTGTTAAATTGTAGGTTCAGTCCAGGTAAGTATACTACAAAGATAATCACCAATGAGATCAAAATGCTTTATGATGGCCCCTATGAGACATGGAGTGATTTCCAATACTCGCGGAAAAAGCAAATTTTCAACTTGTTTAAAGTATAAATGATCTTTTAAACCGTTTAATAATTTATATTTATGATGTTTCCATCTAATATTTACCCTTTTAAATGCAGAGTAAATGTGTATGGGAAGACTTCTATAGCGAGGAAATGGCTACAAATTTTAATCTCAAAGCCCGCAAGAGATTAGCACATCATTTCTCAGATGCCCACAATCGGTAAGGATACGGATCAAAGATGATCAGGTCGGTTTCCCACCGTCAGCAAAGGGATGGAAGAGAAATAAAGAAAAATCAGAAGATGACTTAGACACGAGCAAACGGTCTTCGAGGGGCCGGTTGTTGCCCTACGAACGGACCGAAGGCCGCGGAAGAGGTTTCCAGTCAACAGATAGATGTGTTACTGATAGAAAGTTTGATCGTTGTCAGAACAATAAATCATTGCATGACAAGTAAGCGTCAGGTACGCGGGATCCTTCCTACCCAGGATATCATAACACAATTTCAATCTCAGCGTAGTAGAGTTGGTATCATCTCTGAGGAATATCAAAGAAGCACGGTTTTTGCAGTTGATAAGATCTGATCCCAGCTAGAGGGATCCCAACTTGTGATGTGAATACAACAAAATGAATGGACACCGGACTGGGGACTGCCGACATCTCTGGGAAGAAGTGGCGACATTGTTGAAGAATGGTAATCTTAGATAATTCTTGAGTGACCGGGCTAAGAAAAACTATGGTCGCAACCAGGACTACGCAGAACCCTCGAAAGCAGGGGAAGATCCCCTGCTCCCGATGATCAACATGATCTTCGAGGGGAACGAGATCAACAGGGTCACCTTTTCGGTAGCAACAAAGACGAATGTTTTTATAACCCATAGCAAAGGACTCCGGGAACTTGATAAAGACAATATCACATTCACAAAGGAGGATGAAAATGGATTGTTGCTATTGTACAACGGTGCATTGGTAATTTCTTTAAATGTTCTAGACTTTAAAATTAAACGTGTTCTAGTGGATCCAGGAAGATTGACCTATATCATACAATGGAGAGTCTTGAAGCATGCTATACTCATCAGAAGCATTGTTTCAGCCACAAAACTCCTTGCCATATTCAACCTCGTGAGCATGACAACCCTATGCGAGATTGTTTTTCCCACAAACGCCAAAAGAGTGATGAAAACGACTCTTTTTGAAGTGGTAGATTGTGATATGGAATATAATATTATTCTGGGAAGACCATGGTTGCATGAGATGATAGTTGTACCATCAACGTATCATCAGTTGCTGAAATATTCAGCGCCCGAAGGAGTTAAACAGATAAGGGACGACCAACCTGCAACAAAGGAGATGAAAGCCATTTTGGTCTCCAGTAGCAAAGAGAAGGAGCACGCGACATAGAAACTATAGGAACCAGTGCCCGCTCCCAAATCGGATGGTAGAAGCATCAGAATCCTATCAGGTGCCAAGGTATTTCCATGTACCATAAGAGACTGATTCAACAAAACCCATGGCATCAGAGCTCGACCAAGTTGCATTGTTGAAGAGTTCTTAGAAAGGAAACCACTTGGAGACAAGATTGCACCCCGAGCTCAGCTCTGGCTTTATTGAGTTTCTTAAATCTAATACTGATTGTTTTGCATGGTCGCAAGGTGATATGATAGGTATCCCGTCGGAGGTAGCCATACACAAGTTAAGTTTGGATCCCAAGTACCTCGGGTAAGACAAAAGAAATGCCCCATTGCTGAAGCCAGGAATAAATTTATCATAGAAGAGGTAAATCACTTACTTGATATTGGTTCAATCCGGGAGGTAAATTATCTAAACTGTCTAGCTAATGTAGTTGTAATTCCTAAGAAGAACAATAAATTTTGCATGTGTGTAGATTATAGGGATTTTAATAAGGCATACCTGAAAGACTCGTTCCCACTATCAAACATCAATCAAATTATCGATGTGACGGTCGAGCACGAGTTAATGAGTTTCCTAGATGTTTATTCGGGGTACAACCAAATTAATATGAACCCGAAACATGAGGAAAAGACTTTGTTCATAACGAATTTTGGAACATATTGCTATATTGATTCCCTTCAGGTTGTAGAACGCCAGAGCCACTTATCAACATCTCGTAAAAAAGATGTTTGAGGAACAAATTGGAAAAACTATACAAGTTTATATAGAAGATATGCTCGTTAAGTCATTGAATGTATGCGATCGCCTTAAGCATCTACAAGAAGCTTTTGACATCCTAAGGAAGCATAACATGAAGCTTAACCTTGAGAAATGCGTGTTCGGGGTGAGTTCTGGCAAGTTTCTAGGATTTTGGGTATCACAAAAGAGGATTAAGGTAAACCACGATAAGATCAAGTCCATCAATGACAACTCGGACCAGTTGTCACGAGTGAAAGAAGCCCAAAGTCTCATAGGGAGATTGGAAGCTTTGAGTAGGTTCTTTCTCGATCATAAGAACAATGTCACTGTTTCTTCGCACTGCTCCAAAAGAAAAACAACTTCGAATCCGCTGAGTGCCAGCAGGCTTTGAGAGATTTAAAAATGTACTTGTCAAGCCCTCTGTTACTTTCAAAACCAAAGGAAGGTGAAATACTGTTAGTCTACCTTGCTATATCGGAAGTAGCGGTAAGTGCAGTTTAGTCCTTGAGGATGAAGGTACATAATATCACATTTATTACGTTAGTAAAACTTTAACGGGAGCATAAACTTGCTGCCCACATTTGGAGATGCTGGCCTTAGCTCTCACAGTCGCCACCAGAAAGCTGAGGCCCTACTTCCAATGTCACTCGATAGCCGTGGTGACCACCTTTCCTCTACGGAAACATCCTTCACCAACCTTAACTCTCGGGTAGGTTGGCCAAATGGGCCATCAAAACGAGTGAGTTCGATATAGAATATAAACCGAGGACTACGATTTAGTCACAAGTCTTGGCTAATTTTATGGCCGATTTCAGTACGGGATTGCTGCCTCTGGCAACCAAAGAGGCAGTAATGGTGTTAGAATCGACATTGGGCATTTGGATATTATTTACGGATGGATCCTCCAACATAAAAAGGTATTGGCTTGGAATAATATTAATCACGCATTTGGGTGAAACCCTAAGGCAGGCCATAAGAATGGTCCCTTTAACTAACAATGAAGCATAGTATGAGGCTTTCATTACAGGACTCCAATATGACCGGAGACTAGATTCCAAGGTCAATGACACCAAGTGCGACTCACAGCTGGTGGTAAATCAGGTCTACGGGTTCTTTAAAACCAAAGAGGAGCGCATGCAACAAGATGCGGTAAAGGTCCAGGCTCTGCTAGCTCGATTTTGGAAGTGGTCGATTACTCATATTTTGAGGGAAGAAAATGCAAAAGTAGACGCACTAGCTAACCTCGATTCATCAACGGAAATGATGAGATCAGAGTTCGAGATAGTAGTAAAACTGATGCACTCGGTACTAGATGCATATAACGACTTTGAGGTAAGTACTACTAATTTGGTCTAGGAAGCTGCCCGAAGACGCCAAGGCGTCCTAGTCGTTGTGCGCCAAAGCAGCACAATATAGCTTTAAAAAGGCTAACTGTATAGAAAATCTTTCCAAGGCCCGCTGGCCCAATGCTTGGGGGCATCCGAAGCTAATTATTTTATGCAAGAAGTCCACGAAGAGATATGCGGAAGCCATTCCAGTGCATTTTTGCTTAGTTCTAAAACTGGTAAGGGCAGGTTATTATTGGCCCCGCACGGAACAAGATGTCAAAGCCTTCTGCAACGACCCAGTCGGTCGTTTTAAGAACTAACGCCCGATCCACTATTAATTGCATTCCCCGTGCTTGTTTCTACTATTTTGATTTGCCGGGATGTTCAGTTTTGAGTTCCGGTTTGTTTTGGGATACTTAGTCCCTAAATGAGAGTTTATTTTTTAGAATTTGGGCCATAGTCAAAGCAGTGTGAAGAGGGCCTCGGAACGGAATTTTGTCGGTTTCGTTAGCTTTGTTGGGTGATATCAAGCTTAGGGGTGTGTTCGGATTGTGGTTTGGAAGTACGTAGCTTATTTAGGCTTGAAATGCCAAAAGTTGAAGGTCCGTAGTGTTGAATGTGGCATGCTTGCAAATTTCAGGTCATTAGGCTGACGTTTGATAGACTTTTTTATCGGAAGCGTATTTTGAGAGTTTTTTAAGCTCTTATGCTTGAATTCGATGCTAATTGGTTGATTCTATGTTGTTTGAGTTAGAGTAGAGATTTGTATAAGTTTGGATAGTGGTATAGGACTTGTATGTACTTTTTGTTGAGGTCATGGGGGTCTTGGGATGATTTTGGGTGGTTAAAGGGAAATCAGAAAGCAAGAATTTGCAGCTGAAGTTCTTGGGACTGCTGTCATAAACGCATCAGCGGTTGAGAGGCCGCAGATGCGGAGTCAAGCCGCAGAAACGTCCAAGAAGAAATAGAGCAGGGACTGCAGAAGTGGATGGGTCACCGCACCTGCGGGAACAAAGATGCGACATCTGGGTCATAGGTGCGGAGATGGAATTTTAAGTGAGAACCATAGAAGCGATATCGCAGATGAGATGGGTGGACCGCATAAGTGGATTTGCTGGGCATAAAATTCAGAAATTTAAGGGGTTAGTTTCAAAAAGTTAGAAATTGATTTGGGATCTCGGGATTGGTGATTTTGAGAAGGATTTTCACCTAGGTGTTTTGGGTACGTTATTCTTACTTGATTTTAATTAATTTCCACGAATCTATGCATAAATTCATCCTTTGAATTGAATTTGGGGTGAAAACTTGGAAAAACATTGGGAGAAGTTCCTAGGCTTAACTTTTGGAGTTTGATATAGATTTTGACATCGTATTGGGATAATTTTGATTTAAATAAACTCGTGAGAGTATGAGAATTCTGAAAATATAAATTCTACCCGATTCCGAGACGTGGGCCCGAGGGGCATTTTGGTCATTTTACTTAATTTTGCGTATTAACTTAGAATGTATTTGTAGAATCGGTTACTTGAAGTGTTATTTACATTATGCAACTGAATTGAATATATTTGGTCATTTGGAGTTGAGTACTCGTGGCAAGAATGTGGTTTCAGGTTGATTTTGAGCCGGATCGAAGTAAGTGGATTGCCTAACCTTGTGTGGGGAACTCCCTTAGGATGTGGTATTATTGGTATATGAAATTCTTTGTACGTGAGGTGACAAGTGCGTACTTGTGCTAATTTTTTAAAATCCGGTTTTATTAAGTAATTACAATTGTGTTTTATTTTCCGGTTCATACTACTAGCAATTTAAGCATGTTGTTACCTTAGGGAAGCATGTCTAACTGCCTTAATAGCCTTACTTGCTCAAACTGCCTTAATTGGATTATGTGCAGCATGCTAGGCTAGAAATATCTATTTTACCTTGGTACGGAAATTGAGTTGTACTATGTATTCTTCTTGCTGTTGTTGTGTGTTTACTTTGAGACTACGGGACGGTTTCTCGAGAGATCCCCCCTTCATGTTTTCTTTGGGATTGTGGATCGGTATTCCGAGAGATCCCCCTGAACTTTTATATTGGAATTACAGGACTGCACCCAGTAGATTCCCCCTGTACTAGGTATTTACATTTGGGATGACGGATCGTTATTCCGGGAGATCCCCGCGCATTATGAGTTGGACCACGAGACGGTATCCCGGGAGATCCACTTGATATTTATATTTGGGACTACATGTCGGTATCCTGGGAGATCCCAGTTGTTATCTCTATGTTGAGCTATTTTCCTTTCCGTGATTATTTCGTCTCTGTTATAATTGTTGTTGGTCTTTCCATCCTGTGTTATTTCTTATTGTTGAACTTATTATACTGTCTTATTTTACACTATTTTACCTTGTATTTCATTTAACCTCAGTAGGGCCCTGACCATCCTCGTCACTACCCGACCGAGGTTAGGCTTGGCACTTACTGAGTACTAGTGTGGTATACACATGCCCTTTCTGCACATGTTTTTCATGTGCAGATCCAGGTACTTCGAATCAGACCTATCACACTTGAGGCAAGGTGCTTGTGGAGAGTTCGAGGTATATCAGCCGCGTGCGCATACCAAAGAATCTTTGTCTATTCTCATGACTAGTATAGCCCTTCTGTATTTTTCCTTATTGATAGACATTTCTGGAGTTAGAGCTTTCATGTATTATCTTAGCTTGTGATTCATGGGGTTCCAGATTTTGGGAGTGTTAGGTTGAGAATATTGTATTGTTTTATTCCAGGTGGCATCTTAAAAATTGTTAAATTTTTGTTATCTCGACTTTTATTAGTTTCTTTCCGCAAATTGTTTCTTTTTCCGCATTGGTTAGGCTTACCTAGTTGTAGAGACTAGGTACCGTCATGTTAGTTCACGGAGGGCGAACTAGAGTCATGACAAGTTGGTATCAGAGCTCTAGGTTTATAGGAGTCATGAATCACAAGCCGGTTTATTAGAGTCTCGCGGATCGGTACGAAGACGTCTGTACTTATCTGTGAGAGACTATGTAACTGTTAGGAAAATTCAAATTCTTTTGATTTCCTTGTCGTGCGAGATTTTTAATATCACAATTCTAAACTTTTGTCTTCTATTCTCTCACAGATGGTAATGACACGTGCTACCCGAGATGATCTGGCACTTGAGCCCCCTACTGCAGCCGTCAGAGGCCGGGGCCGGGGTAGAGGCCGAGGACGCGCACACGGTGCAGCCAAAGCACCCACACGTACTTCCACCGAGGAGCCACCAATAGTTCCAGCCAGAGCCCAAACACCTGATACGCCTACTGCTACTACTAATCCAACACTTTAGGAAACTCTCGCGCAGTTCGTGAGTATGTATACCATTTTGGCTCAGGCAGGGTTACTTCCCCTTGCTGCAGCTACATCCCAGGCCAGGGGAGAAGCAAAAACTCCCAACGCCCGCACTCTTCAGCAACGAGTGCATGTTGATCAGGTCCCAAATATTATTCTTGTACTGCTTACAGTCGCAGATCAGCCCGAGGATAGGACAACAACTTCAGAGGATGAGTAGTGAAGGCTTGAGAGGTTCAAAAAGTACGATCCTCCTATATTCAGTAGATTCAAATCGGATGATGCCTTGAGATTTTTGGAGGAGTGTCACCGTACCCTCCGTACTATGGGTATATCAGGATCAAGTGGGGTTTCTTTTACTGTCTTCCAGCTTCGAGGAGTCACCTATGAGTGGTGGCGCACCTATGAATTAGACAGTCCGGACAAGGATGCTTTACTGACTTCGACTCAGTTTTCAGATATGTTCCTGAGAGAGTTTGTTCCTTAGAGCCTCGGGGACGCATGGCACGCAGAGTTTGAGCATTTGCGATAGGGTACTATAACTGTCTCGGAGTATGCTATTCGTTATACTAGCTTGGCTAGATATACACCAGCTTTGGTTTCAACTGTTCGCGAGAGGGTTCGCCGGTTTATTGAGGGGCTCATTCCCAGTATCAGGTCTAGCATGGCTTGTGAGTTGGAGATAGATATTTCTTATCAGCAGGTGGTGAGCATTGTTGGGAGGATAGAGGGTATGCATGATAGAGAGAGAGAAAGAGGAGAGGGAGGCCAAGAGGTCTCGAAAGTCGGGCCATTATTCTGGTGCCCGTGCCCTAGTTGTAGGTCGTCATGGTAGGGGTTATATGCGTCGCCCTGTTCATTCAGCTATTCCAGCAGCCAGTGGTATTCCAGCACCTTCTAGGCCTCAGGATCCTTATTATGCATCTCCAATATCTACTGTGCGTCCTGCATGGGGTGTTTTCAGTGGTTAGTGCAACAGACCTGGCCTAAGCCAGTCACAACCACCACGTCCTCCCAGAGCTTGTTTTAAGTGTGTTAACACACGCCATATGGTGAGGGATTGCCCCAAACTTTGGAGGGGTACAGCGCCATAGACTTCTCAGCCACAGCGTGCCCGGTAGAGTTCTTAGGCTATGATTACAGCACTAATTTCTACCCCACCTGCTTAGCCAGCTAGAGGTGGAGGTCAGGGAGGTAGAGGTCACACTAGAGGGGGAGGCCAGGCCAGATACTATGCCCTCCCTACCCGTACCGAGGCTATTGCCTCCGATTTTGTCATCACAGGTATTGTCCTGGTTTGTCACAGAGATGCATCGGTTCTATTCGATCCAGGCTCCACTTATTCTTATGTGTCTTCTTATTTTGCTCCGCATTTGGGTGTACCTCAGACTCCTTTGAGAGATTCTCTTATTGTGAACCGCATTTATCGGTCGTGTTTGGTTGCTCTTAGTGGTTTTGAGACTAGAGCCGATTTATTATTGCTCAACATAGTAGATTTTGATATTATCTTGGGCATGGACTGGTTGTCGACCCATTATGCTATTCTTGATTGTCATGCCAAAACCGTGATGCTAGATATGCTAGGTGTATCACGTGTTGAGTGGGGGGGGTGCTTTAGATCACACTTCTAGTAGAGTTATTTCATTCATTAAGGCTCAGTGTATGGTTGAGAAGGGGTGTGATGCGTATTTAGCTTATGTGAGAGATGTCAGTATTGATACCCCTATAGTTAATTCAGTCCCAGTAGTACGGGATTTTTCTGATGTGTTTCTAGCTGACCTTCTGGGAATGCCGCCCGATAGAGATATTGATTTTGGCATTGATCTATTGTCGGGCACTCAACCCATTTCTATTCATCCGTATCATATGTCTCCCCCTAAATTTAAGGAGTTGAAGGATCAGTTACATGAATTACTTGATAAGGATTTTATTAGGCCTAGTGTATCACCTCGGGGTGGTCCTGTCTTGTTAGTGAATAAGAAGGATGGTTCTATGCGTATGTGCATTGATTATCGCTTGTTGAACAAAGTTACAGTGAAGAACCGTTATGCTTTGCCTCATATAGATGATTTGTTTGACCAGATACAGGGTGCACGAGTGTTTTGTAAGATTGACTTGCGTTTAGGTTACCAACAGTTGAAGATTCAGGAGCTAGATATCCTGAAGACGGCTTTCAGGACTCGGTATGGTCATTACGAGTTCCTTGTTATGTCATTTGGGCTGACCAATGCACCAGCAACCTTTATGCATTTGATGCACAGTGTATTCCGACCATATCTTGACTTATTCGTCATTGTCTTTATTGATGATATTCTGGTATATTCCCGGAGTCGGGAAGATCATGAGCAACACCCGAGGACTGTGCTTTAGACCTTGAGAGAGAAGAAGTTGTATGCTAAGTTCTCAAAATCTGAGTTTTTGTTGGATTCCGTGGCATTCTTGGGTCACGTGGTTTATGGTATGGGGATAAAGGTAAATCTGAAGAAAGTGGAAGCAGTGTAGAGTTTGCCCAGACCATCCTCAGCTATAGAGATCCGTAGTTTTCTTGGCTTGGCAGGCTATTACCGTCAATTTGTTGAGGGGTTTTTATCCATTGCAGCACCTATGACCAAGCTGACCTAGAAGGGTGCTCCATTCCAGCGAATAGAAGAGTGTGAGGTGAGCTTTCAGAAGCTTAAGACAACTTTGATTACTGCCCCAATTTTGATATTGCCTAAAGGTTTGGGGTCTTATACTGTCTATTGTGATGCCTCGAGGATTGGCCTTGGAGTAGTATTGATGCAGGACGGTAGGGTGATTGCCCATGCATCCAGACAGTTGAATGTACACGAGAAGAACTATCTTGTCCATGATCTCGATTTAGCTGCCATTGTTCACGCCTTGAAGATCTAGCATCATTATTTGTATTGTGTGGCTTATGAGATTTATATTTATCACCAGAGTTTACAACATCTATTCAAGTAGAAGGATCTTAATTTGCGCCAGATGAGGTGGTTAGAGATGCTGAAGGACTATGATATCATTATTTTGTATCACCCGGGCAAGGCCAATGTGGTGATCGACTCTTTGAGTCACCGAGTAGAGAGTTTGGGGAGTTTGGCTTATTTACCAGCAGTAGAGAGGCCCATGGCGATGGATGTTCAGGCTTTAGCTAGCTAGTTTGTGAGATTGGATCTTTCGGAGCCCAGTCGGGTTCTAGCTTGCGTGGTTTCTCGCTTTTCATTATTTGATCGTATCAGGGAGAGACATTTTGATGACCCTCATTTGCTTGTCCTCTAGGATAAGGTTCGGCACGGTGAAGCTAGAGATGTTACTATTGGTAATGATGGGGTATGGAGGATGCAGGGTCGGATTTGTGTACCCAATGTTTATGGGTTTCAGGAGTTGATTTTAGAGGAGGCCCAACTTTCGCGGTATTCTATTCATCTGGGTGCCGCGAAGATGTATCAGGATTTGAGGCAACACTATTGGTGGAGGCAGATGAAGAAAGATATAGTTGGGTTTGTAGCTCGGTGCCTCAATTGTCAGCAGGTGAAGTATGAGCACCACAGACGGGGTGGGTTGCTCCAACTGATAGAGACCGCGGAGTGGAAGTGGGAGCGGATCACCATGGACTTTGTAGTCAGGCTCCCACAGACCTTGAGGAAGTTTGATGCCATTTGGGTGATTGTAGATCGGCTAACCAAGTCCACACATTTCATTCCTGTGTGTACTACCTATTCTTCAAAGCATCTAGAAAAGATTTATATCCGAGAGATTGTTCGTCTGCATGGTATTCTAGTTTCTATCATTTCAGATAGAGGTACTTAGTTCACATCACAGTTTTGGAGGGCCGTACAGCATGAGTTGGGTACTCGGGTGTAGTTCAGTATAGCACTTCACCCTCAGACAGACGGACAATTTGAGCGCACTATTCAGATTCTTGAGGATATGCTCTGTGCGTGTGTGATCGAGTTTAGAGAGTCTTGGGATCAGTTCTTGCCATTAGCAGAGTTTGCCTACAACAACAGCTATCAGTCCAGCATTCAGATGGCACCGTATGAGGCTTTATATGGTAGGCGGTGTAGATCTCCGGTAGGTTTTTTTGAGCCAAAGGAGGCTAGATTATTGGGCATAGACTTCGTTTAGGATGCTTTGGAGAAGGTTAAGGTTATTCAGGATAGACTTTGTACAGCCCAGTCCAGACAGAAGAGTTACGCGGACCGGAAGGTTGGTAATGTTTCCTATATGGTTGGAGAGCGGGTTCTGCTTTGGGTATTGCCTATGAATGGCATTATGAGATTCGAGAATAAAGGGAATGTTGAGTTCGAGTTTTATTGGCCCTTTTATGATATTGCGGCGTGTTAGAGAGGTTTATCATGAGCTTTCCTTACCTCCTAGCTTGGCAGGAGTTCATCTGGTATTTCATGTTTCGATGCTCCGTAGATATCACGGTGATCCGTCGCACGTGTTGGATTTCAGTTCAGTCTAATTGGACAAGGATCTATCTTATGTTGAGGATCCAGTCGCGATATTGAACAGGCAAGTTAGAAAGCTAAGGTCAAAGAACACTGCATTAGTGAACGTTCAGTGGAAGGGTGAGCCGGTCCGCTCGAATTTACAATGGGTTACAATTTTGACCTCGCTCAAATTAATACCCTTACGGCCATCAGCCATCTCCAAATAAAAGGAAAGTTCGACCTCGCTCGAATTTATAACGGGTAACAATATCAACCTCGCTCAAATTAACACCCTTACGGCCATCAACCATCACCAAATGAAAGGAAAGCTTGACCTCGCTCGAATTTACAGCGGGTTACAATTTCAACCTGCTCAAATTAACACCCTTACGACCATCGACCATCACCAAATAAAAGGAAAGTTCGACCATGCTCAAATTTATAACGGGTTACAATTTCAGCCTTGCTCAAATTAACACCCTTATGGCTGTTGACCATCGCCAAGTGGAAGTAAACATTTGCCCACCCAAATCAACAAATCAGAGCTTGACCCCGTCGAACTCATAACGGGTCATAGTTCGATCTCACACAAGCTCGCCCCCTACCGTCGCTAAACTCGCTATGAAAAATTAACTTCGCCCAAGTTGGAAAGTCTAAGTTTGACCTCGTTCGAATATATAATTCAAAACTGACTTCGCCCAAGTTGGCAACTCTAAGTTCGACCTCGCTCGAATATATAAGTCAAAACTGATTTCGCCCAAGTTGGCAAGTCTAAATTTGACCTCATTCGAATATACAAATCAAGGTTGATTCCGCCCAAGTTGGAAAATCAGAAGTCAACCTCACTCGAACATGCAGATCCGAAATGACTTCATTCGAACTCACACAATGAGATCCGACCTCGCTCCGATCAAGCAAACCAGATCCGCCCGCATTAGAATTCTCAATTAAAAGATCAGGGACTCATCACGGAGAAATCTGAAGATCTTCCCCCCAAGAAAAAAAACAAAAAAAATGATAGAGAAGGAGAAAGAAAATCAAAATATACACAAACAAAGGTGAAGCAACTATTTTATTCAAAATGTACGTGCGCAACAGTCGCGCCTTACAAAAGGCCAAAACAGTCCCTCAAGAAAAAGATGAAAATAAACAACAAAAGAACAAAAAAACTAAGTACAAAAGCTACAACAAAGTTTCACTCGGCGTCATCTCCACCGCCATTCTCCCCAGCATCATCATCATAAGGAAGCTCATCCTCAATATCAATGCCCTCACCAGCCTCCAGTGTTGCAGGGTCATAACCGCAGGCAATACGAGCCTCATGTGCCTTCGCACGAGTATCTTCAAAGGCGGCCTCAGGAACACTCCCCGCCTCCTACAAGCCCTTGTATATATCACGTTGGGCCTCATCATGGACCCATTGCTCATACAAGCGGGGGGGGGGGGAATAGTAGCAAATGCAGACTCTTAACGGGGAGCTTAGAAGGCGACTTGGGAGACCGAGCAGGATATGCATTCCGTTAGCCTCATATTTTCACTACTTCAGATATGTCTCTATGCTCATTCGAGGACAAATGAATGTTTAAGTGTAGGAGGATGTAACGACCCAGCTGGTCGTTTTAAGAACTAAAGCCCGATCCCCTATTAACTACATTCCCCGTGCTTGTTTCTGCTATTTTGATTTGCCGGGATGTTCGATTTTGAGTTCCGGAGTGGTTTGGCACACTTAGTCCCTAAATGACAGCTTATGTTTTAGAATTTGGGTTATAGTCGGAGTAGTGTGAAGACGGCCTCGAAATGGAATTCCATCTGTTCCGTTAGCTCCTATGGGTGATTTCGGGCTTAGAGGGGTGTTCGGATTGTGTTTTGGAGGTCCTTAGCTTATTTAGGCTTGAAATGCCGAAAATTATATTTTTAAAGTTTCCGGTTCGATAATAAGATTTTTTGATCGGGTTCGGAATGGAATTCCGGGAGTTGGAGTAGCTCTATAGTGTAGAATGCGACGTGCTTGCAAAATTTCAAGTCATTCGGACGAGGTTTAATAGACTTTTTGATCGGAAGCGTATTTTGAGGTGTTGTGGAGATTTGTATAAGTTTGGATAGTGGTATATGACTTGTCTGTGCTTTTGGTTGAGATCCTGGGTGCCTCGGAATGATTTCGGGTGTTTAACGGGAAATCAGAAAGTAGGACTTTGCAGCTAAAGTTCTTTGGGTTGCTGTCATAACTGCATCTGCGGTTGAGAGGCCGAAGATGCGACTCCCGCAGAAGTGGACAAGAAGAAATAGAGCAGGGACCGCAGAAGCCGATGGGTCACCGCAACTGCGGGACCGCAAATGCGGAATCTGGGTTGCAGGTGTGGAGATGGAATTTTAAGTGAGAACCACAAAAATGTTTCCCCAACCGCAGAAGCAGTATCGGATATGCGATGGGTGGACCGCAGAAGCGGATTTGCTGGGCAGAAAAATCAGAAATTTGAGGGTTTAGTTTCAAATAGTTAGAAATTAATTTGGGAGCTTAGGATTGGCGATTTTTAGAGGGATTTTCACCTGGATGTTTTGGGTAAGTAATTCTTACTCGGTTTTGATTAATTTCCACGAATCTAGGCTTAAATTCATCCTTTGAATTTGAATTTGGGGTGAAAACTTGGACAAAGATTCGGAAAAGTTCCTAGGCTTAACTTTTAGAGTTTGATCTCGATTTTGACGTAAGATTGGGATAATTTTTATATAAATGAACTCGTGAGAGTATGAGGATTTTGAAAATGTAAATTCTACCCGGTTCCGAGATGTGGGCACGAGGGGCGTTTTGATCATTTTACCAAATTTCACGTATTAGCTTAGAATTTATTTGTAGAATTAGTTACTTGAAATGTTATTTACATTATGCAATTGAATTGAATAGATTTGGGCCATTTGGAGTCGAGTACTCGTGGCAAGAACGTGGATTCGGGTTGACCTTTGAGCTGGTTTGAGGTAAGTGGCTTGCTTAACCTTGTGTGGGGGAACTCCCCTTAGGATTTGGTATTATTGATATTTGAAATGCCTTGTATGTGAGATGATGAGTGCGTACTTGTGCTAATTGTTGGAAATCCGGTTTTATTATGTAATTACAATTGTGTTTTCTTTTCTGGTACATACTACTTGCAATTTAAGCATGTTGTTACCTTATGGAAGCATGTCTAACTGCCTTAATTGCCTTACTTGCTCAAACTGCCTTATTTGGATTATCTGCGTCATGCTAGGCTAGAAATACTTGTTTTACCTTGGTATGGAAATTGAGTTGAACTGTGTATTCTTATTCTTGTTGTTGTTGTGTGTTTACTTTGGGACTACGGGACAGTTTCTCGGGAGATCCCCCCCCCCATTGCAAGTTTAATTTGGGACTATGGATCGGTATTCTGGGAGATCCTCCTACACTTTTATATTTGAACTACGGGACTGCACTCGGTAGATTCCCCCTGTACTGAGAATTTACATTTGGGACTACGGATCGGTATTCCGGGAGATCCCCGCGCATTATGAGTTGGACTATGGGACGGTATCTTGGGAGATCTACTGGATATTTATATTTGGGACTATAGGACGGTATCCTGGGAGATCCCCAGTTGTTATCTCTCTGTTGAGGTGTTTTCCTTTCCGTGATTATTTCGTCTCTTTTATAATTGTTGTTGCTCTTTCTATCCTGTGTTACTTCTCACTGTTGCACTTATTATACTGTCATATTTTACATTGTTATACCTTGTATTTCATTTAACCTCAGTAGGGTCTTGACCTTCCTCGTCACTACCCGACCGAGGTTAGGCTTGGCACTTACTGAGTACCGTTGTGGTGTACTCATGCTCTTTCTGCGCATGTTATTCATGTGCAGATCCAGGTACTTCAACTCAGACCTATCACACTTGAGGCGAGGTGCTTGTGGATACTTTGAGGCATATCTGCTACGTCCGCAGATCGAAAAGTCTCTTTCTATTCTCAGTACTAGTATAACCCTTCTGTATTTTTCCTTGTTGATAGACAATTCTGGAGTTAGAGCTTTCATATAATATCTTAGCTTGTGATTCATAGGGTTCTGGATTTTGGGAGTGCAAGGTTGAGAATATTGTATTGTTATATGCCAGGCGACATCTTAAACATTGTTAAATTTTCATTATCTCGGCTTTTATTACTTTCTTTCTGCAAATTGTTTCTTTTTCCACATTTATTAGGCTAACCTAGTCGTAGAGACTAGGTTCCATCACGATAATTCATGGAGGGCGAACTGGGTTCGTGACACATTCGTACAAAAATGTGATAAGTGCCAACGATATGCACATCTAGTATATCAACCAGCAGAACCACTACATTCGGTTCTATCTCCTTGGCCGTTCATGAAATGGGGGCTGGACATCGTCGGACAACTGTCGCCGGCTCCTGGCAAGGTAAGATTTCTTTTGATTTTGATTGACTATTTTTCTAAGTGGGCGGAAGCAGGTCCCTATCACAAGATCGGCGAGCGCGAGTTGGTGGATTTCTTGTTTGAAAACATAATTTGCAGGTTCAAAATACCAAAAAAGTTAGCATGCAATAATGGGCCGTAATTTATCGATTCAAAAATCACAATGTTCCTAGGAGATTTGAAAATAAATAGGATCACATCTTCACCCGACAATCCGAGTGTGAATGGTCAAGCGGAGTCAACGAACAAAGTGATTATACAAAACCTCAATAAAAGGTTTGAAGCGGCTAAAGGAAATGGCACAAGGAACTACCCAGAATTTTATAGGCATACCGAACAACGACCAAATCAAGCATAGGAGAAACTCCTTATTCCCTTGTGTACGGAGAAAAAGCCTTAATCAAGTTGGAAGTAGGGGAACCCACCTTGAGTCCAAGAAACTGAAGATTCAAACAACGAAGCAATGTTAGTCAACTTGGAGCTACTTGATGAGTGCAGGGACTTGGTGCATATATGAATGGAAGCCTAAATGCATAGAATGGAACAATATTATAATCAAAGAGCCAACCTCCGTTTTTTCAAAGTAGGAGACTTGGTCCTAAGGAAAGTAACTCAGAACACCCGGGAGCTTAACGTAGGGAAGCTAGGTCCAACATGGGATGGCCCCTATCGGGTTTCAACTGTCACCGGGAAAGGTTCGTATGAATTGGAGAATAAAGATGGAGAAACGTTGCCTAGCAGCTGGAACGTGGCACACCTCAAAAGATATTATTGCTGATGAACATCATCTGTACTAAAAGTATGTGTTGCACTCTTTTTTCCTTCATCCAGTTTTTGTTCCAATTGGGTTTTATTGGCAAGGTTTTTAACAAGGCAGCAACGGAAAGCATACTACGAAGAATGTTTCAACAGCAGCAATAAGACCTTTAATAACAAGGCACCCAAGCGAAGAACCACGTGGACGGTTAGATAATCTTTAGCTCAGTAGAAAATTCCTACTGGGAAATTAAGTTTGCTATCGGACAAAATTTACCCGCATGTTCACAAGTACAAACCACTAAAGGTTTGTTACATAGTCGTTTGCTCGATAGCATAAATTCCTAAGGGTAAGCGAAGTTTGTTACCGAGCATAAGATTGTCTAGCAATTCATTAGTGGGGTCCTTGAAGGTGCAAAATTCCAGTGTTCTAATTCGCATTCTTTGTATTCGAACATTGGGGGGGGGATAATATGAGGATACGACAACAATGACTACCACATCGACCGGCAAACGAAAATCGAAAACATAGTTATATCACCGGGACTAGTTACTGTGCGACTGACCCTGTAGAAGCAAGTTGTACAAGTTTTCCACAAGTAACGACTATTAATTTTTTAGCATAACAAATGCTTATGTACTTTTTGAAAATGAAAGGAATAAAATTAAGTCCTTTTATTTCTATCTTGTTTCTTGTCTGAACGATGAAATAACTTTGTCATTTGAAAGTTAAACGAGTACTTCAAATGTTAGTACCATATTGAAAAAGAGATGTCCTCTTCAAGTGCATCGTAAACATACGAGGGCCCTCTCTTATGAAAACTCTCACGTTAAAGGGTTGATTTTGGAAGAACTTATACACGGAATACAAATGCCTTCAGTGAAAAATGCACCCGAGGACGTGCACAAAAGACACAAAAAGCAAACTTGCGCAAATACTTACGAAACCCCACACGTTAAAGGGTTGATTTCACACAATTTTGTGCTCAAAATACACATGCTTTTGGGAAAAAAATACACCCAAAGTCTTGCATAATCAGACACAAACAATAAAACATGCATAAAACACTTAAGCAAAACGAATGCAAATGTTAAAACTTGCATAAGTGTTCAAATGAAAAAACGTAGAAGGACTCATGCAATACTTGAGCAACAGATGTTTTTATAATAAACGTGCCAAAATATCACAAGTACAACAATTGGGAAAAGAAACGAAAAGCTAAATTGCTGCCTCTCCAAAACCCTGAGGAAGAGACGTGTCTGCATCCCCATGGAAAGTACGTAGATCTGCCGATGGCTCAATATTCTGGCCCTTAACAGTTTGGCCCTCAACATCATCACCTTCCGGTTCTCAAAAATTCAAAATCGAAACCAAAAGAACCAGGAGCATCAGGCTTTGCTGGGAGACCATTTTTAGCAGCCAACTCAAGCTCACGAGACATAGCAATTTCAGCATCAATGTTAATGATACCAGCTTTGGTCTCTTCCAATGTTTTTCTCCTCATGCTATTCATAACATAAGTTTTCTCAATAACGAGGGACGCCACTTGGCGCTTAAGTTCTTCTTTGAGTTGGGTTACCTCAACAGAAAGGTTTCCTCGGCAAATCTAATGGACTTGAGGCTAACGTCAAGATCGCGGACATAGAGCTGAAAATTCTATTATGCTCAAGGGTCTTCTTATACTTCTCCTCAAATCAGGCATATTTTATTCCCGCAGCAGCAAGCTCTTCTGTCTTGGAATTCAAGGCTTCCTCTAAATTGATCAATCTTTTCGCAGAGGTAGCCTCGCGAGCGGATGTAGCAAGAACGACATTATGAACTTCAAACCATTTGGCCTTAGCCTATTCAAATTGAACCCTCAGAAGGGAGTTCCCTTGGCTAAAGGTCTACACTTCTTGTTGTCTTTGCCGCAAACGAGTCTCTAATATAATGACCTCAGTGGCTTTGGCTTCCAGTTCCGAGAGGCGAGTGGCAATTTGCTCCAGTTCACCCAAAAGCTGATCCTGTGCGGATGTAATTTCTTCCTTTTCACGAATCAACCTCTAAAGGCCCTCGAAAGCAAGAAAGTTGGCCTACAAAGAAAAAAAGGGAAACTCAAGACATGTTTAGGAAAAAATAGAAGAAATAACAAAGGAATTAAAGAATGTATCACTGCGTTGTTGTGCATGACATTGTTCAACAAGCACTCTCCCGAGAGAGCTTGTATCTTTTCCCAATATATCTCTAAAATAAAAGGCTTCAGGTAATTAGCAAGTGCTACTGGCCGGGATAGCATGTTGCATCTGGTAGAGACCAAAAGAGTAGCGTTGCTCTTCCTTTGTGGATCTTTATAGGGGGAAACATAAATTTTCCCCAAATTCCATGAACTAGGGACTAGGTAAGAGGAACACCGTCTTCTTGGTCAGGTGCGGTCGGTTGATATGATGTGGTAGTTGCTAATGGAAGAGTTAGGGAAGAAGGAGATGAAGCTGATGGCGAATATGGAAGAGAAGCAGCCACGACAAATGCAGTGCTGGTTGTTGGTTGCTCGCCAACCGAAGACGGTGGGGACCCGGTACTCAGCCCTATATTATCGGGCACAATGACTAGGGCTAACCCCCCAATGTGCCGAGACATCATCGTCGGTTGGTGTAACTAACTTAGCAGATTGAGCATTTTATTGAGTTGATGTGGATCGTCGCCTTCTATGTATAGAAGCTCCCTCATCACTAGCTTCTCCGTTATCATCAATCATCACAATGTCTATGATCGGCCTAGGATGAGGGCTAGTCACCATAACTTCCGGAGATTTTTCAGGGGCAATACTTTTTTCCCTCTTATTCTTTTTTCCCTCTTATTCTTTTTTTTGCCTACTTGTTCTCCGGCCAGAGACTTCATAATTAAGCACTTGTACCCGAAGCAGGCCTGGAGACATCTATTCGAGTAAGCGCCTCCTGAAGTAGCCTCGTTGCAATAGCAAGGTCAGCCAAAAAATCCTTCTAGAGGATGATAACCAAGCCCGCAGGTAGACCTTATTTTAGAAAAAAGGTAGAAGGGATCAATCAATTTCTTCACAAAAAAAGCTAAAACAAGGTGAGTCTAAGTTACCATTATTTTTTACCTTCCACCCGTAGTTAAGGGCCAGTTCTTTCCACGTGCAGGTTTCGGGCGTAGAGATGCCCAAAATTTTCTAAACCCACTAGTCCAAGCCTTCAACCATAGGCAGAACCAATCGAGTTGATGAAATCGGCGAAGGATGGAGGATCTATACAAATATGGAAAAATCCCTAATAAAAGAAATATTAAACAAGGAGCTTAAGAGTGTGGTTCCACTCTTCTGTAAAGGATGAAGTCGCTGGCAGAATGATGTTATTGGTGGGAACAATAACGAACTGTTCCATCCACCCACAGTCGTTGTCATTGTGCATGCTAGATAATAGAGCACGGTGGCTGCGTTTGCTGAAATTTATCATTCCCCCATGAAATATTTTAGGGGAATAGAGATTCATCACATGAGCTAAAGATAGCTTCTCTCCCGTCTCTTGGCAGAAATGCCAAAGATAGGAAGTCATCCTCTACGAAGAAGGACTTACTTGTGCCAAACACACCTGGTAACGGAGACAGAACTCTGTGCCACTCAAAGAGAACACACCCAAAGAAAAAGGATACGTGTAAAAATATGTTAAACCCTCCCTGGGTAGGGTTACTTGCTCTTTTAGATACGGAGCAACAATGTCTACATCATGACATCAGAAATCTTCCTTCACAACAGAAATACTGGAAGGACGGATGGAAGAAGGGTGTCTATCAATGCCCCACGTTCGAGGAATAGCCGAAGGGAATTTCTCTTCGATGTCTTTTGTTTTAACAAGACTTCTAGGGATGATAGAATCCACTGTTGGAGGACCGGCGTCCTCAACATTACTCTTGCTCTTTGAAGAGCTGATGTTCCTTGAAGAAAAGGCCATTTGAATGAAGAAAAGCTTTTCCTTTTGAAGGGAGTTAAAGAAAGGTTGAAGATATAAAGAAGATTTTAGAAAGCTTGGAATGTTATGGAGTATGAGTGAAGAAGATTGATGTGTATAAGTAAAAGTTTAGGCGACTGAATTCATGGCCATGATTACCTCTATAACTGATAAAAGCTATGCTGAATCGTGGAATTGTTACACCCCTCAATATTACGTCGATATTACGTCCCGTAGTATTTTATTACGATGATGTTACGTCCAGCAGTATTATATTACGATGATTTTATGCCTTGCAGTATTACATTACGATGATGTTATGCCTTGCAGTATTACATTATGATGATGTTACGCTTCACAGTCTTAAATTACTACGATGTTGCACCATGTAGTATTGTACGTTGAATTTGTCGTAAGTTAATTAACATTTGTCCATGGAAAATATTATTTGGAGATTATAAGGATTATTCTATTTCACAAGTGATGAGTAAATTCGTCAAGATGAGAGGGAAGCAAGTCAAAAAAAAAATCGTCCAAATTTGGCTTTTTGGGATAAAATACGGCCCGAGTTAAAATACCCGGTATTTATGGACTAGTACCATACAAGGTACCACATGGCCATGATAGTAAGGTATATAAAGTGTATTAAAAGTGAGTAGTATTTTAAGTAAATTGAGATAATTCTTAATTATGTGGATATTTGGTGTAAAATTAACCATGTAATTATGAAAATGAGTAGATAAAATTTGGGTAGGCTTAAACCCACCAAAACGTGGCAACAACCCATGTCTTAAGTGATGACTATAGAATTACAAAGCAGTGTGTCATATTTGGAGGAAATTGTTAGCCAAGTAAGACACAAAGTAGGCCCCATAAGCTTACAAATTTAAGAGACTTTCTTACCTCGTTGAGATGGTATACAAAATTGATAAGTTAAGGATGAGGGCTGAAATATTATGTTAGAAACTTCATTAAATGTCCAGAACGTGAATTGACATTTTGGCTTCTTTGAACTTTAGACATTCAAGTAATAATTTGACAATGATTTCCTATTGCAAAGGTTACAAAACAAAGAGAATTCATAACATCTACCAAAATTCCAACGAGATTTCTTAGCACCTTAGCAACATGAGATTTTGCTATTCTAAGGGAGTATGGTGCAACCTTTTCTAAGATTATCATACGGATTTTTTCCTACTCCAGGTATGCTAAGGCTATCCCTTCTTTCTTTTGGCATGATCTATGCGCACAAACGAAACGAGCAAATGCACAACTTCCATAAATTACTCTATTCATAGAAATGCTAGAGGTGCCTATGTTCTTAATTCCCCATGTATCCTATTATTCTTTCATCTGTTCATGGGTCTCTAAAAATACATAAGTTGATAAAGTTTATTCTATGATATTAATCAAAAGCATAATGATCTTAACACATTCCAAGAGATTTTATTGACGTACTTCTCATGCATTTCATTCATGTACATTGACCCATGACAAGATGGAGTTATATACACGTATATATATATATATATATATATATATATATATATGTATATGGGATATGGGAAAAGGTTACAGAGTTATATACGCACCACCACCTGATCAGCTGGTATACGTTGATGTTTTGCCCACAGTGGTAGAAATGAGATGATGGGATGCCCTCAGAGGCTTGATGATGTTATAAACACATGTACCTATGCATGACATGATATTTATATGCATATGTATGGCGTTATATATATTAATGATTCATAGAGTTTTTTCGGCTTACATGTTGAGTCCTTTTACTTCATGTTTCTCGAATGTCTATTGTGTACTGATTTTCATTCCTTACATACTCGGTACATTATTTGTACTAACGTCCCTTTTGCTTGGGGACGCTGTATTTCATGCCCTCAGGTCCCGATAGACAAGTTGAGAGCCCTCCAAGTAGACTATCAGCTTAGCGGATGATATTGGTGCACTCCATTTGCTTCGGAGTTGCTTGGTTGGTTAGTATTTAGACATGTATTGTTTGGTATGGCGGGACTCTGTCCTGACCTTTATGAAAATTATGTATTCTTAGAGGGTGTAGATAGATATCATGTACGTAAAGGATTGTATGGCTTTGTCGGCCTATGTTCAGTGTACAAGTGGTTATTTTGGTCTTAGACGCCCATATGTCTTATGTATAGGTTAGTATTACATGTTGTGTTCCACCTTGTTCACGGAAGCCTCTCCGGCTCAGTAATCTATGCTAGTATGAAACAAAAAGATACTTTATGTTGGTACTCGGTTAAGTAAGGTAATGGGGGCCCATCACGGTCCATCGGTTTGGGTCATGACAAAAGTGGTACCAGAGTAGTTCTGTCCTGGGGAGTCTACAAGCCGTGTCTAGTAGAGTCTTGTTTTATGGGTGTGTTGTGCACCAAACTTATAAGCAGGAGGCTACAGGGCATATAAGACTGTCACTCTTTCTTCTTACTCTAGATCTCGTGGTAGATCTCAGTTGTAAGAACTCATTTTCCTAAACTTTATCTTATTCATAATACGACGATGTCTACGTCCAAAAAGACGGTTGATAAGAGATATAGCTGTGGAAGAGTTGAGCCAAAAGAACTCAATTTTTTTTGCATCATGATTATGATGGATAAATATGAGGTATTCAGCAAATCATGTGTATACTAAGACGTGTAAGCTTCTTGATAAGTATCCCTAAAGCCAGAATGCCTATCCACTCTTACGGTAAAAAGGAATAAGGAGGGAGACATAAGTTTTAGCAAGTAAAAGAAGCAAGGTGAAGAAGGGTACGAGGCACCCAGTTAATGAATATTATCAGTATTACAGTTCCGGCAGAAAAATTCAAGCATTATGAGTTACCCTTAACAGTAATAGAGGTATGTACAGTTGGCCACACCGATTTAAGTTATTCCCTATGGGAGCTAACAGAACTGGTATAAGAAAAGGATGGATATTAGGATCCGACTGGGGTTAGAGTAACCCAAACTGATGGATGGATTGTTTGTGTTAGTTGACATTTCTGAAGGATATTGCAAATGTGCTAATACATCTCCTCGTGAGATACCCAGATGATGCATTCTAAAATAGTATATCTAGATATAAGCATTACAAATATAGGCACTGGAAGCCTTGAACAGATAAATATTACCTTAGTATGGCTCCCTTCCCTAGTAAATGGAGAATGTTAGACAACCCGAAGAGCTAGTAGGTGGGGCAAGGGGAGGTAAAAGCAAAAGAATGTCTTGTAAAAAATTTCAGAATAAAGTGATAGATTGAAATATTAGAAGGGAAGTACAAAGAGGGATATCGAAGCATTATGAGTGAGATGTGATACATGGATGACAGCGGTAGAGTGTGACAGAATCTATAGTCAAATGAAGAAAGAGACGAAAGGTGATGGGCATTAAGACAACAAAAGAGTATAGGCCATACAATCACATCCTCATTTCGAGAAATAAGCTTGCAACTCTAACGTGATTAATAGAAGGAAAAGTTAGACCTCGGAGTAATAGAAATCAATATGGACTGGTGAACAAGATAAATTAAACATGAATTAAGGACTGAGTGATTTGATAATATTCTGTATCATGAGAATTTTAGATCGCATTCCTATAATAATAGAATGGACAATAGAATAAGAACCGTGATGAATTCAATGAATGGTCATTCAGGAAGACGCTTCCTTAAAGCAAGCAATGCGAGCAGAGTTAAGCTTAAGGGACTATATGTGCCAGTTACACTAAGTGTCGCCATCGGAGTAAGGAATTTTTTATCATTAGTACAAAATGATCACCACAAGGATATTAAGGGTCATGGATGATGTAAATGGACGCCAAAGATAAAGAGGAAAAACATCTATAAGCAGATCGTCATAGCTCCAACTCTTAGTACTCCCCTAAAGGGGGGAATATGGAATGAGGTGGCATTAAGTCAGAATTAAGTGGATCTAGTAACTATGGAATGATAAATTAAGAATGCGATAAAAATAAGAAAGGGATGAGATTGCACTTATTCAAATGCTACAGATATGCTATGATTCCAGAACATTATGTAAGCACGACGTCAACAAAAGGAAGTAAGGATTCCTGCCCGGGATGTTATTGAAGATAAGGAGCCACTACATGAGGTAAGTTAAGGCAAAGGAAATAACCCAAGAAAGATACCGCGGAATATTAATATGAGAATGGTCCAACGAGTAGTTAATAGTTGAGATGAGATGATTTAGACAAATCAATAGATTGTGAAAGATAAACATAGTAAACCCTAACATAGTGAATCCAGTATCGTAGATAATGATATCATGATCCTAGAAAAATATTCAGATAGAAGTTAGGATAGTTAAATGTTTTGTATGAGTGATAAGAAAATAAAAGTGAATGCCACTAGGAAATAGTCAAAAATTAAACACATGAGCAACCCTACAAGCTCAAGGGCATGGAATTAAGCAACTACGGATAATTATAGGCAAGGAAGGACATCACAAGGTCCGTAATAAGCTCATAGCTTTACAAGAGTGAAGGGTTCTCCCTAAGTACTTCAACGAAAGACTAGTTGAGGAACTAAGGAAGAAGACTTCAACCTAAGCACAATGACCTAAAGTGGAAATGGTCGTGTAACAATAGTCTCACAACAACATTGTAAGTACTCCAAAGGAAAGTGGCACCTACCATGGCTAAGGAACTGGAAGAAAAATCAAAAGTAATATTCGAGACCATATGAGTTGCACAAAAATTTCGGCATGTGTGAGAACTAAGATAAGCTAAGTATATACACAACAGAGGGACAGAAAGACCAGGAAAAATAATAGCTTACGTTTAAAGTAAGCTCAGAGGGAACAAAACGGATAATGCACTTAAGACTTTAGAGTGATATCTATGCACCATATATATTGTTATTCATACAGACGTAGAAGACTCCGAAATAAGTTAAAAGAAAAAACAAATTGAGCCCACGTAATAGACAAAGGATTGAATTATTAAATAATGGAATCATGAATATTCCAGAGGATCCATGAAAGGATAAAGTAATAATTAATACCATGAGCCGCAAATTGGAAGATAGCTTAAGCCTAAAGATTGTTCAGAAGGAAGAAGAAAATAAAGAGTTACATGAACGAAGTAAATCAGGAGTCTAATTATTGGACCTAGAAAATTATAGACCTCATGATTGAGAATATTGCAGGATCACTCTTAATATCATATGTATAAGACAGATAGTACAACAACCATATTCTATAACGGCTCTACAATAAAGCCAGTTAGAAGAGTACCAGCCTCATCAGAAGTCAGTATGAAACTTCTATCGAATTGTGTATACACCAGAGGTGCAAATATTATAATAGAGCTTCAAGTTGTTGATGTGAATTATATCTATATGAAAGGGAGGTCATGAAAGAGATAGAATATGTGGTGTGAGATTTTAAGTTAAGTAAGATAAAGCTAATCAACGTACGAGATACTCAAAGGCCGAAGGTGGTGAATAATCTATACTTTAGGTAAAAGGCTGAAAATGCTGGGATTCAGTATCCAGGAATGATAGCGGCATCACCTGTGGCATATCTTCCAACCTATGGATTTTAAATAGCAAGAGGAATAGCTAAGGGAGTGAAGGAGAGTTAGAGAGGATGCGATGTCTCGCTTGATGTTCCAAAATAACACAAGAAAATCTATGGTGCAAGGAAGTTGAATGAATGCTGCGAGTAGCATAATGGATATGTATGGGTCACAAGCTAAAGTATGGTAGAGCGACAAGATTGTAGGAAGACAGGAGTATTGATAAGAAAGGGAGAGCGAGAAGGTGATGAAATGGATAAGTCCTCAGGATTAAGCCTATGAAAACAATAAGATCTGATGGTTTCTCTAAGTCATACAAAGCTCAGTATAGCCTGAATGAACTCAAAGGAGTCAAAGACAAATGGCATTTAGAAGAGGTAGAATGTTGCCCTGGTAATAGAATAAGGGTGTAATTGTTGTAAATAAAGGATAACGTTCGGGCCTTCGATTGAATAATGATTTGAATAGGATTTCACGAATTCTACGGAATTAAAATACCCACGTAAGGTGAATCACATTGGAATGCTATAAAATATGATTATTAAAGTATAGTATCACCCCCAAGTGGATTAGGAAAATCACCTCAAATATTCCTCGATGCAACATAAGCCCTAGTGGTAATGTATTACGTAAGAAGTTTGAAGTTATCAATGGAAGATTGTAGATCAATGTTGAGGTGAATCGGCAATGGATGGTTAAAAGTTATAAAGTACGAGATGAGATTTGGTCATAAGTCTTAAGATGGATAGTAATGTAGAAGCGTTAAAAGACTTAGCTTTATGCATATAGGATAACCAATGGGAGTAACCTAGTGTTTGGTCATTGACCTTAGTAACAATAAATAGAAGTAAGTGTCATGGTATAGTATGACCCATCTAGATGCAGTAAAGTCATACGGATGGATAAACGGATCTGTGAAATAAGGTATACAATATTCGTAAGTTCAACAAAGTACCGAGCGAAGAACTTCAATATACCTATAGATGCCTAGAGAGGCATCATATTAAGCTTTGTATATGTTTACAAAGCAAGGCCTAGAGATTGGCTAAATGTTGGAGGAAAAAGGAGAGAAGAGTCACATAGGCACACTGATAATGTCAGTATCGTAGAGGTTGCATGATAGGAGGTAGCAATAGTTACGAGATTGGATGGAATTCGATCGCAAATCATGACCTGGGAAAGAGGCCCAAGAGGGGGAATACCCTGGTCTTTGGATTTATTCACATAACAACTACCTAAATGGCAAGGAGAGTACTAAGGTATTCACGCAAGCTATAAGTAATGAAAATGATAAGAGCATTAGTTAACATTCGAGGATGAATGTTACAAAGGGGGTAATGATAGTACGCCCCGTAATATTAAAGATATTACGTCCCGTAGTATTATATTACGATGATGTTACATTTTGCAATATTATATTACGATGATGTTACGCCTTGCAGAATTACATTACGATGATGTTACGCCTTGCAGTATTATATTACGATGATGTTACGCTTCACAATATTAAATTACTATGATGTTGCACCCTGCAGTATTGTACGTTGAATTTGTCGTACGGTAAGTGACATCAGTCCAAGGAAAAGATTATTTGGAGATTATAAGGATTTTGCTATTTCACAAGTGATGAGTAAATTTGTGAAGATGAGATGGAAGCAAGTCAAAGAAAATGAATTTTTGTCCAAGTTTGGTATTTTGGGATAAAATACGGCCCGAGTTAAATACCTGGTATTTATAGACTAGTACCATGCAAGGTACCACATGGACATGATAGTAAGGTGTATAAAGTGTATTAAAAGTTAGTAGTATTTTAAGTAAATTGACATAATTCTTAATTATGTGAATATTTGGTTAATTGTGGATTTTTGGTGGAAAATTAACCATGCAATTAAGAAAATGGGTGGATAAAATTTGGGTAGGTTTAAACCCACCAAAACGTGGCAGCAACCCATGTCTTAAGTGATGACTATTGAATTACAAAGCAATGTATCATATTTGGAGGAAATTGTTAGCCAAGTAAGCCACAAAGTGTGCCCCATAAGCTTACAAATTTAAGAGACTTTCTTACTTTATCAAGATGGTATACAAAATTGCTATGTTAAGGACGAGGGTTGAAATTTTATGTTTGAAACTTCATAAAATGTCTAGAACGTGAAATAGCATTTTGGATTATTTGAACTTTAGACATTCAAGTAGTAATTTGACAATGATTTCCTATTGAAAAAGTTACAAAACAAAGAGATTCAAAACATCAACCAAAATTCCAACGAGATTTCATAGCACCTTAGCAACGTGAGATTTTGTGATTCTAAGGGAGTACGGTGCAACCTTTTCCAAGAATATCATACGGATTTTTCCCTATTCCAGGTATTTTAAGACTATCCCTTCATTCTTTTAGCATGATCTACACAACACAAACGAAACGAGCAAATGCACAACTTTCATAAATTACTCTATTCATAGAAATGCTAGAGGTGCATATGTTCTTAATTCCCCATGTATCCTATTATTCTATCATTTGTTCATGGGTATCTGAAAATACTTAAGTTGATAAAGTTTATTCCATGATATTAATCAAAGTCATAATGGTCTTATGACATTCCAAGAGATTTTATTGACGTACTTCTCATGCATTGCATTCATGTACATTGACCCATGACAAGATGGAGTTATATACGCGTATATATATATATATGGGATATGGGAAAAGGTTACGGAGTTATATACGCACCACCACCTAATCAGCTGGTATACGTTGATGATTTGCCCACAGTGGCCAAAATGAGATGATGAGATGCCCTCAGAGGCTTGATGATGTTATGAACACATATACCTATGCACGACGTGATATTTTTATGCATATGCATGGAGTTATACAAATGCATGGAGATATTTTTATACAAATGCATGGAGTTATACAAATGCATGGAGTTATGCATATGCATGGAGATATTTTTATGATTCACAGAGTTATTCAGACTTACATGTCAAATCCTTTACTCGATGTTTCTCTCATGTCTATTATGTACTGATTTTCATTCCTTACATACTCAGTACATTATTTGTATTGACGTCCCTTTTGACTGGGGACACTGTGTTTCATGCCCACAGGTCCCGATGGATAGGTCGAGAGCCCTCCATGTAGACTATCAACTCAGTGAAGATGTTGGTGAGCGCCATTTGCTTCAGAGTTGCTTGTTTTGTTAGTATGATTTTGATGTGTATTGTTTAGTATGGCGGGACTCTATCCCGACCTTTATGAAAATTATGTATTCATAGAGGCTTGTAGATAGATGTCATGTATGTAAAGGATTGCATGGCTTTGTCATCCTATATTCAGTGCACAAGTGGTTATTTTGGTCTTAGAGGCTCATATGTCTTATATATAAGTTTGTATTATATGTTGTATTCCACCTATTTCACGAAAGCCTCTCCGGCTTAATTATCTATGATAATATGACACGAAAAGATATGTTATGTTGGTACTCGGTTGAGTAAGGTACCGGGTGCCCGTCGCAGCCCATCGGTTTGGGTCGTGATAGGGATGATGCATATTTGGGGTATTAAATACGGAGAGGCATACATCTAAAGAACCGTCAGAAGCCTTTCAGATGAAATCATAGTAGTTCCCGCCAAAAGAGTATTTCTAATAACTTCCCGGTGACACAAAGTCATATCACCGGAAAGTAGGAGGACTATCTGTATAAGGTAAAATATGCTATGCCTGGTAGCCGCTCAAAAGAATGACATGTGGAACCTAATGCAACTATCTCACTAGGTACCGGGAGGAATGAAACTCATAAATAAGCAACAAATACCCTCCGTCTAGTGAAGTTTAATGAAGAATATTCCATAACATTTAGTGCACTGCCCGTTATAAGGAATTTGTCATTAATGCTAACCGTTACACCTTCATCAATTGCTCTAATAATTGACATTATAAAAGGGAACTATCCTAGGACCTTTTTTCCCAAGATATAGCTATAAATAGTGAGCTCTGTTATCATTATAAAGGGGGAATTTTCTGGGAAACTGATACTATATTCTATACAAAGCTCTATACAATTTTATCCTCTTGCTTTTTGTTCTTATTACAGTTGTGCCCAGAGGCCTCACTACCGGAATCATTATTTCTGCTATTTCGTCTTCATATGAAGGATAAGTGTTACATATTTCTTCAATTATTTCATTATTTCAGGAACAAATTAATTCAGTTTTTTAGAAAGCACGTATATATTCAACTGTAACATTCTATGGGTAAACACTTACGAAGGAAAATAAGGTCAAGAAAAACAGTTCTCCCAAGATCCATATAATGTTTTTCACTAGTTTCGAAATAATTACATGTATAAACACGAATAGTAAAGATTAATTATTCCAAATGATTTTGTGGAAGACTCATTCTTCTTATGAATTTACCGAGTGTATTTGAAAGGGATAGGTGAACAAACTAGGAATTGGGATTCGAAGGGTCTTATAGATACGTAGGATGATTTTAGACTTGGGCATATATTCAGGTTGATTATCGGGTGGTCCGAGAGCGATTCGACACTTATTGTCGAAATTTGCATTTTGAACTGCAACATTTGACTTGTAGTGGACATTGGTTTTATCGGGCTCCGGGTGGAGTTTCGGACCTTGGATAGGTATTAGTTGATTGGAACTTGTGTGTGAAGTTTGGTCGTAATCTTATGTCTAAGTGTGATTCGCACGCGTTCGGCAAATTTTGAAAGTTTAGAGAAAAATTTTTCTCATTGACTCTTGGTTTTGATGTTATTTGTGGGTTGTACGGGGTCCCGAGGGCCTCAGGTATGTTTTGAGGTAGTTTCGGACACCGTCGGAGTGTTTTGCTACTGTTGGTTGTTGATTCTGGTTTTGTTCTTCGCGAACATGACGAGAAGAACGCGTTCCAAATGAAGGATTTGTGTTGGAGGTCGTTTGTTCTTCGCATTTGCAATTTGTGAGCCGTATTTTTGAAGGCTTGGGGCAGTGGTGCTTGGAGCTCGTGGTAGGGAGGTGGCATTCATAAAGAAGAAGATGGGACTAGAGGGTTGACCTTTAGTTTGAGAAGGGGTTTTCACGTTTGCGTAAGGCAGGCCTAGAAAGGCATCGCATTTGTAGGCTCTTTCTCGCGTTTGCGAAGAGGACTTTTAGGAAACAACAGAATTGGCCTTCACGATCGCGCTGGTACTTCCGCAACTGTGAAGAGGAATGAATGGGTTGTCTACTAGTTGCAAAATCGGGACTTAGCTCATTTCTATAATTTTGAGGTGATTTTTGGATGACTTGGATAGGCTATTTTTGTCATCTATCACATGGAACGTAATCATACTTATTGAAAACTAAATACATGGATTACATATGGATTTAAGCATGAAATTTTGTAGAAATTTTGAAATTTTAGAAGAAAACTAAGATATAGCATTTTTGAGTTTCGACCAGTAAATTGGACTTGGGATAAATTATTTATTTGATTTTGTGGTGCTTTGAGTAACATTAATTTTCAAGAATTTTTAGAATCCAGGCATGTGGGCATGGGTTTGACTTTTCGTGTAGAGGTGAGAATTGTTTCTGATTGTTAAATTACGTGTCATTGAGTATATTTTGATTGGTTTGCACGTTCTTTGGCTAGTTTCAGATCATTTAGCATTAGTTTGAGGTTTTAGCAAGGCATTGGAGCCGATTATCGAACATCGGAGCAAGGCAAGCCTCCTTTCTAACCTTGTAAGAGAGAATGTATCCCTGTAGGTTCTATATTGGATACGTGCTATGTGGTATGGGAGATACACACATATGAGGTGACAAGAGTCTGCGTATACTAGATCCTTGATTATGTCCAGTAAACTTGGACTCACACCATATTTTAACTGTACTTATTGAGTTATTATTGTATGTTTAAATAATTTATTTTATATTTTAGCCAAAAACTAGATTGCATAGAGTAACGAGCTTTGCTATTATAGGAGCTTGGCAAGCCACTCGATTAGCCACAAAAATTATGCTTTTTGATATGGATTACTCCCACGTTGTACTTATTTGTTTGAACAAGCCTTGGCCACCTTGTGTCTCTAATTTTACTGATGGCGAACATGATGTACGATACATCGATGTTGAAGTTGTATTCCGACAAAGAAGGTGCCTCCTTCAGCCATGTGTACCTATCAAACCCACCTCTGTTGACGAGTCCCCGAGGGTTCTGGCATCGGTCCATCCTTCGATCGTTGCGGGGTATGTTATGTCTTAGGGCGTTTCTCCTGTCTTCGGGGATATGGCTAGTACCTTTCTTTGTCTGGCTCTGGCTCATTTGCCAG
This sequence comes from Nicotiana sylvestris, assembly GCF_000393655.2. Lineage (NCBI taxonomy): Eukaryota > Viridiplantae > Streptophyta > Magnoliopsida > Solanales > Solanaceae > Nicotiana > Nicotiana sylvestris. Next base: position 143,584,023 of record NC_091064.1, on the reverse strand, counting down.
AAGCCTTCTTGGGTATACCGAGCCCGAGGGGCTCCTAGTTGGCCATCCTTGACCCTGATTTTCAATTGATATTGGTTGTGAACATCCGACTAGGTCACGACGAGATATTCAACGAGATTCTCTTTCAGCTGCTTCGAAACCACCGAGTTTCATTCATTCAGACCTTGAGTGAAGTCCTGCACTGCCCAGTAGTCGGAGACCGGTGGTAGTTCCATTCGTTCCATTTGAAAGCGAGATACGAACTCTCGCAACATCTCATTCTCCCTCTGCTTGATCTTGAAGACGTCGGATTTCCTTGTTGCCACTTGATGGCACCGGCGTATGCGTTTATGAAACAATCTACTAGCATGGCAACTGAGTCTATAGAGTTAGGAGCTAGGTTGTGATACCACATCATGGCCCCTTTCGAGAGTGTTTCCCCGAACTTCTTTAGAAAGACGGACTTGATCTCGTCGTCCTTTAGGTCGTTGCCCTTCACTGTGCAAGTGTAGGCATTGACGTGCTCGTTGGGGTCTGAGGTTCCATTGTACTTCAGAAGCTCGAGCATTCTAAACTTTTTCGGAATGGATTTTGGGGCCGCTTCCTACGAGAACGGCTTTTGCACGAACTTCTTTGAGTCTACCCCTTTTAGGTTCGGTGGTGTGCCCGAAATTCATTGACCCTGGAATTGTAGGTCTCTACTTTTTTCTCACCCGGCTTGATCCTCTTTGTGAGGTCCTCGAGCATCTTTACGATGGTGGGGTCAGCTGCTGACCTGTTGTTGCTTGACCTCTTTGGTATCCGCTCGGTTGGGGGGTCCTTCCCTAGTTCTACCGTGCTGGGCATTTTCTGGTTAATTTGTAGCTGAGAGATCGCCAGCTGTTGTGCCTATAACATTTCAAAAATAACGTGAAGGCTAACCTCTCGTTCTTCCCTAGTTGGGGTTCTCTAAGCTTCTTGTTGGTCTCCTTGGTGCACGCTCATGTTGGTGTGGGAGCTTATATCGACATGTTAGGCGTCGCGTGAGACTGTATCCGCGGGAATTGGTTCTGGTGCATTCTCAGGGTTTCGTGGTGGCACACCAATACGTGGAACATCAACACCATTCTCTCCATGGTTCTCAAGATTGTTGTTCACTAAGTTATACATTTTGAGCTGAAATCGAAGATCTTGAGCAAGAAAAAGTGTGAAAGATAACTTGCATTATGTAGTAAAACCATCAAGAAAATAATCATTATTATTTTTAGCCCCACGGTGGGCGCCAAACTGTTTACCGTGAAAATGGTAATGACTATTAAATTTGATTTTGTGGTTCTAAAAATGCGTGATCTATTTTTATGCTAGTTTAAGGGCAATAGATGCTAAGCGAGGTTCTTGGAATCAAGATATGAGCTTGAAATAAGGTGTTAACCAAACCGAGTGGCTATCGATCGGGGCCTCGAGGTCGAGTCTAATGCCCCGCCAAGGATAGTCGATGGAGACTAACAGTTATAAATAAATGAATTACGGTTCTTTATGGCCAATAATAAGCGATAAATGAATTACAATAAATAGCACACAATGAATATAAGCAATAAATGAAGAAATGAGATCAAGAGAATATGTTAGAGAGCAGAGAGAATGTTCTTGTGTATTTAGTATTGAGAAACAGATTTTACAAAATGACAAGGATCCCCATTATATATGAGGGAAATCCTAAAATAGTACAAAAAGCATTAATTACAAAGATATGGAGATGGTACAACTAGTTAATGCCTTGATTCGTTTTTGGACTAGTCTACTAGACTTTGTTAGCCCTATTTATGCGCCTTGGGAACTCCCCACTTTCTCTCCATAACCGTCGGTTTGTACTGCTCTGAGGTCGAGCGTCGATGGCTCTCGAGGGATGAAACTCAACCGCGGTCTCGAGCCTTCGAGAAGTGCTTTCAAGAAGTCGTAATGATGGAAGATTGGACCCTCCGATTTTACCGTATACACCCTTGTTTATTTTAGTATGATCCAAGTAACGATACGTAAACGTAATGTTATTCCATAAGTGGCTCTATTCTTCACAATTAAGGACGTCTATGATATTCATTCTTGTAGAATGATATTCAAGCATGTCTAAGCCTGTTCCTAAGTCTCTATTGAGGTATTTGATAAAGGTGTTAATGTTTGTAATACTCTGAAAACACTTCGTACCAATAGTTTTCTTTTCTCTCTTGACTATTGATTCAGATAAACATTAGACTTACGATTTATAAGAAGAAAAGATGTGTATAGTTGTGTGGAAAAAAATAATTCAATGGTCCAACAATTTGGCAAATTTCGTGTATTAGTAATTACTTTCAAATTATATTCTGAAAAAACTTCGTACCAATAGTTTTATACGCATTAGAAAACAACTATACGTATCACCATCTGATCTACTAGTGTACGTTGATGATTTTGCCCACTGTTGCCGATATGATGGGATGCACTAAGATGCTTGATGATGTTATGAACACATGTACCTATGCACGACATGGCATTCATAAGCATATGCATGATACTATAAA